>NC_134356.1:170117834-170458194 GCF_048569485.1 Anomaloglossus baeobatrachus
GTCCCCAGATACCACTTTTTTCCCAGTGTTTTGTCTTCGCCGTACACCAGCATGTGTTTCATAACATCACCTGTGCCCTGACCAACGCATTTATTGGGAAGGTCCACTTAACCACTCACACATGGACTAATGTTTGTGACCAGTGATGCTACAATTGCCTAATGCCACACTGGGTGAACTGAGTCAGACCCTGGGACAGCACATATGGTACTGACACTGAGAATGAGGGTTTCCTCCACCTCCTACATCAGTTCTTGTGTGATGCCCTGGACTATCCAGGTCGTCCCAGGTAGACACAACAACACTACACACCCCCTTCCCAGTTAGGTAACATCAGTCAAACTTAAAAGCCTTGTCACCACCCTCCAGGTTTGATGTCCACACCAGGGGGGGTGGAGCCAGGTGGTTGGCTCCACCAACGAGGAGTTCACAGGCCTGGAGGCGGGAACCCAAGGAGTAGTAGTCTAACTCAGGCTCTGGAAGAGTCAAGTTCAAGTTCACGGCCAGTCCTGTGTCCAGGCTGCCCAGAGACTACTCCGGTGGTTGGGTTGGAGCCCAGTCACCATTAGCAAGGAGGCAGACGGTAGTGGCTGCCTGCAGGAGTCCGGGAAGACAACCGGTGGAACCGTAAGGGACCGGGACAGGGTAGTGGCCCGCCGGAACCGAACCGGGGAGCCAACTGGATACCGGAGCACCAGGCAGGGTACTCAGACCCTGAACTAGGCTAGAAGCCACCACCGTAGTTAAATTAACTGATTGAGGTCTGGACCGATTGAAGGCAACAACCCAACCATTCCGGATAAGTGCCACCGCCAAGGGCAAGAGATCCAAAGGGCCAGCGTCTACAGGCAAAAGGGCTCCTACGACAGGTACATGTCGGGGAGCGGACTACTGGTGCCTAGGCACAGGAGTCAAGATTCACACACAGAGGTACAGGAGAAAAGTGGACATTGCCAACCTAATCTGGGAAAAGCCGCAGCCGGCTGCGGGCCCCATTCATCACTCCGTTTGGTTTACCAGTGACTCCAGTGTCTTGAGTCAGAGTGAGTATACCAGTCCCATCCGGCACCGAGCCGTGCTGCACCGCAACACTACATCCTGCACCCGGGCCCCGGCCCACCGGACCCCGGGACCAACATCCCCTACCCACGGAGGGGTCGACACCTAGCTGCGCTACTACACTGCTCTCGGAGGTCACCACACCTTTACCGCAGTGGTGGTGTCTACAATCACCACAACACGTGGGTGGCAACACGAACTATCACTTCAAACCAAACACCCAAATCCCCGCGTGTAGCGTAGCGCCAACTCCTTTGCAGAGCGACGTGACCCCCAGGTCCGTGAGAGGCTCGAGCCACCACCCACAGTGCGAGCATGGATCCGAGCGGCTCGGCGGTCGCAGCCGAGCCCGCGGCACGGTACACATCGACTCTTCTGGCGTCTGCGAACAGTATTGAAGCAGTCCACTTACCAGTGGAAGTGCGCCTTGAAGTCCCCGTCAGAGGCGTCCCGCTGAAAAATTTGAGAATCCGCCATCTTTGGCACGAAGAGTTCCCGCCCGAGCCGTCTTCCCTGAGCAGAAAAGGCGTGAAAGCGAAGCCTCACCCCCCGAGAGTGGAGCAGTGCGAAAAGCAAGCAAAGTGCTCGGAAAAGACCGAGGGGGGGAGCGAATGAAGATCTGCGGCATGTAACTGACGCAGCGAAGTGCAGGGACACCAGGACTCTGCCGAAACACGTTCCTGGACACCAACGTGGCAGGATGTGACGGAAGATCAAGGCCCAAGTCCACTTCATGCTGGCGAAGTGGACGTCAGGGATGAAGGGCCCGGCTGCAGCTGTCTGGCCTTGCGAAGTGGAGATAATCTCGGAGGAGCGGGTAAGCAGTTACCCACGCCCCTATACCCCCAGGGATCGGCCGCTGCGGCTGAGGGACCCAGCCTGCTCCCGTCTACCACACCATCTCCCTCGTCGCCCGTGCCCGCAGCCAACGCCCCGACCGACCCGCTGCCCCAGTCCATGGCAGCGGAGCCCGTACCACCTACGGGGGAGGACCCAGTTACTGGCCCTCAGGCCTTACCGTCACCATCGCTCCAGTACCGCCGACAACATCCCATCCGGCCCCGAGCATGGCCGCAACGGAGGCGACCCTCGCCCAGAAGCCCAGATGCCTGGCCTCGGCTGAAGCACGGCGGGGACGCAGCTGCCAAGCGGCAGAGCAGGCCACGTCACAGCGAAGTCCCTCATTATCGAGTTGATTGGGTGATAATGAAGAGGAGGCTGAGGTGGAGGAGGAATGGGAGATGGTTACCTAAGCTACAGAGAGTACTACACACATCAGCTTCACCCTGTCTGTTTAGTGTGGGTGGGCTGAAAAGAAGGAGGAGGAGATGGAGAGTCGTTATACTGATGGACACAGCGAAGTCTTGCCTGTTGGGAGTCTGGCAAACAAGGTGGACTTGTGTCCCTCTGTCTTTTCCGTGACCCTTATGTTATACACATATTGGCCAACGCCAATTACTGGTTGTTCACCCTTGTCGACCCACGCTACAAGTAGAACTTTCAATTTCTCCTTCGTACAGCAGAGGGCTAGTTAAATAGTGCAATACCAGAAGGCCCTAGTAGAACAGTCAGTGCAAAAATTCCCATCTAACAACGCTGGTGGCAGAGGTCATAGGTTCTTGGTCAAGCAAAAAGATGAGGGCAATACACACCAGGTCCAACAGAGACAGGAGAACACTATCCGAGGTCTGGGACAGTTTCATTAGACATATCCAGTGTCCAGGCCCTGATGCGCGGGGTAGTCTGATAAGCATGGAAAATATTTTGAAGATGGTGGAGTTCCTAGCTAACTATACCAGCATCCTCTGTGATTCCTCCATGCCATACAACTATTGAGTATCCAACTAGGCACATGACATGAACTGTCCCTCTATGCCTTGGAGGTGCTGGCCTGCCGTGCTGCTAGCGTTTTGTCAGGGCGGGTTTTTAGTGCCAGCAAAGGCATAATAACTGATAGCTGCATCTTTCTGTCAACTGAAAGTGTGGACAACGTGACTAATCAAAATGATAAAGGACAGAGAGGGCGCTCCTGTGTGAAAACTGATTATAGGAGTAAAACAGTGTGATGGACACACTCACCTGGTACTGTTGTACATCAGGTACAACGCTGGGGAGATAGCCTTAGGGAATTGCAGGGTGTACAACTTGGCGTAAGCAGGGAGCCGATCCTTTCAAACCCACAGGGGTCCTGTCCTCGGTGGCCGCTCACACGATCGATAATCCCACATGGAGATCACAGCCGCCGGACCAGGGCTGAGTTACAGCTCCTCCTCTGGGATGGACGGTCCTCTGAATACAATGCCGATGACTCACCAGCCCTTCAGGCAAGCGTTGATGGATGCAGACAAATCCCAGATAAGCTGCAGCAGCCCCGTGAGCTCCACAAGGAGATACAAGCTTCAGAGAATAAAGGAAAAAATCACGGTATGGCTGCGCTGCTCCCACTGGCTCCCATATGAGGTCCACATATGGGAGGCAGTGAGAGCAGCGCAGCCATACCGTGATTTTTTCCTTTATTCTCTGAAACTAATCAAAATGAACAAGGTTGGGATTGGCCCATACTTCTCAACCACACTGGATGACAGCAGTGGAACCTAAAGGCAATTCCAATGTTCCTTTTTTTTCTGGTGTATTCCCATGCACCACTTCCCCCCCAAAAAAAGTTTAATTGTTCATGGTTTCTTATGTTCATTGTCCTCCTCTTCCTTCACAATATCAACAAGGTCATCATGGGGCCCTCGCACATAATTTCTAAAGTGTCATCAGGCGGTCTTCGCTCAAAATTTTGAGAGGGTAAACAGGTGGCCCTCACTCAATTTTTAGAGGGTCATCAGGTAGCACTTTCTTCAAATTTTAAGGGAGTAAACAGATGGCTCTTCATCTACTTTCGCTCTTCATTTTTACAGAGTCTGTATGATGCCCTCCTTCATATTTTCTTTGGGATGTGTTGGAAGCCTACCTCTACAATAATCTTACTTATATAGATATATAACCCCACTGGTAAATGTTTTTCAGCCATTGCAATAAATGCATAGGTTTTACCAGTCTGGGACTCCCACTCCTTAAAAATAAGAAAAAGATTTTATGAGGCCCTCCTGTACGTACAGTCATATGAAAAAGTTTGGGCACCCCTATTAATGTTAACCTTTTTTCTTCATAACAATTTGGGTTTTTGCAACAGCTATTTCAGCTTCATATATCTAATAGCTGATGGACTGAGTAATATTTCTGGATTGAAATGAGGTTTATTGTACTAACAGAAAATGTGCAATCCGCATTTAAACAAAATTTGACCGGTGCAAAAGTATGGGCACCTCAACATAAAAGTGACATTAATATTTTGTAGATCCTCCTTTTGCAAAAATAACAGCCTCTAGTTGCTTCCTGTAGCTCTAATGAGTTCCTGGATCCTGGATGAAGGTATATTTGACCATTCCTGTTTACAAAACAATTCCAGTTCAGTTAAGTTTGATGGTCGCCGAGCATGGACAGCACGCTTCAAATCATCCCACAGATTTTCAATGATATCCAGGTCTGGGGACTGGGATGGCCATTCAAGAACATTGTAATTGTTCCTCTGCATGAATGCCTGAGTAGATTTGGAGCGGTGTTTTGGATCATTGTCTTGCTGAAATATCCATCCCCTGCGTAACTTCAACTTTGTCACTGATTCTTGCACATTATTGTCAAGAATCTGCTTATACTCAGTTGAATCCATGCGACCCTCAACTTTAACAAGATTCCCGGTGCCGGCATTGGCCACACAGCCCCAACGCATGATGGAACCTCCACCAAATTTGACTGTGGGTAGCAAGTGCTTTTCTTGGAATGCCGTGTTTTTTTGCCTCCATGCATAACGCCTTTTTGTATGACCAAACAACTCAATCTTTGTTTCATCAGTCCAAATGACCTTCTTCCAAAATGTAACTGGCTTGTCCAAATGTGCTTTTGCATACCTCAGGCGACTCTGTTTGTGGCATGCTTGCAGAAACGGCTTCTTTCGCATCACTCTCCCATACAGCTTCTCCTTGTGCAACGTGCGCTGTATTGTTGACCGATGCACATTGACACCATCTGCAGCAAGATGATGCTGCAGGTCTTTGGAGGTGGTCTGTGGATTGTCCTTGACTGTTCTCACCATTCTTCTTCTCTGCCTTTCTGATATTTTTCTTGGCCTGCCACTTCTGGGCTTAACAAGAACTGTACCTGTGTTCTTCCATTTCCTTACTATGTTCCTCACAGTGGAAACTGACAGTTTAAATCTCTGAGACAACTTTTTGAATCCTTCCCCTGAACAACTATGTTGAATAATCTTTGTTTTCAGATCATTTGAGAGTTGTTTTGAGGAGTCCATGATGCCACACTTCATAGGAGATTCAAATAGGAGAACAACTTGCAAGTGGCCACCTTAAATACCTTTTCTCATGATTGGATACACCTGCCTATGAAGTTCAAAGCTCAATGAGGTTACAAAAACAATTTAGTGCATTAGTAAGTCAGTAAAAAGTAATTAGGAGTGTTCAAATCAAGAAATTGATAAGGGTGCCCATACTTTTGCACCGGTCAAATTTTGTTTAAATGCGGATTGAACATTTTCTGTTAGTACAATAAACCTCATTTCAATCCAGAAATATTACTGAGTCCATCATTTATTAGATATATGAAACTGAAATAGCTGTTGCAAAAACCCAAATTGTTATAAAGAAAAAAAGTTAACTTTAATAGGGGTGCCCAAACTTTTTCATATGACTGTATCTTCCAGGGTGTATTGCATTCACCTCCTTCTAATATTGGGCAGCCTTTGCACTCAGTGCAGAGGCTTTATGATTTTAGGAGTCTCACTATCTAACAATGTTAAGAAAATATGTATGAGGCCCTCCTTTATGCTTAATACAGGATGTATCGGGTTCCCTTTTCCTTCTAATTTTTGTCAGTTCTTGCATTGTCTGCATAGGCTTTGTGAAGTTCTTCTTTTTAACCTGTGGATACCAGCACTTTATAAAATTGTAATAAACTCTTGATGGAATAAAATATGATAAACTTCTTTATTATTGATTAATTATATTTGCAGACCTCTGTTTTTGGGTAATATATTTGTGAGGTTTAGAGTCCATCTTTTAAACAGAATGTGTCTGACAATGTCACACACCAGCATATACACTGGTGGGTGTAGTTTTATTTTCCCCTCTACTTTGTCATCTATTTTATCCAAAGGCGATGGGGAAAATAGGGTGAGAGATATTCTGCAACGTGCTTGTCACAGTACCCTCTGGGTTGCAATGTAGTCCCATTTACCTGTATTGGGCTGCGATCTAGCAGTGACACTTAGTGAACTTTGGTTGTAACAAAGGCCATAGTCACCATGTAGCCCCAGCCTAATTCATATAAATTCTGTACTAAAAAGCTTCAGCTAAGTTCTATCATCTCTAATAGAACAAAACTGAGTGCAAATCTGCATTAGGAACATACATTTCAGCTGTTGACTTCTACCATACATAATCTTGAAAGTCCACCCTGAATTTGTCTGGTGTAAATTGTCACGGTGTGAACATGGATTTATACAATAAAACATGGGGCTTTTTTAGTTTATCTATTATTTGATAAATTCCTTGTGTTTCTTATAAGGGATAATTATATAACTATGCCGGATTATAATTTCATTTATTTCAGGTTTTAAGCATACAGTTATATTATTTCTTTACATAAACCCCAACTGCACTTTCTGCACAGGATTAAGCCTTATACAGAGTATACAGAGAGAATTCATACTACACATACACTGTCTTGCCCTTTGAATGATAATAATAATCCATGCCTTTCTGTGTTCCCATTCTTCATAAACAGGAACGGAAGTTATGAAACCTTCGCCTTTGTTTGTTTCATTAATAGCCTAATAAAAAGCGAGCCATGTTCATTTTGGAATGTAGAATGACTGCTTCTCGCCAAGGACACTCCAGCACGCAGCACAGGCCTGATGGAATGTTTAATCAAGTCAAGGCTTCCGGTAGACCCTGACAAACTTATGTCCTTTATTGTTTATGGATAATTATACAGCTCGAAGGAAATATATCTTGTCATACTCGGATGCAAACACAAAACCAATGATTCATGGTTAGAATAGATGCAAAATACCAGCTGAAACAGTTAATCAGTCTTCTCTTCTTTCCCTTGTCTGTTATATTATTTGCTTTTCAGTATTATAAGGTGACTTGCTGTCAAACTCTAATTGTGGTTACATTAAAGATTATTATGTCCCGTGTAAGTGTTTGGCTGCTCACGTGATGGTGGTCAATCACTTGGCTGCGTTTCCGAGGTAGCACAGGAACACAAACCTCTTAAAAAGTCCAAATGGTTTATTAAAAAAAATCCAGCATAAACAGCTCCTCAAAATATAACAGAAATACAGACGGATTTCAGGTCCGTTAAACTCATGGTACTCCTGCACATTTCAGATACACAATCTTAGTGCAGCTCTCTCAGACTCCACTCAGTCACTTCCAGTCTGTTAACACCATAGAGGTTTCTGTGCCGCTTTCTCTGAGTCCAACAGCCCCATTACCTCTCGCTGGCCATTTCCCCAGGAACACGGATTTTAGATCCGTCTTTGTTGCGGTCTGCCCGCTCAGGTTTGGATACTTCCCAGCATCCTGAGTGGGGCTCTCTCAGCGTCCACTCACTCATGTGTGAAGCCAACCCTCTTCTCCTTCAGATTGGTTTCTTCCAGAAGATTCAGACCTCTCTGAGATAAACCTCTTTTCCCTCAGAAAAATGCTTCTCATACAGTGGCTGCTCCACACACTCTCTGACTCCATGTGCCAAAAAAGGTAATTAAGACCTGTGTCAGACACACCCATAGACAGGGGTATGTGGATGGCCAGTCCCACCCAACTCTTAGCCATCCGTAATCCTGGCTCATTCAATACTATAGGAAGATGTGGTAGTACATGTACCAGAAAGAACTCCCAGGATCACAACACTTTCGTAGTACATACCTGTCATTCACAATATGACCAGTTGCCTTGTCACACCTGCCATGTACAGATTCCATTGTATGGGCAGCAAAATGTGTTGTAAAACATTTTTAGTTATATCCTAAAATACTAATGATTAAATGACATGTGGTGCTAGAACTGTGGAATGATTAATTACCCAAATCACACTGGCCACACTAAGGGGTAAGGAATTTATAGTGACAGCACACAATCATATTGATCCCTACCTGGACATGCTCCAGCGATGATTGCCTCTGTCACCAGGTGCTACTGTATTCATTCTGTGGACAGCGCTGGGGATGGAGGCGACATCATGACCACCATCATTGGAAGGCGTTGGTGGTGTCCATCCAGGGACATTGGTATATCAGGAATCTATGGTGGTGCAGAATACTGTTAAAATTTGCATCTATTGTGCTTGGTTTATTTATTGTATTCGGGTGCTAGTTTCTGGGATCCATTTGATCTGAGTTTAAGTTGTATTACCCCAGCTATTCCTCTGACTACAGCATTGCCATCTGATTCTGTGTCCAGCTATCCTTGTTTCAAGCTCTCCCTACAGCTAGCATCTACTTTGTGGACACAATCTAGGGGGTATTGTTGTATGTCCAAAGCTTTGTAGTGAAGGCCTACGTCCGCTGAGATCTACTAGACAAAATGCCAACTCAAAGTCTGTCCAGTATGGCATTTTTTAAGTTATTAACTCAGACAAATTTTACAACTTGAAAATTAATTTGCTATATATCCTATTTGATAAATAATGAATGCCCACTAGACAGACCCCTCAAAGAGCCTTCCAGTTTCTTTAACTGATCATGTGCTATCAATAAGCATATATGGTGTATTTAGGGTGAATTCACAAATATTCTTGCAATTGTCTCATTCAAATCAATGAAGTTTATAGAATTCCCTGTGTCCATTCAGATGAATATAACAAACTAGAAGGTGGCCCGATTCTACGCATCGGGTATTCTAGAATTTACGTATTGTGTAGTTCATGTATGATTTTTGTTATATATATGTGCGGTATGTGCGTATATTTGTGTGTGCAGCGTTGTCTGTGTGTGGGTGTCTGTGTAGGGCAGTTGTTTGTGGTTTCCAGTGTGTGTGTGTGGTGTGTTGTGCAGTGCGCGCGCGCGCGTGTGTGTGTGTTGGGGGGAGGTGTGCACTCTCCATCGTGCTCCATCCCCTATGCTGCGCACCCCTCATCGTGCTACATCTCCCATCCTGCGCACTCCCAAACGTGCTCCATCCGCCATGCTGCGCACTCCCAAACGTGCTCCATCCGCCATGCTGCGCACTCCCCATCGTGCTCCATTCCCCATGCTGCGCACTCCCCATCGTGCTCCATCCGCCACGCTGCGCACTCCCCATCGTGCTCCATCTCCCATGCTGCGCACTCCTAAACGTGCTCCATCCGCCATGCTGCGCACTCCCAAATGTGCTCCATCCACCATGCTGCGCACTCCCAAACGTGCTCCATCCGCCATACTCCACACTCCCCATCGTGCTCCATGCCCCATGCAGCGCACTCCCCATCGTGCTCTATCCCCTATGCTGCGCACCCCCCATCGTGCTCCATCATCTATGCTGCGCACTCCCAAACGTGCTCCATCCGCCATGCCGCGCACTCCCAAACGTGCTCCATCCGCCATGCTGCGCACTCCTAAACGTGCTCCATCCGCCATGCTGGGCACTCCTCATCGTGCTCCATCCCCCATGCAGTGCACTCCCTATCGTGCTCCATCCCCTATGCTGCGCACCTCCCATCGTGCTCCATCTCCCATGCTGCGCACTCTCAAACGTGCTCCATCCGCCATGCTGCGCACTCTCAAACGTGGTCCATCCGCCATGCTGCGCACTCCCAAACATGCTCCATCCGCCATACTCCGCACTCGCCATCGTGCTGCATCCGCCATGCTGCGCACTCCCAAACGTGCTCCATCCGCCATGCTGCGCACTCCCAAACGTGCTCCATCCGCCATGCTGCGCACTCCCAAACGTGCTCCATCCGCCATGCTGCGCACTGCCAAACGTACTCCATCCGCCATGCTGCGCACTGCCAAACGTGCTCCATCCGCCATGCTGCGCATTACCAAACGTGCTCCATCCGCCATGCTGCGCCAGCATCAGCCTCTCTACCCGCATCATCAGCCTCTCTGCCCGCAGCATCAGCCTCTCTCCTCCCAGCATCAGCGTCTCTGTCCCTAGCATCAGGCTCTCTCCTTCCAGCCTCCCTCAGCATCAGCCTCCCTTTCCCAGCCTTCCCAAGGATCAGCCTCTCTCCTCCCAGCCTCCTTCCTCCCAGCCTCCCTCTCCCAGCCTCCCTCAGCATCAGCCTTCCTGTCCCAGTCTCTCCCAGCATCAGCCTCCCCAAGCATCAGCCTCCACCAGCATCAGCCTCTGTTCTTCCAGCCTCCTCCAGCATCAGCTTCCCTAAGCATCAGCCTCCCTCGTCCCAGCCTCCCTCAGCATCAGCCTCTCTCCTTCCAGCCTCCCTCAGCATCAGCCTCCTCTCCCCAGCCTTCCCTAGGATCAGCCTCTCTCCTCCCAGCCTCCTTCTTCCCAGCTTTCCCATCCCAGCCTCCTTCAGCATCAGCATTTCCCTCTTCCCCATGATCAGCCTCTCTGCTCCCAGCCTCCTCCAGCACGCCCTGCTCCTCTGCCGACACTCACACACCCGATCGCATGCACTCACACACACACCCGATCGCATCCACTCACACACACACCCGATCGCATCCACTCACACACACACCCGATCGCATCCACTCACACACACACCCGATCGCATCCACTCACACACACACCCGATCGCATCCACTCACACACACACCCGATCGCATCCACTCACACACACACCCGATCGCATCCACTCACACACACTCGATCGCATCCACTCACACACACAGACACTGACGATATCGCACTTACGCGCTCATACTCACAACATCCGGGGATATCACATGCTTCTGGCCATGTGATCCTCCGTCAGGTCCTGGAAGATCACAACAGCACATTTTCGCCGCCGAGAAGCAAGCGATATCCCAGGATGTCGTGAGTATGTGGATGCGATGTGAGGTGTGTGTGAGGTGTGTATGAGAGTGAGTGTGAGTGTGATCTGATGTGTGTGTATGTTTGTGTGTGTGCGTGTGGACCTTCCGGCGCAGCAGGACCTTGATGGGCTTGTAACCATGCGAGCATGGTTACCAACGTATCCACACCACTCCCACCACTGCCGTGGGAGCGGGGGCCGGGGGAGGGGGAGGGAGTACAGTACTCACCTCCGTGACAGCGCTTGTAACCATGCGAGTATCCACACCACCCCTTTGGGAGCGGGGGCCGGGGGGGGGGGGGTTGGGGGGGGATAGGGAGTACCGTACTCACCTCCGTGACAGCCGTGTCAGTTAGAGAAATGCGCGGGGAGAGGGAGGGGGTGGGGCCAGAGCTAACGTGCATTGCGTGAGGGGGGCGGGGCGTGGCGTGGCTGAATTGCCAATGCCTGCAGGGTGCCGGGGCGAGAGGCCAATCTGTGGGGGGGGCGGAGCCTGGGCGAGCGGCTGGCCAATCCGTGTGGGGGCGCAGCCTGGGTGAGCGGCCAATCCGTGTGGGGGGGCGGGGCCATGGCGAGCCCAGCGGCCAATCAGCTTTGTGTCACCGTAAGGACACAATTTTGGAGCATGACAGACAGACAGACAGATAGACAGACAGACAGACAGACAGACAGACAGAATAAGGCAATTATATATATAGATGTTTATAACAAATATGACACATCGTTTCATGTAAAGGGATCTTTTAGAAGGGTTTCACTCATTGTGCTCTTAGAAAATCCATTAAGACTGTATTTTTGCATGTTAGCCTTGATCTAGGGAACTCTGGGGTAAAATGCACCATTCTTAAATGCATTATTGAATTTGGTGCATCTTTCAGTTGTACAATGGAGAACATTTTTATCTTAATCTATAATGCCTCCTTCCAATCTGCTCCACTTTTCAATAAGTTTGTGGAGCTAGTGTAAAAACGCCAAAAGTTCCAATATCTTGGCAACATTTCAATTTTACGCCAGATTTCTGGAGAAAACTGTTTTAATCAGTCCTTATGTTTTTTACAACTTGTACCTGGCTTTTTGGGAGTTTTTTAAGTCAATATCCACTATGGCCAGATTTTCGCTGTGAGTGTTGAAATATGCAAAGGTTTTAATACATTGCTAGAGTCAGTGACCTTATTTCCAAACTTTCCAAAACTCAGCATGCTCTGGCTCCCATACTTTCCATGCTTCCAAATACGACTGGAAAAATGCATTTAAAAAAATGCATGTTAAATTATATAATTAAATGAAACATTTAAAAGTGCTACTAAAACAGTTTATAGAGTTTTTTACAAGCCAAACAAAAATGCAAAAACTATGTGTGAATAAAGTCCTATAAATTCTCTGTACATTAAAAATGAATGTTCATAAACCTGGAACATGTGGCCTGTCAATGACCCTCAGGAGTTCTGGGACTGGACAGGCCTGCCAGAACCTCAGAAAAGAAATATACATTTTACTTATCGGAATTTTTTCCTGACAAATAGGGAGAGGCAGCCAATATGACCACACACTCCTTATCTTTCGAGATAACAGTTTTCTTACAAAACACAAGCAGTCCTTGAACAGAAAAGAGATATAGCAAGTACAAGGCAGGCTAATATATTGCTGACAAGGTCCAAAGGTCCACAACAGGAAGTGGGAGAGCTCCAACATTTCTCATGTTTGGTCACTGGAATTTGTCAGTGACATTGAAATACTTTGTATTAGATGTGCTCACTGCTTAGACAAGATTTTTTTTTAGGTATGTTAAATATCCCTCTGTATCCTTTTATCCACAAATATTCCTAATATGGACCCTAATTTGGACAATATGAATCTATCTGGATTAATTAATTTACCACCAATTTTCAGAAAGTTTCTGGTGCCTAAATGAATATTGCGATTTACCCAGTAATTCATACTATGCCTGTCTCTGGAGCCATAATGTAGAATTATATGCTCCCACACACTGTGTCCCTCTGCTTCCCTTGTAGATATTAAACCCCCTGTAGATGGTAAGGGTCCTCACTCCAGTCTGTCACTGACTAAGCTCAAGTTTACTGTACTTGCTTTTTACTATCTCGTGTTCTGTCCATAAACTCTTTAACAGTTTATATCTATCAAATTTATGGTGTTTGAAATGGTCAAAGTATTTTCAGACAACTTGATCTCTTTTGAAATTGTGCTAAATAGGCAATCTACAAATGATTTTATATATATATAAAAAAAATTGTCTTAACCCTGAAAAATCACTCCAAACTGCTGGTGTCATGATGATTCTGGGATAGCGGGGAATCGGGGCCCCTAAGCTTTTCTCAAGCTAGGGCACCATATGTTTTCCCTATTCTCAGGGATACTCCTAATAGTGGGGATGCCTGAGGCTACTTCCTGGGCTTGCTCCTGACCAATCCTGATCTGTTTTCCCCTCTCTTTCCCTCCATAGAGATGGAATAGGAGTGTAATGAAAGTCACAGATATAGACAGACAAGGGAAAAAACAAAACACTGTCACAAGACGCACACACACATTGATAAAGACAATAAGAAATTCAGGCGGAAATTCAGGTGTAAACAAAAGAAGAAAAGAAAGCTACAAAACAACAGAGGTAAACTTCCACAACTGCACTAAGCAAATAGCAACATTTTCACCAGAGAATCTTGGACTCCACAACTCACATACCATAGAAACTATAGCTGGCATGGGTAGACGATTTCATCCAGCTTAAAAAGAAAGAGAGGAGATGTGATTGGCCTCACTACCAGATGTGATCATAGGAAACTAACAAGCAGGCTAGCAGAGATTCATTCCTTCTAACCTGCCTATGAGTCAGCACACAACAGGTTGACCCCCAAGTCTACCTGTATTGATCCCAGACACCGGAGAAACCTTCGGGCGAGTATCACAATCTGCAATGTGCACAGAGCCTGATGTTGCCATGACAGTCAGTGAAGTTTGTACAAAACTCTGTGTGACAGCTGGTCATTTGGTTTCTATCTTTTGGCTAATCCTCTGCCACTGCCTGTTGTTACATCCCCACTGGAGTCCGCTCCAGCGACTTCTACTTCGATCACCAGGCGACACCGTGTTCCTGCCATGGGTAGTGCTGGTGATGGGAGAGGAGTCGATGTCAGCAGTGCTGGTGGGTGCAGGCTCCGCTCATCCTCTGGGATCGGTTTCCTTTGGCCCTGTAGTACCAGTGGCTGACTGTAGGGGGCGTGTGTCTTCCAGCTTACGTTACCATCATTCAGCTAAAACCAATGGGAAGACAAAACACCCTTCTTATATTCCCCTTCTGTCTGCTGACCACTGCCAGAGATAGTTCTGTATTCCTGGTTCCTGTCCCGCCCTGTTCTGTATAGTAAATCTGGTGTTCTGACTTCTGCTTGTTTCCTGACTAACCTCCTGCCTGCTGTTTATATACCTCGCTGCCAGATCTGGATTTCACCTCTGCATTGTTTTCTGATTACATCCTTGCCTGCCGATTCTGTCCCTGTTTTGTATTTCCCGGTTCGACCCTGCCTGACTACTACTCTCATCGGACTGCAACCTTCCACAGGTAGTGATCACCTTGGGCCCTGTGTAATTCCAAATCTCTGTATAGGAGTTAAAGGGTTTCAGGGTTGTAGGGGTCCTGCTTGGTGAGTGGCTTCCCTCTAACCTGTTGTGAGGGCCGGGGAGGACTGGTAGGCCCAGGAGGTGGATCCACTGGACCGAGCACCCCACCTGGAGGGCAGGGTACACGGTAGCTGGAGCACTAGCGTGGCTGGAATGGGAAGAACCAGGTCAGCAGGGTCATGGAGTCCCATAGGACAGTACAGGAACAGATGCAGGTATCAGAAAGCAAAGACAGGACCAGGTCACTAGGGTCACAGCGTACTTTAAGGCAGTAATACAGGAAACAGGAACAAAATGACCTGAGCACCTAGCTCACAAGACAAAGCAAAGAAACACAAGCGATGATCAGGCCCCGCCCACATGGAAAGGCCAGTCTTATATACCCAGCACAGCCTCAGGTCATTTCCTGTCACAGCAGTGCTGGGCCTATAAGACCAGGTGAGTGGGCGCAGCCCGGTCCTATACAGAGGCATCGGTCTGAGTCAGACTCCTGAGACCTGGAACAGGACTCAGGGGATCAAGAGCGGGAGCGGCAGGCGTGACCAGTGGACACATGGACTGGACCAGTGAGCAAGGAGTGGTGGTGCGATGGCGAGACTGGATCTGTGGGTACAGAGCGGTGCAGCAACGGTGAGACCGGATCAGTGGGTACGGAGCGGTGCCTGGATGGTGCGACCGGATCAGTGGGTAAGGAGCGGTGCTGGGACACAGGGAGCGTGACAGTACCCCCCCTTGAAGTCCCCCTCTCCACGGCCGGGACATGAAGGCGTGCCGAAGAGAGGCAGCAACGTACTTCCGGGACAACCAGGAGTGGGCCTCAGGACCACAATCCATCCAATCGACCAGGAAGGACTGCTTACCCCGGGCCGTCTTCATGGCCACCATGTCCTGTATCGGGGGAACCCATGACAGGTGTCAAGGGAGGCAACGGGAAGGGAAGGACAGTCAGAAGCAGGACTGGAATCTTGGACGACCGGATCAAGCGTCTCGGACCGGGTACAGGACAGTGTCTCATCCTCAGTAGCCGGTGGACTCAAAGTCTCAACTCCAGAAGGCGGTGGAATCAAAGTCTCAGATGCCTGGGGTGGTGGAATGTCGCTGGATAGCGTCGTCTCTTCCTCAGGATCCTGCAGCTTGACTGAGTCAAGTGCCAGGGGCTGAGGAACAGGCTGCAAGCAGGTTTCGTGGCACAAGGGACTCCAGCGTGTAATAACAGGGTCATGGAGTTTCAGCCAGGGCAGGCCCAACAGGAGCTCAGGAGCCATCCTCGGGATCACATAGAAGGCTATGGTCTCTGTATGCAAAGTGCCAACCTGGAGGTTCACGGGCTCGGTGGTATACCGAACAGGCTCGTAGAGCGGTTTGCCATCTACAGAGGCGAACCAGAGGGGCTTCTTCAGCGGAGTGACTGGGACCTGGTATTTGTCTACCGTGGCCTGGTGGATAAAGTCGCCTGCTGCCCCGGAATCGATGTGGGCCTCTGCCGAAAACCGGGTCCCCTCTGTCATCACCTGAACCGTCTGTTTAACTGGGACTGAAGGGATTCCGGTGGCAAGGGTGGCGGTTCCTACCATCCCTTGGACCTGGGGTCTACCAGGTTTCTCATGGCATGTTCGAAGCATATGTGACCCATCTCCACAATAGAAGCATAGGCCCCGGGAGAGCCGTTCTGCACGGCGTTGCTTGGCTTGGGTCAGACGGTCCACTTGCATGGGTTCTGGTGACGATTCGTGGAAAGGCAGGGACGAGGGTGCGGTAGGTTTCTGCGGGGGCAAGACGTAGCGAGGTGGTTGCTTCTCCCGGACTACCTCCTGGGCACGCTCCAGAAAATGGAGGTCAATCTGGGTGGCCAGGGAAATCAAAACGTCCAAGGTGCGTGGAACGTCACGGCAGGCGAGTTCGTCTTTAATACGACCAGAGAGACCCTCCCAAAAGGCCGCCGTTAAGGCCTCATTGTTCCATCCCAGCTCCAAGCGAGCGCGCGGAACTGTATGGCATACTGGCCGACTGTTTGGGTCCCTTGGCGTAGCCGGAGGAGCGTAGAGGTCACTGCGGTAGTTCGTCCGGGTTCGTCGAAGGTGTCCCGGAAGGCTCGTAGGAACTCCTGGATATCGGTGGTCATCGGGTCCTCATTCTCCCACAGGGGGTTAATCCAGGCCAGGGCTTCACATTCCAGATGTGACATCAGGAACGCCACCTTGGCCTTGTATGAGGTGAACAAGTGCGGGAGCAACTGGAAGTGCAAGGAGCACTGGTTCAGGAAGCCTCGGCAGGACTTGGGATCCCCTGCGTAGCGAGGCGGAGCAGCAAGGCGAAGTTGCGAGGCCGTGGAGACAACTGGTTCGGACCTGGAGACTAGTTGCTGCGTGGACTGAGACGCGGCGGCAGTCTGCAGCGCATATAACCGGTGGTCCACAGACATCATGAACTTCAGCATCCGGTTCAGGGTTTCGCGCTGTTGCGCCAGCTCCTGGCGCAGCTCAGCCAGCTCTGATTTCTGTGTTTCAGCGGAATCCATGGCCTGATCATACTGTGAGGGCCGGGGAGAACTGGTAGGCCCAGGAAGTGGATCCACTGGACCGAGCACCCCACCTGGAGGGCAGGGTACACGGTAGCTGGAGCACTAGCGTGGCAGGAATGGGAAGTACCAGGTCAGCAGGGTCATGGAGTCACATAGGACAGTACAGGAACAGGTGCAGGTATCAGGAAGCAAAGACAGAACCAGGTCACTGGGGTCACAGCGTACTTTAAGGCAGTAATACAGGAAACAGGAACAAAAGGACCTGAGCACCTAGCTCACAAGACAAAGCAAAGAAACACAAGCGATGATCAGGCCCCGCCCACATGGAAAGGCCAGTCTTATATACCCAGCAAAGCCTCAGGTCATTTCCTGTCGCAGCAGTGCTGGGCCTATAAGACCAGGTGAGCGGGCGCGGCCCGATCCTATACAGAGGCATCAGTCAGAGTCAGACTCCTGAGACCTGGAACAGGACTCAGGGGAGCAAGAGCGGGAGTGGCAGGCGTGACCGGTGGACGCATGGACTGGACCAGTGAGCAAGGAGCGGCGGTGCGATGGCGAGACTGGATCAGTGGGCACAGAGCGGTGCAGCGACGGTTAGACCGGATCAGTGGGTACGGAGCGGTGCCTGGATGGTGCGACCGAATCAGTGGGTAAGGAGTGGTGCTGGGACACCAGGAGCGTGACACCTGTCCATTACAGCCTGTGTGAGTCTGTGGATCCAGGCAGGCGTTACTCCTGTTGTCAAGTGTAATCTGTAGCAAAACATATTTTTACAATAGTGCGTATAGTTTTCTTTCAAATCCTGCACTTCTGTTTGTAAACCACCCTGGCATATCGGAGAAGGCAATTTTTTAGCTTGGGGCAAACAATCCATTAGATAATGAAAGGAGCAATGCTTGTTAGGAAGTGGCTGGTGGTGCAAAACTGCCCACTCTACACTATTAGACTGCATGTTACATAACACAATAATTCAGATAGCTCCTGAACATTTTAGCAGCCATTTACACTGTACAATTATTGTGAACAAACATTTCAAGATGTGCTGTCTAAAAAAGCTGCTGATTAGGGCTGAGCGGATCCGCACTGTAAAAGTCCGGTTTCAAAGATTTCCGGGTGCCATATCCGGATCCGTAATTCTGGGTCCACGATCCAGATCCGGAACTGGGGAAAATAATTGAAAATGAACAAAAACAGAAATAAAACAGCGTTTCATACTTACCGAGACTCGGTGTCATGGCGGCACACTGCTTCCGGGTCGCGCATTCACTCCCTGTACTGTGAATCAAATACACACAGCTTTTCGTGCTTTCCCCGCCCACCGGCCGTCATCTCATCTGTGATTGATTGCAGACTGTGACAGTATCTGCGTGCCATGCAGTCATCGCGGCTCACTCATTGTCATGCTCTCTGGCTGCTAGCTGTCTGTAGCAGAGCTGAAGCGGCGTGGGACCTCGTGTGGATTATGTCGAACCAGCAGGGTGTTGGGGGTTAATAAAGAGGTGAAGGAGGGTGTGTGTTTTGTACTTTTTTTTTTCCAAATAAAGGATTTTTCTCTGTGTCTGTGTTTATTTACTTTCAGTAACAGGTTAGTGTGATGCAGGTATCTCAGACGCCTGTGCCATCACTAACCTAGGGCTTAGTAGCAGCTGTGCGCTGCTATTAACCTCTTATTACCCCGATTGCCACCACTCCAGGTCAATCGAGAAGAGCCGATATTGCACATTGTCACATCTAATACATGTGGTAATGGGCTGAAAATACCAGCCCCCAGCCGGCGTTATCATGGCTGGGGATGAAAATTAGGAGGCAACGCAGGTCATTTTTTAAAAATTTATTTAAATTAAAAAAAAAAGCCGCATCACTGGCACAGCCGCGCACACTTATGACAGGAGCGTGCATGTGTTTCTAGGTATGTGCACGCTCATGTTCAGAGAGCACAGGCAGTGTGGACTGTTATGAACTGGTAACCGTGGATGATCACAAAAAATCCCATTAATCAGAAGAAAACATAAACCACTAGAATAGTTGGAAACTAAGCTGACCGCAATCCCCTATCTATCAGACAACACTAGCAGTAGCAGTGGGAGGGTCTTACCACACCCAGACACCTCGTCACTGCCGGATAAACTTGCTACACCGTAAAGATAGCAATCCTAACTTGCCTCAGAGCAGTCCCCAAAGGAATAGTAGGCCCCCAACATGTAACGACGGTAATGTAAGAAAACACAATACAGAGATAGAAAATATAGATTAGGGGGCCCGACTTAGTAGATACAACAGGACAGGAAAGATAACTGATTCTGGCCAGCAAAAAACCCTGCAAAAAATACCAGACTTTTGATAGAATAAAGGCCCTAAGACCACACGATCTTCCCCCAGTATATCAGGTACTCTTGTGCCAGACACTTTGAGCAGAACTGCAGATATAATGGGAAGGAACAAAATCACAGAACAAATAATATTCTAAAGTTCAAATAATCCAAATCAGAACAGGGAGAAACTCCCTTTCTTGCTGAAGGAACTGCCCTCCCAAAATAGCAGAGAGCCAGATCCTCACATACAAGAAACTAAACGCAGAACAAAATGGAAAAAAAACCCAAAACACAAACACCCGTAGGTGCAAAACCAGCAATTAAGCAAAGAAAACCTGCATACTTATCTGAAGTGAATTCTGGTGCAGGATAAATTGAGGAAACTGAAGGACAATCTCCAAGCCATCTTAGTAGGCAGAAGCAAACATTTATCACCGGCACCAGCCAAGCAGAAACTGCTCTCCTAAATACACCAGGCTGGTCTGCAATAGGACTTCCTGGATTCCTAATTAATTCCAACACCTGTTTGAGTCACAGATTCAGACTCAGCTTCATTACCATTCCTAGCCACCAGAGGGAGCTCCCCACCAGCACCTACTTGGATGACATTCACAACAGCCGGCTGATGTCTTGTCAGACTTCTACAAGTCTGACAGCGCATCACTGGCACAGCCACACACTTCTGACAGGAATGTGCATGTGTTTCTGAAACACATGCAGGTTCACCATACTGACCCGCACATACTTGCACTGCTTTCCCCGCCCACCGACCATCCTGCCGCCTGTGATTGGTTGCAGTCAACTGACACGCTGTCTACCACGGTGGGGGCGCATCCAACTGCAATCAATTACATGTGCCGGTGGGCAGGCAAAACAATGAATATTGAATTGTCGGCTCTGGAAGGGAAAAGCGTGACCCGGAAAGAGTTTGCTGCCAAGACACAGCCTTGGGTGAGTGTACTGTGTGTGCTCCTACCCCCCTACCTCTCCACAAATGTTTTTAATCTCCGGATTCTGGTCCCCATAGACTTATATGGACACCGGAATCCGGAGCAAATTTTTTTATTCAATCCAGCAGTGATCCGCCGGTCCCGGATTTTGGCGGATTTCATCAGCTCTATTGCTGATCACCTGATGAACTAGCAAAGTGCTCATTCATCGAAAATGATTGGTTGGTTTGCACAAAACATCAGCATTCTTGGCAGCTATGAATACTGAGCAATCTATTACAGATCGTTCACGGTGCATCTGAAGTAGTCGGCATATGTAACATTTTGCCGTCTGTGGTCGTATACTGCTGTGTATTGCTCAGTGTAAGTAGACCATTAGGCTGGTTTGTACACAAAAGAAGTTTTTTTAATTGTTTTAACCTAATGTGGGAGATAATGGCAATAAGATCATGTTTATCTTGAGGTTTTTGTGTGAACAGATATGTAGTCTTTGAAAAAAATAGTAATAATTTAATGAACAGGGCTCCTGAAGGGCTTTGAAGAGTATGGAAAGACACTTCTTTAGTGTGTGGACTTGTACATGTCCTTATATGGCCATATAAAATGTGATGAAATTTGATGAAAAGCCATTGTAAGAGTTGGGGCTATTGTTCTTCCTTCCTGTTATTCTAGTATTCTTGTTTATGACTACCTTCCAGGGCGTAACTGCAATGGGTGAAGGGGTTGGAGTCACACCTGGGCCCTGGAGCCCTTAGGGGGCCCTAAAACTCCCTTTGATCCACATGAGAAGACTAATTGTGTTAAAGACCCATGATAGTTAGGGGACCTACTGGAGATTGTGCAATAGGGCCCCTGAGGTTCAAGTTACGTCACTGACTACATTTAATTATTCATACAAATAGTTCCATTTAGTTCCATTTTGAAAGCATGAGATCTTTCCCAAACTTTCTATCAAAAGAACATTGTAACCAGTAAATAAATCCAGTAATTTGTAGTGTTATCTCACCTCCCGGCTTCTTGCTTTTGTCTCCACTCCTTACCCTTTTTAATCCTGTAACTGAGTCATTATAAGCTCAGTTTATGAACAGCCCTATTTAGAGAAGTTGTTTTCTCATTTTTTGCCCACAGCAGAAATCTCTTGTGGCAGCTGCCCAGGAAGACTAAACAGGGATGATTCTTCTCATTATTCCCATGTTCAGCTCAGTTTATGCCAGTGAAAAAATTAACCCTTTTGGTTTTTTTTCCCAAAATTATGAAGGCTCTTTACCTCATGAGGTTAAAATGCTAATGAGCTTTAGGTTGGCTTGTTCCATAGGGAAATCACTAGTATTTACCTATTTACTTATGTCACTCTATCTGGCCCCCAAAGGAAAACATATTAGATAAGGTTAGTTACTGGAATCTTTGACAACCTCTTAAGGTACCGTCACACTAAGCAACTTACCAGCGATCCCAACAACGATAGGGATCGCTGGTAAGTTGCTAGGAGGTTGCTGGTGAGCTGTCACACTGCGACGCTCCAGCGATCCTACCAGCAACCTGACCTGGCAGGGATCGCTGGAGCGTGGCTACACGAGTTGCTGGTGAGCTCACCAGCAACCAGTGACCAGCCCCCAGCGCCGCGTGGAAGATGCTGCGCTTGGTAACTAAGGTAAATATCGGGTAACCAACCCGATATTTACCTTGGTTACCACTGCACGGAGCTACACGTGCAGAGAGCAGGGAGCAGCGCATACTGAGCGCTGGCTCCTTGCTCTCCTAGTTACAGCACACATCGGGTTAATTACCCGATGTATGCTGCAGCTAAATGTGCACAGAGCAGGGAGCAGCGCACACTGAGCGCTGGATCCCTGCTCTCCTACTTACAGCACACATGGGGTTAATTACCTGATGTGTGCTGCAGCTACATGTGCACAGAGCAGGGAGCAGTGCACAATGCTTAGCGCTGGCTCCCTGCTCTCCTACTTACAGCACACATCAGGTTAATTAACCCGATGTGTCCTGCAGCTAGCTACATGTGCACAGAGCAGGAGCCGGCACTGACAGTGAGAGCGGCGGAGGCTGGTATCGAAGGTAAATATCGGGTAACCAAGGACAGGGCTTCTTGGTTACCCGATGTTTACATTGGTTACCAGCCTCTGCAGAAGCCGGCTCCTGCTGCCTGCACATTTAGTTGTTGCTGTCTCGCTGTCACACACAGCGATCTGTGCTTCACAGCGGGACAGCAACAACTAAAAAATGACCCAGGACATTCAGCAACAACCAACGACCTCACAGCAGGGGCCAGGTTGTTGCTGGATGTCACACACAGCAACATCGCTAGCAACATCACAAAAGTTGTTTGTTAGCAGCGATGTTGCTAGCGATGTTGCTTAGTGTGACGGGGCCTTTAGATTCTCTGGAGATAGTTACAGTATGATCACGTCTTTAGAGTGCTGTAGAATTAATATCATTATAAAATGTATTAAATTAAAATAAAGAGTGAGTATAGTAGGGTACAGAACAATTCACACTTTTCTAATATGCGGTATAGACATTCTTTTTTGAGAGTCAAAGGCCAACATATACAAGTGTACAGCTTTTTGCAAGTTGTATATGTTGGAATAATCCATATGTATACGTCGGGCAGAAGGAAACTGTACATGACAAAAACATTAGCTGCAGCAACGTAATAAGCTCCACGCACCCAGAGGCAGGGGTGTGCAGAGAACATAAAAACCCTGGGTTGCCAAATCAAAAATCCTAAGAGAGTCCCCACCCTCTCTCTCCAAAATCTGTATCAATATCAAAATTATGAAGGTCTGTAAATGTCAAGGAACAAATGAATATTACAGATCAGCGTGCGAGGGTCTGCAGCAAAGTGCGGCGATTGCAGATAAGTGTGGCATAGTTTAAACACAATCTCATAGTGGTGATAACTTTAATTTTTTAATTTCATTAGGGAATTGTGTGTCTGTCTGTGATACTGTGAAAAAACAAAAAAAAGTTTGTCTTGTGATTTAATTAGTAGTATTGTCAAGGGAGGAATTTTGGGTCAAGACTGCTAATGGAGTCTTCGTTTAGGATCCAGAGACGGTGCCCCATTAATGCTGTATACCAGTGCCGATATATATCAATCCATGTATATAAGACAAAGAACACAGACGTGCTCTCTTTTCAGCCAGCATCACCAACTGACTCGTATAATACGATAGATCCAATTATACAGTAAGTAAGCATAAATAACCTTGAAACTAACGAAGGAGTGCGTTCACTCCCCAATTTCTCACATCACTCCTGCCCTCCCGTACATTCCTTTTGTGTGAACATTACTGATAAGACTTTGTAGCTTCACATCCTGGCTTCATCATCTTTAGTTAACTCCTTCATGATTATACAACTTTGAATTATACTATAGATCTGTGCAATTGCTACATAGACAGACAGATAATTTTGCATCTACATCTAGATTTTGATTTAGTTATATACACAGATATTCTTATTACGTTTAAACAAACATACTACAGCTCAGGTGACCTCCACAGTCCCCCCTTTAATAAAATATCTGTGAATATTATTAACCTTAAATTTAATTAATTTAATTTTAAATTAAAAATTTTCCCCATTTAGATATATTTTATTATTTGGGACTTATTTGTGACCTACTGCCCTTGGGACTTTAATTATATCTATATCTATATATGCGGACTTTCTATGGGATTGTTGTTTAATTTAACACTACAGGCTTTAGCTCCCCCCTTAAATACTTATTTGTATTTATTAAACATAACTCTATGATTTATAAGGGCTATTAGAATTGGCGTTATTACTCTCATTAGGGCACATTATCTTGATTAAGAAAAATTGAATCTAAACCTTATTTAAAAATTAGCACATAATTAAAAAACAAAAAAACAAAAGGACATTTGGAAATTGTCCATGGCTCTTCTTTCCGGATATAAAACAAAAAGAAGGATGCTTAGTCAGTGCTAGTCCACTTAGGGCCACTTTGTGAACCTGGATAATCTGCTCTTGATAAAAAAACAACAAAACATGATGAGGCTTCATGTGAACAGTTTGTGGCCCAGACTTGGAAAAACCTTCTGGGATAATGGGTTGAATAGCAGCCGCTTTCTGCTTCGGTTGTGTTGGGTCCATTGGTTTTTGAGATGTGACGTCAACTCGCGTGTCACTGCCAGTGCTCAGCAGACTAGGCCGGAGAGACATCAGCCTGATGGGATAGGCTCTTCCAAAACTTTTCCTGAAATGAGATTTTCCATATCTAGCATTTTGTATTAAGAAAAATTACTGAAATTAGTAGGAAACAAAAACATTTGTAATGGTTAGATTACATTAACCAAACCACATTTTTGGGTCTATGAAATGGCTGAATTAAGTATTTTAGGTTACTCAATTCGTACCTTCAACAGTCCCCCCTTGACTTATTTCTGCCATTTCCAAATACTAAGGGTACTGTGTTCCCTTAGGAAAAGAGGAAGAAAGATCTGTTGGTAAATCCTGCCTGACTGAACGTTGAGGCATGGGTGGAGAGGGAAATGGGATTTCTTCACCGGTTTGAGACCAAGGACCCCTAGGCGAGTCCTCACCCTTTGTAGTTGGACTTTCCCATGTCTCAAGGTTCTCTAAGTCCTCTCTTCTAACTGTTTCGGCAATGATGGTTTGGGACTGTACAGGTTTTTCGTAAAGGATAAATATAAGCAGGACGCTCAGTGCAGCTTCGGTGGATCGACCCTTCTGCAATGCGGGGCGTGAATCTATGTTGTCCTGCCGTTGAGCTTTATCGAAATTTCTGTGTCCTTTTAGGATTAATCAGTCTCCTGACCGAAAACCATATACTACTAACTCTGATTTAGGATCTGGAATTAAAAAATACACTTGTTTATTTCTCTAATTAGTCAATCATATAAAAATTATACATGGTTTGCGCTAGACCAAAGAAAAACATTTTACATTGGAACCTGTTTATTACTAAAGAGAAACACAACACACACTAAAAAGAAATACAACACGCATTGATTTACAACTTATCAGTTTGTTTGTTTGTTTACATACCACTTGCATTATGTGGATTTTCAGCAATGACATCGTTTTCTGCACTGGAAAGCCTCTGACCAGACCTGGAAAGAAATCTACACAACACGCACAGACTTGCATACAACGTGCTCATGATAAACATCTATAATTAGTTTGCAGTCTCTAAGAATGGGTAGAGCAGGTGCAGGGTGTTTCTACGGACTCTTTACAGTTTTTCCTCATTGTTTTAAAAACGTGCTCCACAAGACCGGGTGAGTTTATCTACCTGGGTACTGAACCCTGGCGTCACCAAAGCGCACACTGATATCTAACTTTCACAGATGTTAGTCCATGTTACTTGGGCCATCATTAAGAAGAGATCTCATGGCAGAGAAAGCTTACCGCCCTTCATCCACAGACCTTCCTCAGTCAGCCGGCTCCCTGCGTCTCGCACTCCACTCCTTATTGGTTCACTTGATCCTGTAGGGATTTAAGAACACAAGGAGTGACAGAAGTCACTGACGTGACCGGTGTCACCGAGGCATGGTCTTTATGCATGGTAAAGGACTCCTCAACTCTAGGCCCGTTCACTGCTTCTTGGTCCGCTGCACCTGTGCGGGGATCTCCATCCGATTCCATCAGCTCAGATCTAGACTTTCTTTTTGGCGTACCTAGCTTATTTGACAACAGGAAAGATCTACATCCTACATACACATTTTGACTATCGTACCTACCTCTGCTCCACCCATCTAGAGAGGCACTTACGTCACTTCCTTTCGTACCGATAGAAAGGGAGGAAGTGGCCTAAATTTAGACTACCTCATGTTGTGCAAATTGTAGCATATTCAGTGCAGAATCGACCATCATCTGGTTTCATCTATAAAAACAAAAACTAAAAGAAATATAGATTAGATCATTCCTATAACAGACATATATTCCTACATTCATAATAATCCAATAAACATGACATAACTGTTGCAAAAGAAAGGCCAGCTTTAAAGCCTGGTTTAAAGCCTATCCAATATGTCTGCTGCTAGAAAAATATAATAGATATCTACTTCCTCCCTTTTTATATATACTACTTTGACAAAATATATAGATCTATAACAGTAAACAATATGATTAACCAACAAATAAATATAACTTATACTCTACTGGGAAATTTTGGAACCTTACAACAGGGTTCATAGATATTCTGTATCTACAAAAGAAAAAGGAAAATAATCAATATTGGCAGTTTGTATGCAAAAATAATAGAAAACAAAAACATAACCATAAAAACAAAAAAACCCTAATTTGTATATTTTAAAAAATATACTTTTCCCTGCAAAATTAATTTAATTATTTAAATAGCAGCAGAATACTATTGACAATCTTCTATGAAATTTTGAACTCTAAGGATTAAACAAAATCCACTCCACCAGCCGGAAAAAGCACTTGTTAGTACATAAGACAGAAACAGCTTTGTAAATCTGCTGAAACTACTTTTTTTTTTTTTACAACTTATAATAACTAGCAGCGTACTGTATACCCTCCCACATATCCCTGCAGGAGTGCGAGAGCATCATTAAAATTGATAGCTTGGGACTGGAAATCACTGCAACAAAAGCAAGTAGTCCGGGGCTCCCCCCTGTGTCACTAGGGAAGGTTGGGGCAGACTCCTGGGTGCAGCCGGACTGTGGGCAGTATCTTGGGAAAGCTCCTGGGACTGATTTAAAGGGATACTATGATACTCTGGGAAAAGGCACACCTGGCTTCAGGTAGATCATTACTGAATCTACAGGGAACACCTTTATTGTAAATTTATGTGTTGCAAGTTTTGGTTACGGTTTTGAGGGTACCTGGCCAAACACTGAGATTTGGGGGTGTGACACTTTCTTTGATAGTGACCGGGCTGACCACAACGCCAACAATTCTGTTGCTGGCTTTGTTGATTGGGAGCTACGAATACGGGGTTTGGACTTTGTTGGGGCATGGGCTGTGGCGGGGGCTGCACCGGCACATTTGTATATACCAATTGATCTTGAGCACATCTTTTTAAAGCGGCACAATACTGTTGTCCACTTTGGAAAATGGTGTCATCAGTGCCTGGGGGCATTGTGAGATGGGGCTCCATTAAGGGCCAAAAACTGTCTCCTGCTTTTACTTTGGTGAGATTAACAAGGTCCTTCCGGGCAGCTGAGTATAACTGATGGACCTGTAGCATCTTCCTATAAAATCGCATAGGGTTAATGCTGGGATCTGGCAGGCAGGGGATTAATGCCGCTGACTGGGTAGGGTTGAAAGGGACATATTTAAATGAGGGCTGTTCCTCGTCAGGTTCGGGGTAAAACTCACTATGTGTCCTAAGGGAAAAAGGGGGATCCAAGGGGAGGGGATTGGTAATTGGGGAGTGTGACGGCAGACTGGCCGGTGAGGGGAGAGACGGCATTGCAGGTATGGGAGGGAAAATGGGTATGGGTGTGGAAAGGGTTAAGGGATGCTGTCTAGTGACTGCAGCATCTGTGAATATCTCCGGGACGGGGAGTAGAATGGGGATCAGGTTGTGGGGCAGCAACAAAACAACCTGCCGGAGGACCCTCAGATCTGTCCTCAGACTCGGGTAACATATAGAAAAACACAACATCTCCTCGCTCATCCTCTTCTTTGACTTCAATATATCTTTCTGATAGCAATGCCTGCGATATTCTGCCAAACAATTCTGCATCATTCAACAATCTCCTGTCTTTTAACTTGCCCTTTTTTGCTTTCAATGCTGTTGCCCATAGTGACAGTTGTAACCGACCTCCTTTTGGTAATTCTAACATTTTTAAAAATCTCAAGGCACGACATACAGCTTTCTTCCCTTCTCTCTCTGCAACTAGCTCTAACACATTCTGTGAACCTTCAGGCCTCTCAACTTTCTGTCTCCTCTGTCTGAACATTTTTGCTATGTTGGTGGTGTCTGGATTACACTAATATGACTATGCGGTGTACGTTAGAGTCCGGCCGGCACCTAAGGCTACACCTCTATACTAGCTGGCAACTCCTCAGCTATATAGTAATAAGGGTATCCCGCGTCACGGAGGAGGGGTACAAAATGTATTCCCTCCGGACTTGATCAGCTGCACCAATATTTTTTATTGTCCTAACTCACTATCTTCGGTCACGTGAAAATCTTCCGTGTCACGGAGGAGGTCGTACAAGAATGCATATGCACATACAAACAAGTCCCGGCCTCCGGACTTGGTCAGCTGTACCAATATTTAAACGTCCTAACTCACTATCTTCGGTCTCGGGAACCCCCCCGCGTCTTTAATTACAGACCGGGTCAGTCTAACTAGCTATATCCAGCCACCACCATCTTTCCTGCCCTAACAACCGTCCTCTGGATCCCTTGTGACACTCGATCCACACCTCAGGGCTGGGATCGTGCTCTAAGCTCCAGCGGGCAACACCCCTGAGTCACAATCAGGTACCTTTTAACACCGATATGGACACACAGCCCGTCACTCCCTCCTCTCCAAAACCAACCACAACGGTAGTGAATACACAGTATGTAACACTTACCCGTGGGGTCGGAGGTGATCAGCCTGGTTGGAGCGGAGGGAGGTCTCAGTCCGTGACATCCAAACGATCGGTATTTGCAGGTCGGTATTGCGTCCTTGAAGGAGCTCCACGTTGGGTGCGCCAAACTGTCAAGGGAGGAATTTTGGGTCAAGACTGCTAATGGAGTCTTCGTTTAGGATCCAGAGACGGTGCCCCATTAATGCTGTATACCAGTGCCGATATATATCAATCCATGTATATAAGACAAAGAACACAGACGTGCTCTCTTTTCAGCCAGCATCACCAACTGACTCGTATAATACGATAGATCCAATTATACAGTAAGTAAGCATAAATAACCTTGAAACTAACGAAGGAGTGCGTTCACTCCCCAATTTCTCACATCACTCCTGCCCTCCCGTACATTCCTTTTGTGTGAACATTACTGATAAGACTTTGTAGCTTCACATCCTGGCTTCATCATCTTTAGTTAACTCCTTCATGATTATACAACTTTGAATTATACTATAGATCTGTGCAATTGCTACATAGACAGACAGATAATTTTGCATCTACATCTAGATTTTGATTTAGTTATATACACAGATATTCTTATTACGTTTAAACAAACATACTACAGCTCAGGTGACCTCCACAGTCCCCCCTTTAATAAAATATCTGTGAATATTATTAACCTTAAATTTAATTAATTTAATTTTAAATTAAAAATTTTCCCCATTTAGATATATTTTATTATTTGGGACTTATTTGTGACCTACTGCCCTTGGGACTTTAATTATATCTATATCTATATATGCGGACTTTCTATGGGATTGTTGTTTAATTTAACACTACAGGCTTTAGCTCCCCCCTTAAATACTTATTTGTATTTATTAAACATAACTCTATGATTTATAAGGGCTATTAGAATTGGCGTTATTACTCTCATTAGGGCACATTATCTTGATTAAGAAAAATTGAATCTAAACCTTATTTAAAAATTAGCACATAATTAAAAAACAAAAAAACAAAAGGACATTTGGAAATTGTCCATGGCTCTTCTTTCCGGATATAAAACAAAAAGAAGGATGCTTAGTCAGTGCTAGTCCACTTAGGGCCACTTTGTGAACCTGGATAATCTGCTCTTGATAAAAAAACAACAAAACATGATGAGGCTTCATGTGAACAGTTTGTGGCCCAGACTTGGAAAAACCTTCTGGGATAATGGGTTGAATAGCAGCCGCTTTCTGCTTCGGTTGTGTTGGGTCCATTGGTTTTTGAGATGTGACGTCAACTCGCGTGTCACTGCCAGTGCTCAGCAGACTAGGCCGGAGAGACATCAGCCTGATGGGATAGGCTCTTCCAAAACTTTTCCTGAAATGAGATTTTCCATATCTAGCATTTTGTATTAAGAAAAATTACTGAAATTAGTAGGAAACAAAAACATTTGTAATGGTTAGATTACATTAACCAAACCACATTTTTGGGTCTATGAAATGGCTGAATTAAGTATTTTAGGTTACTCAATTCGTACCTTCAACAGTCCCCCCTTGACTTATTTCTGCCATTTCCAAATACTAAGGGTACTGTGTTCCCTTAGGAAAAGAGGAAGAAAGATCTGTTGGTAAATCCTGCCTGACTGAACGTTGAGGCATGGGTGGAGAGGGAAATGGGATTTCTTCACCGGTTTGAGACCAAGGACCCCTAGGCGAGTCCTCACCCTTTGTAGTTGGACTTTCCCATGTCTCAAGGTTCTCTAAGTCCTCTCTTCTAACTGTTTCGGCAATGATGGTTTGGGACTGTACAGGTTTTTCGTAAAGGATAAATATAAGCAGGACGCTCAGTGCAGCTTCGGTGGATCGACCCTTCTGCAATGCGGGGCGTGAATCTATGTTGTCCTGCCGTTGAGCTTTATCGAAATTTCTGTGTCCTTTTAGGATTAATCAGTCTCCTGACCGAAAACCATATACTACTAACTCTGATTTAGGATCTGGAATTAAAAAATACACTTGTTTATTTCTCTAATTAGTCAATCATATAAAAATTATACATGGTTTGCGCTAGACCAAAGAAAAACATTTTACATTGGAACCTGTTTATTACTAAAGAGAAACACAACACACACTAAAAAGAAATACAACACGCATTGATTTACAACTTATCAGTTTGTTTGTTTGTTTACATACCACTTGCATTATGTGGATTTTCAGCAATGACATCGTTTTCTGCACTGGAAAGCCTCTGACCAGACCTGGAAAGAAATCTACACAACACGCACAGACTTGCATACAACGTGCTCATGATAAACATCTATAATTAGTTTGCAGTCTCTAAGAATGGGTAGAGCAGGTGCAGGGTGTTTCTACGGACTCTTTACAGTTTTTCCTCATTGTTTTAAAAACGTGCTCCACAAGACCGGGTGAGTTTATCTACCTGGGTACTGAACCCTGGCGTCACCAAAGCGCACACTGATATCTAACTTTCACAGATGTTAGTCCATGTTACTTGGGCCATCATTAAGAAGAGATCTCATGGCAGAGAAAGCTTACCGCCCTTCATCCACAGACCTTCCTCAGTCAGCCGGCTCCCTGCGTCTCGCACTCCACTCCTTATTGGTTCACTTGATCCTGTAGGGATTTAAGAACACAAGGAGTGACAGAAGTCACTGACGTGACCGGTGTCACCGAGGCATGGTCTTTATGCATGGTAAAGGACTCCTCAACTCTAGGCCCGTTCACTGCTTCTTGGTCCGCTGCACCTGTGCGGGGATCTCCATCCGATTCCATCAGCTCAGATCTAGACTTTCTTTTTGGCGTACCTAGCTTATTTGACAACAGGAAAGATCTACATCCTACATACACATTTTGACTATCGTACCTACCTCTGCTCCACCCATCTAGAGAGGCACTTACGTCACTTCCTTTCGTACCGATAGAAAGGGAGGAAGTGGCCTAAATTTAGACTACCTCATGTTGTGCAAATTGTAGCATATTCAGTGCAGAATCGACCATCATCTGGTTTCATCTATAAAAACAAAAACTAAAAGAAATATAGATTAGATCATTCCTATAACAGACATATATTCCTACATTCATAATAATCCAATAAACATGACATAACTGTTGCAAAAGAAAGGCCAGCTTTAAAGCCTGGTTTAAAGCCTATCCAATATGTCTGCTGCTAGAAAAATATAATAGATATCTACTTCCTCCCTTTTTATATATACTACTTTGACAAAATATATAGATCTATAACAGTAAACAATATGATTAACCAACAAATAAATATAACTTATACTCTACTGGGAAATTTTGGAACCTTACAACAGGGTTCATAGATATTCTGTATCTACAAAAGAAAAAGGAAAATAATCAATATTGGCAGTTTGTATGCAAAAATAATAGAAAACAAAAACATAACCATAAAAACAAAAAAACCCTAATTTGTATATTTTAAAAAATATACTTTTCCCTGCAAAATTAATTTAATTATTTAAATAGCAGCAGAATACTATTGACAATCTTCTATGAAATTTTGAACTCTAAGGATTAAACAAAATCCACTCCACCAGCCGGAAAAAGCACTTGTTAGTACATAAGACAGAAACAGCTTTGTAAATCTGCTGAAACTACTTTTTTTTTTTTTACAACTTATAATAACTAGCAGCGTACTGTATACCCTCCCACATATCCCTGCAGGAGTGCGAGAGCATCATTAAAATTGATAGCTTGGGACTGGAAATCACTGCAACAAAAGCAAGCAGTCCGGGGCTCCCCCCTGTGTCACTAGGGAAGGTTGGGGCAGACTCCTGGGTGCAGCCGGACTGTGGGCAGTATCTTGGGAAAGCTCCTGGGACTGATTTAAAGGGATACTATGATACTCTGGGAAAAGGCACACCTGGCTTCAGGTAGATCATTACTGAATCTACAGGGAACACCTTTATTGTAAATTTATGTGTTGCAAGTTTTGGTTACGGTTTTGAGGGTACCTGGCCAAACACTGAGATTTGGGGGTGTGACACTTTCTTTGATAGTGACCGGGCTGACCACAACGCCAACAATTCTGTTGCTGGCTTTGTTGATTGGGAGCTACGAATACGGGGTTTGGACTTTGTTGGGGCATGGGCTGTGGCGGGGGCTGCACCGGCACATTTGTATATACCAATTGATCTTGAGCACATCTTTTTAAAGCGGCACAATACTGTTGTCCACTTTGGAAAATGGTGTCATCAGTGCCTGGGGGCATTGTGAGATGGGGCTCCATTAAGGGCCAAAAACTGTCTCCTGCTTTTACTTTGGTGAGATTAACAAGGTCCTTCCGGGCAGCTGAGTATAACTGATGGACCTGTAGCATCTTCCTATAAAATCGCATAGGGTTAATGCTGGGATCTGGCAGGCAGGGGATTAATGCCGCTGACTGGGTAGGGTTGAAAGGGACATATTTAAATGAGGGCTGTTCCTCGTCAGGTTCGGGGTAAAACTCACTATGTGTCCTAAGGGAAAAAGGGGGATCCAAGGGGAGGGGATTGGTAATTGGGGAGTGTGACGGCAGACTGGCCGGTGAGGGGAGAGACGGCATTGCAGGTATGGGAGGGAAAATGGGTATGGGTGTGGAAAGGGTTAAGGGATGCTGTCTAGTGACTGCAGCATCTGTGAATATCTCCGGGACGGGGAGTAGAATGGGGATCAGGTTGTGGGGCAGCAACAAAACAACCTGCCGGAGGACCCTCAGATCTGTCCTCAGACTCGGGTAACATATAGAAAAACACAACATCTCCTCGCTCATCCTCTTCTTTGACTTCAATATATCTTTCTGATAGCAATGCCTGCGATATTCTGCCAAACAATTCTGCATCATTCAACAATCTCCTGTCTTTTAACTTGCCCTTTTTTGCTTTCAATGCTGTTGCCCATAGTGACAGTTGTAACCGACCTCCTTTTGGTAATTCTAACATTTTTAAAAATCTCAAGGCACGACATACAGCTTTCTTCCCTTCTCTCTCTGCAACTAGCTCTAACACATTCTGTGAACCTTCAGGCCTCTCAACTTTCTGTCTCCTCTGTCTGAACATTTTTGCTATGTTGGTGGTGTCTGGATTACACTAATATGACTATGCGGTGTACGTTAGAGTCCGGCCGGCACCTAAGGCTACACCTCTATACTAGCTGGCAACTCCTCAGCTATATAGTAATAAGGGTATCCCGCGTCACGGAGGAGGGGTACAAAATGTATTCCCTCCGGACTTGATCAGCTGCACCAATATTTTTTATTGTCCTAACTCACTATCTTCGGTCACGTGAAAATCTTCCGTGTCACGGAGGAGGTCGTACAAGAATGCATATGCACATACAAACAAGTCCCGGCCTCCGGACTTGGTCAGCTGTACCAATATTTAAACGTCCTAACTCACTATCTTCGGTCTCGGGAACCCCCCCGCGTCTTTAATTACAGACCGGGTCAGTCTAACTAGCTATATCCAGCCACCACCATCTTTCCTGCCCTAACAACCGTCCTCTGGATCCCTTGTGACACTCGATCCACACCTCAGGGCTGGGATCGTGCTCTAAGCTCCAGCGGGCAACACCCCTGAGTCACAATCAGGTACCTTTTAACACCGATATGGACACACAGCCCGTCACTCCCTCCTCTCCAAAACCAACCACAACGGTAGTGAATACACAGTATGTAACACTTACCCGTGGGGTCGGAGGTGATCAGCCTGGTTGGAGCGGAGGGAGGTCTCAGTCCGTGACATCCAAACGATCGGTATTTGCAGGTCGGTATTGCGTCCTTGAAGGAGCTCCACGTTGGGTGCGCCAAACTGTCAAGGGAGGAATTTTGGGTCAAGACTGCTAATGGAGTCTTCGTTTAGGATCCAGAGACGGTGCCCCATTAATGCTGTATACCAGTGCCGATATATATCAATCCATGTATATAAGACAAAGAACACAGACGTGCTCTCTTTTCAGCCAGCATCACCAACTGACTCGTATAATACGATAGATCCAATTATACAGTAAGTAAGCATAAATAACCTTGAAACTAACGAAGGAGTGCGTTCACTCCCCAATTTCTCACATCACTCCTGCCCTCCCGTACATTCCTTTTGTGTGAACATTACTGATAAGACTTTGTAGCTTCACATCCTGGCTTCATCATCTTTAGTTAACTCCTTCATGATTATACAACTTTGAATTATACTATAGATCTGTGCAATTGCTACATAGACAGACAGATAATTTTGCATCTACATCTAGATTTTGATTTAGTTATATACACAGATATTCTTATTACGTTTAAACAAACATACTACAGCTCAGGTGACCTCCACAGTCCCCCCTTTAATAAAATATCTGTGAATATTATTAACCTTAAATTTAATTAATTTAATTTTAAATTAAAAATTTTCCCCATTTAGATATATTTTATTATTTGGGACTTATTTGTGACCTACTGCCCTTGGGACTTTAATTATATCTATATCTATATATGCGGACTTTCTATGGGATTGTTGTTTAATTTAACACTACAGGCTTTAGCTCCCCCCTTAAATACTTATTTGTATTTATTAAACATAACTCTATGATTTATAAGGGCTATTAGAATTGGCGTTATTACTCTCATTAGGGCACATTATCTTGATTAAGAAAAATTGAATCTAAACCTTATTTAAAAATTAGCACATAATTAAAAAACAAAAAAACAAAAGGACATTTGGAAATTGTCCATGGCTCTTCTTTCCGGATATAAAACAAAAAGAAGGATGCTTAGTCAGTGCTAGTCCACTTAGGGCCACTTTGTGAACCTGGATAATCTGCTCTTGATAAAAAAACAACAAAACATGATGAGGCTTCATGTGAACAGTTTGTGGCCCAGACTTGGAAAAACCTTCTGGGATAATGGGTTGAATAGCAGCCGCTTTCTGCTTCGGTTGTGTTGGGTCCATTGGTTTTTGAGATGTGACGTCAACTCGCGTGTCACTGCCAGTGCTCAGCAGACTAGGCCGGAGAGACATCAGCCTGATGGGATAGGCTCTTCCAAAACTTTTCCTGAAATGAGATTTTCCATATCTAGCATTTTGTATTAAGAAAAATTACTGAAATTAGTAGGAAACAAAAACATTTGTAATGGTTAGATTACATTAACCAAACCACATTTTTGGGTCTATGAAATGGCTGAATTAAGTATTTTAGATTACTCAATTCGTACCTTCAACAGTCCCCCCTTGACTTATTTCTGCCATTTCCAAATACTAAGGGTACTGTGTTCCCTTAGGAAAAGAGGAAGAAAGATCTGTTGGTAAATCCTGCCTGACTGAACGTTGAGGCATGGGTGGAGAGGGAAATGGGATTTCTTCACCGGTTTGAGACCAAGGACCCCTAGGCGAGTCCTCACCCTTTGTAGTTGGACTTTCCCATGTCTCAAGGTTCTCTAAGTCCTCTCTTCTAACTGTTTCGGCAATGATGGTTTGGGACTGTACAGGTTTTTCGTAAAGGATAAATATAAGCAGGACGCTCAGTGCAGCTTCGGTGGATCGACCCTTCTGCAATGCGGGGCGTGAATCTATGTTGTCCTGCCGTTGAGCTTTATCGAAATTTCTGTGTCCTTTTAGGATTAATCAGTCTCCTGACCGAAAACCATATACTACTAACTCTGATTTAGGATCTGGAATTAAAAAATACACTTGTTTATTTCTCTAATTAGTCAATCATATAAAAATTATACATGGTTTGCGCTAGACCAAAGAAAAACATTTTACATTGGAACCTGTTTATTACTAAAGAGAAACACAACACACACTAAAAAGAAATACAACACGCATTGATTTACAACTTATCAGTTTGTTTGTTTGTTTACATACCACTTGCATTATGTGGATTTTCAGCAATGACATCGTTTTCTGCACTGGAAAGCCTCTGACCAGACCTGGAAAGAAATCTACACAACACGCACAGACTTGCATACAACGTGCTCATGATAAACATCTATAATTAGTTTGCAGTCTCTAAGAATGGGTAGAGCAGGTGCAGGGTGTTTCTACGGACTCTTTACAGTTTTTCCTCATTGTTTTAAAAACGTGCTCCACAAGACCGGGTGAGTTTATCTACCTGGGTACTGAACCCTGGCGTCACCAAAGCGCACACTGATATCTAACTTTCACAGATGTTAGTCCATGTTACTTGGGCCATCATTAAGAAGAGATCTCATGGCAGAGAAAGCTTACCGCCCTTCATCCACAGACCTTCCTCAGTCAGCCGGCTCCCTGCGTCTCGCACTCCACTCCTTATTGGTTCACTTGATCCTGTAGGGATTTAAGAACACAAGGAGTGACAGAAGTCACTGACGTGACCGGTGTCACCGAGGCATGGTCTTTATGCATGGTAAAGGACTCCTCAACTCTAGGCCCGTTCACTGCTTCTTGGTCCGCTGCACCTGTGCGGGGATCTCCATCCGATTCCATCAGCTCAGATCTAGACTTTCTTTTTGGCGTACCTAGCTTATTTGACAACAGGAAAGATCTACATCCTACATACACATTTTGACTATCTTACCTACCTCTGCTCCACCCATCTAGAGAGGCACTTACGTCACTTCCTTTCGTACCGATAGAAAGGGAGGAAGTGGCCTAAATTTAGACTACCTCATGTTGTGCAAATTGTAGCATATTCAGTGCAGAATCGACCATCATCTGGTTTCATCTATAAAAACAAAAACTAAAAGAAATATAGATTAGATCATTCCTATAACAGACATATATTCCTACATTCATAATAATCCAATAAACATGACATAACTGTTGCAAAAGAAAGGCCAGCTTTAAAGCCTGGTTTAAAGCCTATCCAATATGTCTGCTGCTAGAAAAATATAATAGATATCTACTTCCTCCCTTTTTATATATACTACTTTGACAAAATATATAGATCTATAACAGTAAACAATATGATTAACCAACAAATAAATATAACTTATACTCTACTGGGAAATTTTGGAACCTTACAACAGGGTTCATAGATATTCTGTATCTACAAAAGAAAAAGGAAAATAATCAATATTGGCAGTTTGTATGCAAAAATAATAGAAAACAAAAACATAACCATAAAAACAAAAAAACCCTAATTTGTATATTTTAAAAAATATACTTTTCCCTGCAAAATTAATTTAATTATTTAAATAGCAGCAGAATACTATTGACAATCTTCTATGAAATTTTGAACTCTAAGGATTAAACAAAATCCACTCCACCAGCCGGAAAAAGCACTTGTTAGTACATAAGACAGAAACAGCTTTGTAAATCTGCTGAAACTACTTTTTTTTTTTTTTTTACAACTTATAATAACTAGCAGCGTACTGTATACCCTCCCACATATCCCTGCAGGAGTGCGAGAGCATCATTAAAATTGATAGCTTGGGACTGGAAATCACTGCAACAAAAGCAAGCAGTCCGGGGCTCCCCCCTGTGTCACTAGGGAAGGTTGGGGCAGACTCCTGGGTGCAGCCGGACTGTGGGCAGTATCTTGGGAAAGCTCCTGGGACTGATTTAAAGGGATACTATGATACTCTGGGAAAAGGCACACCTGGCTTCAGGTAGATCATTACTGAATCTACAGGGAACACCTTTATTGTAAATTTATGTGTTGCAAGTTTTGGTTACGGTTTTGAGGGTACCTGGCCAAACACTGAGATTTGGGGGTGTGACACTTTCTTTGATAGTGACCGGGCTGACCACAACGCCAACAATTCTGTTGCTGGCTTTGTTGATTGGGAGCTACGAATACGGGGTTTGGACTTTGTTGGGGCATGGGCTGTGGCGGGGGCTGCACCGGCACATTTGTATATACCAATTGATCTTGAGCACATCTTTTTAAAGCGGCACAATACTGTTGTCCACTTTGGAAAATGGTGTCATCAGTGCCTGGGGGCATTGTGAGATGGGGCTCCATTAAGGGCCAAAAACTGTCTCCTGCTTTTACTTTGGTGAGATTAACAAGGTCCTTCCAGGCAGCTGAGTATAACTGATGGACCTGTAGCATCTTCCTATAAAATCGCATAGGGTTAATGCTGGGATCTGGCAGGCAGGGGATTAATGCCGCTGACTTGGTAGGGTTGAAAGGGACATATTTAAATGAGGGCTGTTCCTCGTCAGGTTCGGGGTAAAACTCACTATGTGTCCTAAGGGAAAAAGGGGGATCCAAGGGGAGGGGATTGGTAATTGGGGAGTGTGACGGCAGACTGGCCGGTGAGGGGAGAGACGGCATTGCAGGTATGGGAGGGAAAATGGGTATGGGTGTGGAAAGGGTTAAGGGATGCTGTCTAGTGACTGCAGCATCTGTGAATATCTCCGGGACGGGGAGTAGAATGGGGATCAGGTTGTGGGGCAGCAACAAAACAACCTGCCGGAGGACCCTCAGATCTGTCCTCAGACTCGGGTAACATATAGAAAAACACAACATCTCCTCGCTCATCCTCTTCTTTGACTTCAATATATCTTTCTGATAGCAATGCCTGCGATATTCTGCCAAACAATTCTGCATCATTCAACAATCTCCTGTCTTTTAACTTGCCCTTTTTTGCTTTCAATGCTGTTGCCCATAGTGACAGTTGTAACCGACCTCCTTTTGGTAATTCTAACATTTTTAAAAATCTCAAGGCATGACATACAGCTTTCTTCCCTTCTCTCTCTGCAACTAGCTCTAACACATTCTGTGAACCTTCAGGCCTCTCAACTTTCTGTCTCCTCTGTCTGAACATTTTTGCTATGTTGGTGGTGTCTGGATTACACTAATATGACTATGCGGTGTACGTTAGAGTCCGGCCGGCACCTAAGGCTACACCTCTATACTAGCTGGCAACTCCTCAGCTATATAGTAATAAGGGTATCCCGCGTCACGGAGGAGGGGTACAAAATGTATTCCCTCCGGACTTGATCAGCTGCACCAATATTTTTTATTGTCCTAACTCACTATCTTCGGTCACGTGAAAATCTTCCGTGTCACGGAGGAGGTCGTACAAGAATGCATATGCACATACAAACAAGTCCCGGCCTCCGGACTTGGTCAGCTGTACCAATATTTAAACGTCCTAACTCACTATCTTCGGTCTCGGGAACCCCCCCGCGTCTTTAATTACAGACCGGGTCAGTCTAACTAGCTATATCCAGCCACCACCATCTTTCCTGCCCTAACAACCGTCCTCTGGATCCCTTGTGACACTCGATCCACACCTCAGGGCTGGGATCGTGCTCTAAGCTCCAGCGGGCAACACCCCTGAGTCACAATCAGGTACCTTTTAACACCGATATGGACACACAGCCCGTCACTCCCTCCTCTCCAAAACCAACCACAACGGTAGTGAATACACAGTATGTAACACTTACCCGTGGGGTCGGAGGTGATCAGCATGGTTGGAGCGGAGGGAGGTCTCAGTCCGTGACATCCAAACGATCGGTATTTGCAGGTCGGTATTGCGTCCTTGAAGGAGCTCCACGTTGGGTGCGCCAAACTGTCAAGGGAGGAATTTTGGGTCAAGACTGCTAATGGAGTCTTCGTTTAGGATCCAGAGACGGTGCCCCATTAATGCTGTATACCAGTGCCGATATATATCAATCCATGTATATAAGACAAAGAACACAGACGTGCTCTCTTTTCAGCCAGCATCACCAACTGACTCGTATAATACAATAGATCCAATTATACAGTAAGTAAGCATAAATAACCTTGAAACTAACGAAGGAGTGCGTTCACTCCCCAATTTCTCACATCACTCCTGCCCTCCCGTACATTCCTTTTGTGTGAACATTACTGATAAGACTTTGTAGCTTCACATCCTGGCTTCATCATCTTTAGTTAACTCCTTCATGATTATACAACTTTGAATTATACTATAGATCTGTGCAATTGCTACATAGACAGACAGATAATTTTGCATCTACATCTAGATTTTGATTTAGTTATATACACAGATATTCTTATTACGTTTAAACAAACATACTACAGCTCAGGTGACCTCCACAGTCCCCCCTTTAATAAAATATCTGTGAATATTATTAACCTTAAATTTAATTAATTTAATTTTAAATTAAAAATTTTCCCCATTTAGATATATTTTATTATTTGGGACTTATTTGTGACCTACTGCCCTTGGGACTTTAATTATATCTATATCTATATATGCGGACTTTCTATGGGATTGTTGTTTAATTTAACACTACAGGCTTTAGCTCCCCCCTTAAATACTTATTTGTATTTATTAAACATAACTCTATGATTTATAAGGGCTATTAGAATTGGCGTTATTACTCTCATTAGGGCACATTATCTTGATTAAGAAAAATTGAATCTAAACCTTATTTAAAAATTAGCACATAATTAAAAAACAAAAAAACAAAAGGACATTTGGAAATTGTCCATGGCTCTTCTTTCCGGATATAAAACAAAAAGAAGGATGCTTAGTCAGTGCTAGTCCACTTAGGGCCACTTTGTGAACCTGGATAATCTGCTCTTGATAAAAAAACAACAAAACATGATGAGGCTTCATGTGAACAGTTTGTGGCCCAGACTTGGAAAAACCTTCTGGGATAATGGGTTGAATAGCAGCCGCTTTCTGCTTCGGTTGTGTTGGGTCCATTGGTTTTTGAGATGTGACGTCAACTCGCGTGTCACTGCCAGTGCTCAGCAGACTAGGCCGGAGAGACATCAGCCTGATGGGATAGGCTCTTCCAAAACTTTTCCTGAAATGAGATTTTCCATATCTAGCATTTTGTATTAAGAAAAATTACTGAAATTAGTAGGAAACAAAAACATTTGTAATGGTTAGATTACATTAACCAAACCACATTTTTGGGTCTATGAAATGGCTGAATTAAGTATTTTAGATTACTCAATTCGTACCTTCAACAGTCCCCCCTTGACTTATTTCTGCCATTTCCAAATACTAAGGGTACTGTGTTCCCTTAGGAAAAGAGGAAGAAAGATCTGTTGGTAAATCCTGCCTGACTGAACGTTGAGGCATGGGTGGAGAGGGAAATGGGATTTCTTCACCGGTTTGAGACCAAGGACCCCTAGGCGAGTCCTCACCCTTTGTAGTTGGACTTTCCCATGTCTCAAGGTTCTCTAAGTCCTCTCTTCTAACTGTTTCGGCAATGATGGTTTGGGACTGTACAGGTTTTTCGTAAAGGATAAATATAAGCAGGACGCTCAGTGCAGCTTCGGTGGATCGACCCTTCTGCAATGCGGGGCGTGAATCTATGTTGTCCTGCCGTTGAGCTTTATCGAAATTTCTGTGTCCTTTTAGGATTAATCAGTCTCCTGACCGAAAACCATATACTACTAACTCTGATTTAGGATCTGGAATTAAAAAATACACTTGTTTATTTCTCTAATTAGTCAATCATATAAAAATTATACATGGTTTGCGCTAGACCAAAGAAAAACATTTTACATTGGAACCTGTTTATTACTAAAGAGAAACACAACACACACTAAAAAGAAATACAACACGCATTGATTTACAACTTATCAGTTTGTTTGTTTGTTTACATACCACTTGCATTATGTGGATTTTCAGCAATGACATCGTTTTCTGCACTGGAAAGCCTCTGACCAGACCTGGAAAGAAATCTACACAACACGCACAGACTTGCATACAACGTGCTCATGATAAACATCTATAATTAGTTTGCAGTCTCTAAGAATGGGTAGAGCAGGTGCAGGGTGTTTCTACGGACTCTTTACAGTTTTTCCTCATTGTTTTAAAAACGTGCTCCACAAGACCGGGTGAGTTTATCTACCTGGGTACTGAACCCTGGCGTCACCAAAGCGCACACTGATATCTAACTTTCACAGATGTTAGTCCATGTTACTTGGGCCATCATTAAGAAGAGATCTCATGGCAGAGAAAGCTTACCGCCCTTCATCCACAGACCTTCCTCAGTCAGCCGGCTCCCTGCGTCTCGCACTCCACTCCTTATTGGTTCACTTGATCCTGTAGGGATTTAAGAACACAAGGAGTGACAGAAGTCACTGACGTGACCGGTGTCACCGAGGCATGGTCTTTATGCATGGTAAAGGACTCCTCAACTCTAGGCCCGTTCACTGCTTCTTGGTCCGCTGCACCTGTGCGGGGATCTCCATCCGATTCCATCAGCTCAGATCTAGACTTTCTTTTTGGCGTACCTAGCTTATTTGACAACAGGAAAGATCTACATCCTACATACACATTTTGACTATCTTACCTACCTCTGCTCCACCCATCTAGAGAGGCACTTACGTCACTTCCTTTCGTACCGATAGAAAGGGAGGAAGTGGCCTAAATTTAGACTACCTCATGTTGTGCAAATTGTAGCATATTCAGTGCAGAATCGACCATCATCTGGTTTCATCTATAAAAACAAAAACTAAAAGAAATATAGATTAGATCATTCCTATAACAGACATATATTCCTACATTCATAATAATCCAATAAACATGACATAACTGTTGCAAAAGAAAGGCCAGCTTTAAAGCCTGGTTTAAAGCCTATCCAATATGTCTGCTGCTAGAAAAATATAATAGATATCTACTTCCTCCCTTTTTATATATACTACTTTGACAAAATATATAGATCTATAACAGTAAACAATATGATTAACCAACAAATAAATATAACTTATACTCTACTGGGAAATTTTGGAACCTTACAACAGGGTTCATAGATATTCTGTATCTACAAAAGAAAAAGGAAAATAATCAATATTGGCAGTTTGTATGCAAAAATAATAGAAAACAAAAACATAACCATAAAAACAAAAAAACCCTAATTTGTATATTTTAAAAAATATACTTTTCCCTGCAAAATTAATTTAATTATTTAAATAGCAGCAGAATACTATTGACAATCTTCTATGAAATTTTGAACTCTAAGGATTAAACAAAATCCACTCCACCAGCCGGAAAAAGCACTTGTTAGTACATAAGACAGAAACAGCTTTGTAAATCTGCTGAAACTACTTTTTTTTTTTTTTTTACAACTTATAATAACTAGCAGCGTACTGTATACCCTCCCACATATCCCTGCAGGAGTGCGAGAGCATCATTAAAATTGATAGCTTGGGACTGGAAATCACTGCAACAAAAGCAAGCAGTCCGGGGCTCCCCCCTGTGTCACTAGGGAAGGTTGGGGCAGACTCCTGGGTGCAGCCGGACTGTAGGCAGTATCTTGGGAAAGCTCCTGGGACTGATTTAAAGGGATACTATGATACTCTGGGAAAAGGCACACCTGGCTTCAGGTAGATCATTACTGAATCTACAGGGAACACCTTTATTGTAAATTTATGTGTTGCAAGTTTTGGTTACGGTTTTGAGGGTACCTGGCCAAACACTGAGATTTGGGGGTGTGACACTTTCTTTGATAGTGACCGGGCTGACCACAACGCCAACAATTCTGTTGCTGGCTTTGTTGATTGGGAGCTACGAATACGGGGTTTGGACTTTGTTGGGGCATGGGCTGTGGCGGGGGCTGCACCGGCACATTTGTATATACCAATTGATCTTGAGCACATCTTTTTAAAGCGGCACAATACTGTTGTCCACTTTGGAAAATGGTGTCATCAGTGCCTGGGGGCATTGTGAGATGGGGCTCCATTAAGGGCCAAAAACTGTCTCCTGCTTTTACTTTGGTGAGATTAACAAGGTCCTTCCAGGCAGCTGAGTATAACTGATGGACCTGTAGCATCTTCCTATAAAATCGCATAGGGTTAATGCTGGGATCTGGCAGGCAGGGGATTAATGCCGCTGACTGGGTAGGGTTGAAAGGGACATATTTAAATGAGGGCTGTTCCTCGTCAGGTTCGGGGTAAAACTCACTATGTGTCCTAAGGGAAAAAGGGGGATCCAAGGGGAGGGGATTGGTAATTGGGGAGTGTGACGGCAGACTGGCCGGTGAGGGGAGAGATGGCATTGCAGGTATGGGAGGGAAAATGGGTATGGGTGTGGAAAGGGTTAAGGGATGCTGTCTAGTGACTGCAGCATCTGTGAATATCTCCGGGACGGGGAGTAGAATGGGGATCAGGTTGTGGGGCAGCAACAAAACAACCTGCCGGAGGACCCTCAGATCTGTCCTCAGACTCGGGTAACATATAGAAAAACACAACATCTCCTCGCTCATCCTCTTCTTTGACTTCAATATATCTTTCTGATAGCAATGCCTGCGATATTCTGCCAAACAATTCTGCATCATTCAACAATCTCCTGTCTTTTAACTTGCCCTTTTTTGCTTTCAATGCTGTTGCCCATAGTGACAGTTGTAACCGACCTCCTTTTGGTAATTCTAACATTTTTAAAAATCTCAAGGCACGACATACAGCTTTCTTCCCTTCTCTCTCTGCAACTAGCTCTAACACATTCTGTGAACCTTCAGGCCTCTCAACTTTCTGTCTCCTCTGTCTGAACATTTTTGCTATGTTGGTGGTGTCTGGATTACACTAATATGACTATGCGGTGTACGTTAGAGTCCGGCCGGCACCTAAGGCTACACCTCTATACTAGCTGGCAACTCCTCAGCTATATAGTAATAAGGGTATCCCGCGTCACGGAGGAGGGGTACAAAATGTATTCCCTCCGGACTTGATCAGCTGCACCAATATTTTTTATTGTCCTAACTCACTATCTTCGGTCACGTGAAAATCTTCCGTGTCACGGAGGAGGTCGTACAAGAATGCATATGCACATACAAACAAGTCCCGGCCTCCGGACTTGGTCAGCTGTACCAATATTTAAACGTCCTAACTCACTATCTTCGGTCTCGGGAACCCCCCCGCGTCTTTAATTACAGACCGGGTCAGTCTAACTAGCTATATCCAGCCACCACCATCTTTCCTGCCCTAACAACCGTCCTCTGGATCCCTTGTGACACTCGATCCACACCTCAGGGCTGGGATCGTGCTCTAAGCTCCAGCGGGCAACACCCCTGAGTCACAATCAGGTACCTTTTAACACCGATATGGACACACAGCCCGTCACTCCCTCCTCTCCAAAACCAACCACAACGGTAGTGAATACACAGTATGTAACACTTACCCGTGGGGTCGGAGGTGATCAGCCTGGTTGGAGCGGAGGGAGGTCTCAGTCCGTGACATCCAAACGATCGGTATTTGCAGGTCGGTATTGCGTCCTTGAAGGAGCTCCACGTTGGGTGCGCCAAACTGTCAAGGGAGGAATTTTGGGTCAAGACTGCTAATGGAGTCTTCATTTAGGATCCAGAGACGGTGCCCCATTAATGCTGTATACCAGTGCCGATATATATCAATCCATGTATATAAGACAAAGAACACAGACGTGCTCTCTTTTCAGCCAGCATCACCAACTGACTTGTATAATACGATAGATCCAATTATACAGTAAGTAAGCATAAATAACCTTGAAACTAACGAAAGAGTGCGTTCACTCCCCAATTTCTCACATCACTCCTGCCCTCCCGTACATTCCTTTTGTGTGAACATTACTGATAAGACTTTGTAGCTTCACATCCTGGCTTCATCATCCTTAGTTAACTCCTTCATGATTATACAACTTTGAATTATACTATAGATCTGTGCAATTGCTACATAGACAGACAGATAATTTTGCATCTACATCTAGATTTTGATTTAGTTATATACACAGATATTCTTATTACGTTTAAACAAACATACTACAGCTCAGGTGACCTCCACAGTATTAGCCATACCTGTTTCTAGAAGCTTCTGGCAGCTTCTGGTAGTCCTTGTGGAACTATATAAACCAGCCAGAACTAGCAAGGTTCTGAGTGTGCGAGGGTCTGCAGCAAAGTGCGGGGATTGCAGTTAAGTGTGGCATAGTTTAAACACAATCTCATAGTGGTGATAACTGTAATTGCTTAATTTCATTAGGGAATTGTGAGTTTGTCTGTGATACTGTGAAAAAACAAAAAAAAAGTTTGTCTTGTGATTTAATTAGTAGTATTAGCGACACTTGTTTCTAGAAGCTTCTGGCAGCTTCTGGTAGTCCTTGTGGAACTATATAAACCAGCCAGAACTAGCGAGGTTCTGAGCGTACGAGATCTACAGATCCGGGAGCACTTGGGCACCAGCGATCATAATATGGTAAGCTTCAACGTAATATTCAATAGAACATTTCAAAGGGGTAATGCTAAAACCTGGAATTTTAGGAAAGCTGATTTAATCAAATTAAGGGTAGAGCTTAAATGTGTAGATTGGGACAAAGTCATAGTAACTGGGGATACCGAACATAAATGGGGTAAGTTTAAGGATATACTGCTAGATTCCTGTAAAAAACTTATACCCTCTGGTAATAAAATGTCCAGGAATAAAATCTTAAAGGCTGAGAACTCAGAAATAGCATTTCAGAAGTATAAAGATATCAATAGGAAATGTAAAAAAGAAATCAAGCAAGCAAATTAGCTACTGAAACAAAAATCGTCAATGACATTAAAATAAATCCCAAAATCTTTTATAAATATATTAATGCCAAAATGAAAGCAAAGGAAAGTATTGGCCCCTTAAAATATAATAACAAGTTAGTTATAGAGATCAAACATAAGACTGAGATATTAAATATGCACTTCTCATCTGTGTTCACCAAGGAGCAGACTGTACCAGGGATCATTCAACAAGTGAAAAATCAAAGTTCACCACCCAATGTAATTAATTTAACACAAGAAGAAGTACGCCTACGTCTGAGTAAATTAAACATTGACAAGTCCCCATGGCCAGATGGCATTCATCCACGAATATTGAGGGAATTGAGCTCTGTAATCGACAGACCGCTGTATCTCATCTTTTTAGAGTCGCTTGTAACAGGGTTGGTGCCTCAGGATTGGATGATTGCTAATGTGGGATTGATATTTAAGAAAGGTAAGAGGGTAGATCCAGGCAACTACCGTCCAGTAAGCCTGACATCAGTAGTATGCAAAATTTTTGAGGGCACTTTAAGGGATGACATGCAAAAATATATTGCAGAAAATAATATAATAACTGACAAACAGCATGGATTCATGAAAGATAAGTCGTGTCTAACCAACCTGTTGGGAGTCTATGAGGGGGTAAGTGCAAACCTGGATATTGGTAATGCAGCTGATGTGATTTATTTGGACTTTGCAAAGGCATTTGATACTGTACCACATATTAGCCTTATACTAAAGCTCCAGAAGCAAGGACTAGGGGAAACTATATGCAATTGGGTAAGGAATTGGCTAAAAGATAGGAAACAAAGAGTAGTCATAAATGGTACATTCTCTAAATGGGCTATAGTCAGCAGTGGGGTGCAGCAGGGGTCTGTGCTAGGACCGATTCTTTTTAATCTCTTTATTAATGACCTTGTGGATGGGATTGATAGTAAAGTGTCAGACTTTGCTGATGACACCAAACTATGTAGGATATTAAAAACTGACCTTGATAGTACAATATTACAAAAAGATCTTGATAAGATGTCAGAATGGGCAGATACTTGGCAAATGAGAGTTAATGTTGATAAATGTAAAGTAATGCACCTAGGACGGAGTAATCCTATAACTGAGTATACATTAAATGGAAGGAAACTCAGGACTACAGAACAGGAAAAGGACTTGGGTATTCTCATTATAAATAAGCGGAGCAGCAGCACTCAATGTCAAGCAGCAGCTGCTAAAGCAAACAAGATTTTAGGGTTTATAAAAAGAGAGATTAGATCCCGTGATCCCAACGTATTGTTACCCCTCTATAAATCACTTGTAAGGCCACATCTGGAATATGGGATCCAGTTTTGGGCTCCACGTTTTAAAAAGGACATTCAGAAGTTAGAGTCAGTTCAAAGGCGGGCAACTAGACTACTACAAGGAATGGAAGGCCTCCCGTATGATGACAGATTGAAAAAGTTAGATATGTTTAGCTTAGAAAAAAGACGTCTCAGAGGAGATCTCATTTATATGTATAAATACATGTGTGGTCAATTTAAAGGAATGGCACATGACTTATTTCTTCCAAAGACAATACTAAGGACCAGGGGGCACTCACTGCAAATGGAAGAAAAGCGATTCCGACAGCTAAATAGGAAAGGGTTCTTTACAGATTGAGCAGTCAGACTGTGGAATGCCCTACCACAAGAGGTAGTAATGGCAGATACTATAACAGCTTTTAAAAAAGGGCTGGATGATTTCCTCAGTACACACCACATTGTTGTTTATAAATGACTTAGTGACCAAATGTAGAACTGGTGGAGGAAGGTTGAACAAGATGGACCTAGGTCTTTTTTTCAACCTAAGTTACTATGTAACTATGATGTGGAGGTAGCAGTTACACCTGAAGAGGCCCCATGGTACCATTACTACATAGGTGGATGCTAGGACTATAAAGAACCATGAACTATTGCCCCGGTCTCAACATTGTGAGAAACAAGCTATTATTAAAAGGTGGAGAAGGATGGCACACTAAGTGGTTGTCAAAATGAGGTGTTTATGTTACTGTTAGAGTTGAGAAGCAACAGTCTCTGGGTGGCAAACTTTGCAGAAATGAGTAGTTCTCTTGATTTCTGGGCCAGATGTAGAAGAAACCAACTGTTGATAAAGAGGAAGGCAAAAATCCCACGAGACAGATGCTAATGTCCCCATAATAGGGGAAAATTTACTCCTCATATCTCATATGGCAATCAGACTAGTTCCCTTAATGAATGCCCCATATGCAGAAATCTAGTAAACAGACACGGCTATTCTGGAACATAAATGTAACTTCTGGAACTCTTCTTGACGATCTTTAAGGGTGAAATGCATTGGAGAGAAAGCATACTACTAAGTACAGTATTTGAATTGGACTTGTAGGTATAAAGCGTCTAAAAAGCTTTGTTAAAATGTCAAGTTTTGTCATATAAAAAAAAAATCATGCAAAGAGGAATCATTTCAGAACTTTCTCCAACTTTAATGTCACCTATAATCTGTACAATTCCATTGAAAAACAAACTGAAGTCTTTTTGGGTGGAAAAAGAAAGTACAAATCTTAAATTAACACTTTGTTGAAACACTGAATTCATAACAACACTCAATTTTTTTGGGTAGGAGCAATGGCGTATTGCCACTGGTGGCAGGCCACACGACTGCTATGGGCTGACAGGACCCGCAGACCCCAGCGCCTGCTTCAATTGGACTTGCATCTGAGAAAGAGCACATCCAGCTGAAATGCATTGCAGCACAGAGACATTGGACCCTGCACTGCAAACGTGCTGGCCAATTAAGAAAATTAATATTCACTGCTCCCCACACCCATAATCAAGTTCATAATCCCGCTCACCTCTCTGTGCTGAAGCCAGTGCTGAGAGTGAGCAGGATTATGGGCGCAGTGAGCAGTGTTTATTCATATTCGTTAATAGCAGTAGACGTGATTACCCAGCAGACAGATTCCTGCAGCGTGTGCCAGTATTAAAGAGTATGAATACTCACTGCTCCCTAAGCCCATAATTCCGGGTGTGGGGATTATCGAATATGCCGAAGTTGACGATGATGCAAGTGGGTGCGCATGACAGTGACATCATGCACTGCGCCACTTACATGCTGAAGTCAGTTGCCAGCATCAGACAAACAAGGAAATTGCACACCAGGGGATTGAAGGGGAGGTGAGTATAATAGTTTATTTTTTTAATGTGTGCAGCATGATGGGGATCATATGTACCAGGATGGGGCTGTATACCAGGATGGGGCCATCATTTGGACATATACCAGGATGGTGCTATGATTTCGACATATTCCAGGATGGGGCTATATTTTGGACATATGCCATGATGAGGGCATATAGCAGGATGGGGCCATGATGGGGACATATATACCAGGATAAGGCCATGATGGGGACATACATATCAAGATAGGGCCATGATGGGGCCATATATACCAGGATGGGGTCATGATGTGGGCATATACCAGGATGGGGCCATGATGTGGACAAATACCAGGATGATGCCATGATGTGAACATATACTAGGATTGTGCCATGATATGAACATATATCACGATTGGAACATATACCAGGATGGGGGCCATAATGGGGACATATATATCAGGATGAGGCCATGATGGGGCTATATATACCAGGATAGGGCCATAATTTGGACTTACACCAGGATGGGGTCATGATGTGGACATATTCCAGGATGAGGCCATGATGTGGACATATGCAAGGATGGGGATGTATACCAGTATGGGGCCATCATTTAGACATATACTAGATTGGGGCCATATACCAGGATGGAGACATGATAAGGAAATATACAAGGATGGGGATATATACCTGGATGGGGCTACCATGTGGACATATACCAGGATGGGCCCATGATGTGGGCATATACCAGGATGGACCTAGAATGTAGACATATACCAGGATGGGGTAAATATATATTAGGATGGGGGACATATATACCAGGATGGGGGAGATATATATCAGGATGGGGGACATATTTACATGGAAGTGTCACATTAGTACAGGATGGGGGATATTACTATGTTCCTAGGTTTCTAGGTTATGGGGTACTCGGTCCCGGGCGGTGTATAACTGGGGAATGTCACTTTGGTGGCCGTTGCCCGGTTCCGTGCCCTGGGTGCTTTTAGAAAAGGGGAATATTTACAGGGGATTGTTGAATAAAGTTTATACGTGATGCCACTTGCAGTTTTGCGGCTATAGGGATGGAGCCGCCGCTGCACAATGTTCACTACTGCGGCTGGTGTTAGTGGCAGTCTGGATGTTAGGCCCTCTTCAAGCAGTGCCAAGCCCCAGAGGATAGGTGTAGCAGGTGGGTGTTGAAAGAAGGTAGGCCACAATTTGAGTTTGGTGTAACTGGTTCTTTTTACTCACTGCAAGCTGGTATTTGGTCACCCGAGGCTGCCTGGTCTTAACCGCAGGTCCCCTTAGTCCCAGTGCTGGTTTAATGACCTGGTGGCTTCTTTCCCCCGCACCTGTCTTTGGTTTGTGGGTCCCCATGATGTAGAGCGGCTGGGGGTCCCGAACCTCAAGGTCAGTGAGGTCCTTCATGGTCCCCTTACTGTGCAGATTTTATCAGGCCTGCCTGGAGCTTTTGCCTGACCTAGGATTCTCTCCCCCATTGGTACTTAGTTCTAGGAGTAATCCACCGTACTCCACCGGCAACTAACCGCCTGGGCCCTCAGGTCACCGTTCACTCCTGTCAGTCCGTACTCAACTACTACTGTGTCTCCTCTGTCTTACTCTTCACTCTGTCTGCCCCTCCCACCTGGCCATCTAGTGGACTGGAGTGGCTCCACCTCTAGGCGGCCATCCATTGGTCCAACCCTAGCCTGGTACCATTCTATGGGGGATGACTGGGGAAAACAGGAATTATCTGGAGTGTTTGTGTGTTACCGACACTGGTTTTCTGGGTGCCTAGGGGGTAGGCCCTGCATCTTGGTGGGGATGCAGTGCCTTGTAGCTCCCTAATGGCTTCAGGGGTGCTACATTACTAAATAATGATGGGGGAATTTTGCACATCTTTATAGAGTTTAGATTGGGAAGGCAAGCCCAAACTTTGCACTGGGGCCCATTGGACGTTAGTTATGCCACCAGTAACAGGTTCTCTTTAGAAATATTCAGACTTTTGCTATGAGCCCCAGAGTAGGAGTTTATCAGAATGGCACATCTTGAATCTCTGACCCAATCTTTCTTGCTGTAGTGATCCGAATCTGCCATATTGTGAGGACATCTCTAGTGAACAGGCCTCCTGAGATCAATCACATATTTTCAATTGGACTCAGGTCTGCACTTTGGCTGGGCCATTCCAAACCTTTGATCTTTTGGCAAAGTCATTCTTCTTTTGATTTGGAGGTTTATTTTATTGTTGTCATGCTGAAAGTTGAAATTTCTTTTCATCTTCAGCTTTTTAGCAGACGCTTGAAGGTTTGGATGAAAAATTGACTGATAATTGGAACTGTTCATAAATCCCGCCACCTTGATTAAAGCCCCAAATACAGCTGCTGATAAACAACCTGTTACGCTCGCCACTGGTGAAGTGGCAATCTAGAGTGGATCCACTGGACCACAGGGGGATCCCGAACTAACCTACCCTTTTATTTGGAGGGGCTTGACTAAACGCCCACCACAAGGTGGACGCCAGGTGCTACTCCCAGGGCAGGAACCGAGTCTTTGGCAGCTGACCCCTAGGGCAAGGGCAGAAACAGGAGAAGACAGGCAGGGAAAGGTGGCTCGGACGGGATGGAAAGGTAGTCACAGGTATGGCAAAGACCACCGGGGTACCTGAGGCTGGAGGCATGGCTGGGGTGGACAGGCACAGTCCCTGGTGTGGTGTAAATCACCGGGGTACCTGAGGCATGAGGCACAACTGAAGTGGACAGGCACAGTCTCTGGCATAGCGTGAAAGACCGGTGTAGCTGAGGTTGGAGGCATGGCCGAGGCAAATAGACAGTGTCTGGCGTAGCGTGAAAGACCTGTGTAGCTGAGGCTGGAGGCATTGCCGAGGCAGACAGACACAGTATCTGGCATAGCATCGACCATTGGGGTAGTTGAGCCTGGAAGCACAGGCAGGGCAGAAAGGCGCAGTCTCTGGTGTGGTGTAAGTTACCAGGGTAGCTGAGGCATGAGGCACAACTGAAGCAGACAGGCACAGTCTCTGGCATAGTGTGGACCACTGGGGTAGCTGAGGCTGGAGGCTCGGCTGGGGTAGACAAACACAGGCTCTGGTGTAGCCTAGCCTCCAGGGTAGCTGAGGCACAACTGAAGCAGACAGACACTGTGTCTGAGGTGGCGTGGACCACCGGGGTAGCTGAGGCTGGAGGCACGGCCTGGGCGGACAGCCACAGTCTCTGGTGTGGCGTAAGCCACTGGGGTGGTTGAGGCACGAGGCATGGCAATAGTGCACTGTGAGGCACAGCGAACAAGCTTGCTAGGGCACAGAAACATTAGCTAACTAGCCTCATTGATGAGGTAACTCACCTAGTGAGAGCTGGCCTTATGTAACCAGTGCCTCTCAGTGATTCCTGAGAGCAATGCTCCTTTAAGAAAGGAGCAGTGATGCGCACGCACCCCAGGAACACTCCTGAAGAACCTGCGCCACATGCACAGGCCTGAGGAGGGGGAAGGAGAGAGCTCACATGTGGAGGAAGACACTGGGACATATGTGTGCGCTGGCCATGGCAGTGAGTGACGCTCGTCCCCATGGGAGATGGAAAGCGGGGAAACCAGGACACCAATGGTAGATGGCCATGGAGGTGAGTGGCGTGCATCCCTGAGGGAGGAGGAAAGCAGGAAACACAGGGACACCAGCGCTACACAACCCAAAGCATAATGTTGCCTCCATCATTCTTCACTATGGTCTTTTCATATTATTTTTAATTATGGCCAAAAAGTTCAACCTCAGTCTCATCAGGCAATAACACATTTTCCCAAATGCTGTTTGCAAACTCAATCTCTTTTTTTGGCAAAAAAAGCAGGCCTTGAATGATATTCTTTCTAAAAAAAAGGCTTCCTTCTTGACACTCTACCCCACAGGCTAAACATATGAAAAGTAGAGGAACTTTTTGTTATCTGCAGTACACAACCAGTACCTGTTAAAAATTCCTGCAGCTCTTTTAATTTTGCTATGGTAGCTGTACCATTTAGCAGCCTCCCAGACCAATTTTCCTTTTAACTTTTCATCAATTTTTTAAGCATGTGCGGTTCTAATTAATTTCTCTGTTGTGCCAAATTTAAGCCATTTCTTGATGACCATACTCACAGTGTTCTATGGTATATCTAGTGCAATGGTATTTCTTTAACCCTTTCCTGACTGATAACTTTCAACAATGATATCCCTTTGATGTGTTGTAAGCTGTTTACAGACCATGGCTTTGCTGTAAAATGCAACTAAAAAAAAGGTTAAGCAAACACTTCTAGAAAAGCGAAACTTTATATGTAGTTAACCAGAATCAGTGTAAATGGCGGCAGCTGCACATTATTTAACATGGGTTTACATGTCATTGGCTAATTCTGAACACAACCACATCCTCAATTATATAAGGTTGCTCACACTTATGCAGCCACATTATTTTAGTTTTGTTATTCTTATTTTCTCCCGAACAATGATTTCTGTTTTGTTTCCTGATGGATTTGTACCCATTGTAGGTGACATTACAGGTGGAAAATGTCAGAAATTATTTTTCTTGGTATACATTTTTACATGACCAAAACCTGGCATTTTACCAGATGTGTGTAGACTTATTATAGTACGGTACTTAAAATAGAGATCAGGTATAGGATTGTTTTTATGGCAGTGTAAGCCAGCAGTGAGAGCCACTATAGGGACAGCTTCTGGCTGGGAGATTCATATCCCAAGTGTCAACCTAGATTTATGGGATTGTTAAATATAGAACACTTTTATATACTTAAAAATGCCCTCCTAATAATTTTTTAATTGCCATATACCCCAATTTCCAGAGCTGTTCTGGTCCTCTTATCATTCACTAGAAGGTGGCCCGATTCTACGCATCGGGTATTCTAGAATTTACGTATTGTGTAGTTAATGTATGATTTTTGTTATATATATATATATATATATATATAGATGTTGTTGTGTGTAGTTACCAAGTGTTTGTGTAGGGCGCTGTACATGTTCTGGGTGTTGTCTGGGTGTGACGGGGGGTGAGAGCGGTGTTGTATGTGTGTTGCGTGTGTTGCGTTGTTTGTGGAGCGCTGTGTGTCTGTAGCGTTGTGTGTGTGTGTGTTGCGCGGTTTGTGTGGGTGTGGTGTGTTTTGGGGGGTGGTATGTTTTGTGCAATGTGTGTGTGTTGCGTGGTATGTGCGTATATTTATGTATGCCGCGGTGTTTGTGTGTTGGGTGTTGTGTGTGTGCAGCGTTGTCTGTGTGTGTGGGTGTCTGTGTACGGCGGTGTTTGTGGTTCCCAGTGTGTGTGTGGTGTGTTGTGTGTGTGTGTGTTGGGGGGAGGTGTGCACCTCCCATCGTGCTCCATCCCCCATGCTGCGCACCCCCCATCGTGCTCCATCCGCCATGCTGCGCACTCCCAAACGTGCTCCATCCGCCATGCTGCGCACCCCCAAACATGGTCCATCTGCCATGCTGCGCACTCCCAAACGTGCTCCATCCGCCATGCTGCGCACTCCCAAATGTGCTCCATCCGCCATGCTGCGCACTCCCAAACATGCTCCATCCGCCATGCTGCGCACTCCCAAACGTGCTCCATCCGCCATGCTGCGCACTCCCAAACGTGCTCCATCCGCCATGCTGCACACTCCCAAACATGCTCCATCCGCCATGCTGCGCACTCCCAAACGTGGTCCATCCGCCATGCTGCGCAGTCCCAAACGTGCTCCATCCGCCATGCTGCGCACTCCCAAACGTACTCCATCCGCCATGCTGCGCACTGCCAAACGTGCTCCATCCGCCATGCTGCGCACTCCCAAACGTGCTCCATCCGCCATGCTGCGCACTCCCAAACATGCTCCATCCGCCATGCTGCGCACTCCCAAACGTGGTCCATCCGCCATGCTGCGCAGTCCCAAACGTGCTCCATCCGCCATGCTGCGCACCCCCCATCATGCTCCCAGCCTCCCCCAGCATCAGCCTCCCCCTCCCAGCCTCCCCCAGCATCAACCTCCCCCAGCATCAGCCTCTCTCCTCCCAGCCTCCCCCAGCATCAGCCTCCCCCAGCATCAGCCTCTCTCCTCCCAGCCTCCCTCCTCCCAGCCTCCCCCAGCATCAGCCTCCCCCAGCATCAGCCTCCCCCAGCATCAGCCTCTCTCCTTCCAGCCTCCCCCAGCATCAGCCTCCCCCAGCATCAGCCTCTCTCCTGCCAGCCTCCCCCAGCATCAGCCTCCCCCTCCCAGCCTCCCCCAGCATCAGCCTCCCCCAGCAGCAGCCTCTCTCCTCCCAGCCTCCCCCAGCATCAGCCTCTCTCCTTCCAGCCTCCCCCAGCATCAGCCTTCCCTTCCCAGCCTTCCCCAGGAGCAGCCTCTCTCCTCCCAGCCTCTCTCCTCCCAGCCTCCCTCCTCCCAGCCTCCCTCAGCATCAGCCTTCCCCTCCCAGCCTCCCTCAGCATCAGCCTTCCCCATAATCAGCCTCTCTCCTCCCAGCCTCCCCCAGCATCAGCCTCTCTCCTTCCAGCCTCCCCCAGCATCAGCCTCCCCCACCCAGCCTTCCCCAGGATCAGCCTCTCTCCTCCCAGCCTCCCCCTCCCAGCCTCCCTCAGCATCAGCCTTCCCCTCCCAGTCTCCCCCAGCATCAGCCTCCCCCTCCCAGCCTTCCCCAAGATCAGCCTCTCTCCTCCCAGCCTCCTCCAGCACGCCGTGCTCCTCTGCTGACACTCACAGATCCGATCGCATACACTCACACACACCCGATCGCATACAGTCACACACACCCAATCGCATACACTCACACACACCCAATCGCATACACTCACACACACCCAATCGCATACACTCACACACACCCGATCGCATACACTCACACACACACACACTGACGATATCGCACATCCACGCTCACACTCACAACATCCGGAGATACCACATGCTTCTGGCCATGTGATCCTCCGGCAGGTCCTGGAAGGTCACAACAGCACAGTATCGAGGTCGAGAAGCAAGCGATATCTCCGGATGCTGTGAGTATGTGGATGTGATGTGATGTGTGTGTGAGGTGTGTGTGAGAGTGAGTGTGAGCCGGTGTACACTGGTAACTATGATACACATCGGGTAACCAAGGGACCTTAGTTACCCGATGTGTATAATGGTTACCAGCGTTCACGGGCTCCGTCAAGATCCCAGCATCGCAAGGTTATGTCTGCGATATCCCAGGATGTTGTGAGTGTGTGGATGTGATGTGTGAGGTGTGTGTGAGAGTGAGTGTGATCTGATGTGTGTGTGTGTACTCACCTGGGAGTCGGAGCTCCGTGTCAGTTGGGCCAGAGCGAGCGTGCATTGCGTGAGGGGGGCGGGGCCTGCAGAGAGCCAGGGCGAGAGGCCAATCCGTGTGGGGGGGGCGGGGCCATGGTGAGCCCAGCGGCCAATCAGCTTTGTGTCACAGTAAGGACACAATTTTGGAGCATGACAGACAGACAGACAGACAGACAGAATAAGGCAATTATATATATAGATGTGCAAAGTTGCCAATTTGATTTCTTTTTTTTTTCCGGACAGTTTAGCAAAAAATCATGGACAGCCAATATTTTTCACAGATACATTGCCAAAAATACGCTATCAATCGAGTTTTGATTTTACAATTTTACAGAATTCATAAAATGAAAAACCTTGCAACATGGTTCTCAATGAAATTAAAATGACAGAAATACCAAACTTTTTCCATTTTTTATTGTTTTGTTGGATAAAAAAAATTCTGAAACTAAATAAAATAAAATAAAACAAACTGTGCTTTTATCACCATTTTGTCAGATCTTTTCAAAATAGTTTTGTTGATATAGCTGTGTAAGGATTTGTGAGATGCCAGCTGTGTAACGCAACCAACATCTGCCGGGTAAGAAGCAGACTCAGCTCATATATCGGTTTAGTACTTTGTGGCCTTTTTGTCATAGGTCATAAAAGAGTGAGTAACTTTGGCGTGTCACTGGTGGCTGTTGATGCACCAGAAAGTCAAATGTATGCCTGTTTATGAAATTAGAGGCAAGGCGAGGTACAGTATCACAGCTTAAAAATATGTGGGTGGCCTATTACGGTATATTTCTGTGCAACTAGGAGTTAATAGTAATTTGAGACTTTACATGCAGAATAAATATATCCTCTAATTATGTGATTGCTACAATACACAGCTCTGGTAACTGTACTTATACTGTATCCAATCCCATACCTGTGAGTCCATCACATAGAAAAACAGAGCCCATTTCTCCAGGATATGTTAAAATTATTACACAGAACTCCTTTCATGGTACAATTTCCCTCATTTTAGATCATGAGATCTCTCATTTGACGTACAAAGACTCTTCCCACGTCGTGAACTTCCGATTCCTGATAGTGTGACACATCAAGATTTCTGGACAGCTGCAACTAATATATAAGATGTTCAAGAAACTTTAAGAATTTTAAATGATTAACCATCCTAAGTACTACAGCCGTTTTATACAGCATATTATTCTAATGATCTAAGCAGAATATGTTTTACTACACGGGTGGCCAGCAGACCGCATTGCTTTACCTGCCATTCAACCCATTTTTTACACTGCAAAAGTCCTCTTTTTTGTTGTTGTTTTTTTATATATATATATATATACATATATTATATATTAGTGTAGGGATCCACAAAAATGAGGATCCGTGACGTGGATTGTGGGCTTCCGTACTATGGCCATATTACCTACCAATACCTCATATATTTATTTATTCTTTTGCACAGAATATTTTATACAGGATGCAGCCAGGCCTCTTTATGTTAGGCCTTGCATACTATACTCACTGTCCCTGCATTGAGCACATATTTAGTACTGGCGCAGCCCGCTTGCATCTATTGGGATGTGCGTAACTAATAGGCTGCATACCAGATGCTGTGTACCTGCATGTGTGAATAATACCTATGCAAGCCTCAAGTGTGCAATTTTACCATCAAGCTCCTTTTGCATCTGTGTTGCCTCCATTTATTGGAGGACTTGCTGCATCCTGGTAGTGCATTAGTTTTTGGGGTTTTTTTTTGACCTGGGCAGTTTACATTTTCTGCCATTTGTCTGTGAGTATTTGCAAAACTGTTGCCAGCAATAGATAAGTAACCAGGAAAAGATTAAATAGGGGATATCCACATAGGAGAAAGAATGGCAGCACTCACTGTTGCTCAGTAAGCGGTGGTTTATTTTACAGGTGAGACGGGAACATGTCCAGGGGGAGGTGAGGGGAGGCTATAGATGTCAGACGACGGCAAGCCCTTTCGCACGTTTGTGCTTTGGAAGTCGAAGCACAAGTGTGCGAAATGGCTTGTCATCATCCGACGTCTATAGCCTCCCCTCACCTCCCCCTGCACATGTTCCCGTCTCACCTGTAAAATAAACCACCGCTTTCTGAGCAACAGTGAGTGCTGCCATTCTTTCTCCCATGTGGATTTGCATCTCGGACTTACTACTTGGATTGTGCACCTGTTGCTGAGCGATGAAGGAAGGATCACAACATCGGGAATCACCAGCAGGAATAGCAATGCCCAGCTTTCTCTTTATTTTTCTTTAAATAGAGGATAGTCTTAGCAGAAGTGAGTAAAGAAAAGACATATTAATTTCTCATCTCACTGGCCACAGTGCTAACAGTCCCCTGGGTATTAACCAACAGAGAAGTGTCCTGGGCTTTCTGCATACAATCTTTATACCCCACAGTACTTTTAGTGAACACCCAGCAGGTACGGTACTTGGGATCACAAATAAAGCTTATAAGACCATCCAAATATGTACAGTGGTGCTTGAAAGCTTGTGAGCCTGAAGTGACCTCGGGTAAGGCCGCGGCTGAGTTCCCATAATCTGCGCCAACAAAATCCCCACGCTCGGATTTTATGTAAGGGTAAATTTCTTTACTGGTAAACATCTCAATGACACACGCCGCTGGCTTAGCAACACACATAACCAGGGTTTGCTATCCGGGTCTTTAACTTCAGACGCGCGGCGCTGAACACAAAAAAACCAGCAATGATAAACAAGAATTCTGTCCCTGACTTGCCCTATAGGTTATATTACCAGTCCAAAACACAAGGACGGAGGGCTCCCACGTAGCAGGCCTGGACTCCGGGTAACCGGCGGCGACTCCAAGGGAGAGAAGTGGGAAGATCTTCAGCCCTCTCAACAGAGGACTAGCTTACAGTCTCTTGGTACGGAGGAAGGAGACGGTCCGGAGGTCCCTTGAGTCCAGTATCCCGTCTGCAGCAGTTCTGGCAATCCCTCACACTTCAGCGATGAGGGCAGTCTGAGGCAGGTCTGCTCAGGTCCAGTTCCAGTAGCTCAGTGTCCTTTTCCCGCACTTTTACTTCCTGTACAACAAGTGCCTATTGAGGGGATCAGATTTGACAGCGTCCACCTCTCAAGCAGTTTCAGCACTTGTCCACAAGGTGGCAGCACCATCCTGTGTAATGTCAGTCTCCATGTCCATTTTAATCACAAATATATCCTGAGTCATATTGCAAAGGATTGTCAAAAATCCACTTGTGACTTTTAGGATCGCTACTTCCAATAGGTGGCGCTGTGCTAGAGTTTGTCTCCTTTACTGGAGAGACAATTTGAATATTTCCCAGAGGGGCATTGCAGCTATAAGTCCCCTTACCTGGCAGCCAGACTGGCTTGCAAAGTCTCCTTAAGGAGAATAGTGTTCCCCCGTGGAATTTTAGGGGCATTGCAGCTATAAGTCCCCTTACCTGGCAGCCAGACTGGCTTGCAAAGTCTCCTTAAGGAGAATAGTGTTCCCCCGTGGTCCCCACATAGCTTTCTCATGAGCCAGATCAGACACCCCCATACTTTGCACTGACGAGGGGCAAGCACCCCGAAACACCGTGTCTGCAAATTGGGATTCTGATCTGGCTTATATATCCTGAGTCATATTGCAAAGGATTGTCAAAAATCCACTTGTGACTTTTAGGATCGCTACTTCCAATAGGTGGCGCTGTGCTAGAGTTTGTCTCCTTTACTGGAGAGACAATTTGAATCACAAAACAGTCAGAGCTGCTCACCTCGTTACAAGCCTTTCATAATTTTCCATATTTTTACAAACATTTTACCTAAAACTGCATGAAATGTGCACATAAGTCCTAAAAGTAGATAAAGAGAACCAAATCGAACAATTGAGTCAAACATATTAAGCATTATAATTATGAGACTCCACCAACAGTCAGGCACATTGTGCACAAATAGAGAAAAATTCAAGACCACTATTGCGCTCCCCAAAAGGGGTCGGCCAACAAAGTTCACTCTAGGGGCAAGGTATGTAAAAGTCTGTGAGATCACCAGGGAACCCAATGTAACCGCTGAGCAACTAAAGGCATTTCTCACATTAACTAATGCGTATGTTCATAAGTCGACTATAAGGGGGATAATGAATGACAATATGTGCATGGCAGGATTGCACAGCATTGCAAGAAGAAAGCCACTTCCATCCAAAAAGAACATTGCTGTCCTTCTTTTGTTTGTTAGAAATCACCTCACCAAGCTAGAAGGCTATTGAGACAATGTTTTGTGGATGGATGAGATAAAAATAAAGTTTTTTGATTTAACCTCTTCATGACCTGTGACATACTGGTATGTGATAGGCTGTGTGTGTCCCTTTAATGTGGGATCGTGTGGTGAACCATCATGTCTCCTTGCACATGTCAGCTGATCTGATCAGCCGACCTGTGCATCTAACAAGCGAGCATGGATCAGAAATCCAAATGTACGGTATGTCTCTATATGAAATTAGAGGCAAGGAGAGGTACAGTATCACGGCTTAAAAATATGTGGGTGGCCTATTACGGTATATTTCTGTGCAACTAGGAGTTAATAGTAATTTGAGACTTTAGATGCAGCAAAAATATATCCTCTAATTATGTGATTGCTACAATACACAGCTCTGGTGATCAGAGATCCACCCACATCTGTTAACTAGTTAAAAAATCAGAAAATGACAGCGGGATTTAATGCACTATAACTGGGAGTACGCTATTCCCCGCCCCCATCAGTGGCCCCGTGACACAATAATGTAATGCTAATGGGTTGTCATGACAGTCGACGTCAGCTGATGACCACTGTCACTGTCATGACGTAGTTCCTGTGAATGCCGGCTGAGCGCCGTAGGCGTGTGGTGCTTGGGTTCGTCCCAGGCTCGGAGATGTGTCCGGTGCGGTGCTTACGGGAGTTTTTGGATCAGGGGCCTTGGGCCGATGGGCCATTGCTTTGTCATAAGGATGGTTCCTTTTAATCCAATTATCAATTTAGGATGGTTTTTCAGAGGTGTGTAAAGGCCATTGGTCTAGATTCGGGTTGTTATGTGCCACATTCTTTCAGGATTGGAGCGGCTACTGAGGCGGCTGTGTGCGGTTTGAGTCCGGAGATAGTGCAGAAGATTAGTCACTGGGAGTCCAGGAGGTATCAGGGCTATGTGTGTGTGACGCCCTGGCAAAGCCAGGTTGTCACAGAAAGAGTTAATCCTCCTTGGTAATCTGATCTCACACCGGTGCAGCAGGACAAACCACAGCCCCCAGTGTAAGAGAAAAGCAGAGCAGAGGGGAGGGGCTGGAACAGAGTGTTTGGAGAGGCAGACAGAAGAGGAGTCTGGAGTTGTAGCTCCCAGGCTGATGGTGAAGCGTGCTCAGAGAGGGCCGGGACAGGCTGTGAGTGAGGAAGGGGCCAGAGGTAGCCGGGCAGGGTAGTGGCCCCCCGGTACCTGGGTGACCCGGATCACTGCAGGGGAGTGCATTCCCCGTTCCCAGCTGAGGAGAAAGAGGAAGAGAGTGGAGAGAAAGGCACCTGGCTGCAGGGAAAGAACAACAGGAGCTGCTGCACCGTGTGTGGGACACTAACACCCCCGTACCGAAGGCTGCGGACACCGGCAATTCCTAGTTACCAGTGACTCTGTGTGAACTACTTGTGAGTACGCCCGTGCCCTCAGGCACCGCACCGCAGCACTGCGCCCTGCTCCCCGCTTATCCCCATCACTGGGCCCCAGGACAACTACCCCCCTACCCACGGAGGGGAGAACCAACAACTTTGATGCTCCCTGTCACCGCTCCCGGGATCCCCATACAGAGCAGCGGTGGTGTCCATACAATCACCACAACCGTGGGTGGCGTCACGGACAATCTCCCTTAACAAACCCCCTTTTACTGTGGAGCTTGGGATCACAGACCGGGTCACGCCACCGTGATACCCACAGAAGTGACCCCGTGGCCCGGATCTGAGTACCCCCTGGTCCCCGGGCGATACATTTGGCGTCACGAACAGGATCGAACCCATCCAGTTACCTGGAGGAAGTGCGCCTTGCCCCGTCCGTCAGCGGCGTCCCGCTGAGGAAAAATCCCGAAGTCCGCCATTTTAGCCGCCATTTTAGGCGCCAAAAACAACAGCTTGGCGCCTTCTTCTCCGAGCGGCAGGCGCGAAAAAGAGGCTCCGACCCCTGAGAACGCGGGCGGAAGTGAAGCTCCGGAGGACCGGAAGCGAAAGGGAAACTTTAAAAGTTGCTAGAAGGACTGCTCCCGAGTACCAAGGGGGAGCAGGAAGAAGGAACCGCAGTTTATGTGACTAGGACTGTAAAGGCAGGGACGCCAGGACTTTGCCTAATTCCGTTCCTGGACAAGCAGTAGCCGCGACCCCGATGACATCTTACCCGGCTCCGGCAGTCCGCCCAGCCGCCACGGTGATGACGTCGGCTCCGGCAGTCCGCCTGGCCGCAACGGAGGTGGCACCCGATTGGAAGTCTGCCCCAGATGTGGCGCCAGCCGCTCCCAGGTACCCCGTCACGGCTGTGGAGCAGCCGGAGTGCACCTGCAGAGAGGAGGAGCAGGCCAGTGAGAGATGGAGCCCTCTGCAGTTAGTGAGGCCGGTTGTAGCCGGCGCCGAGGGCATCCAAGTGGGCCTGGCTTCTGAGCAGGAGGCAGAGCACGGAACCCGTGCCCCGTACTGGGAGTGGCGGCAGCGGCAGTGGTAGTTGAGCATGGACGGCTACCCACAAGTTAAAAAGTTGACTGTTTTATGGACTGTCACCCCTGTTGAGCGCCCTCGAGTTCAGGAGGAGGCCATCTATACAGCAGGTGGGGGCGGCAGAACAGTTTAGAGTTAAGAAAACGTACCTCCCGATGTGGGAAGATGTATGATTGTAATGTGTTTATTTTTCCTTTTTCCAGTTTTAATAAATGTTGGTGCCTAGACGGCCCGAGGACGGGCCGTGTTTTATCAAGGGGGTGTGTGACGCCCTGGCAAAGCCAGGTTGTCACAGAAAGAGTTAATCCTCCTTGGTAATCTGATCTCACACCGGTGCAGCAGGACAAACCACAGCCCCCAGTGTAAGAGAAAAGCAGAGCAGAGGGGAGGGGCAGGAACAGAGTGTTTGGAGAGGCAGACAGAAGAGGAGTCTGGAGTTGTAGCTCCCAGGCTGATGGTGAAGCGTGCTCCGAGAGGGCCAGGACAGGCTGTGAGTGAGGAAGGGGCCAGAGGTAGCCGGGCAGGGTAGTGGCCCCCCCGTAACCTGGGTGACCCGGATCACTGCAGGGGAGTGCATTCCCCGTTCCCGGCTGAGGAGAAAGAGGAAGAGAGTGGAGAGAAAGGCACCTGGCTGCAGGGAAAGAACAACAGGAGCTGCTGCACCGTGTGTGGGACACAAACACCCCCGTACCAAAGGCTGCGGACACCGGCAATTCCTAGTTACCAGTGACTCTGTGTGAACTACTTGTGAGTACACCCGTGCCCTCAGGCACCGCACCGCAGCACTGCGCCCTGCTCCCCGCTTATCCCCATCACTGGGCCCCGGGACAACTACCCCCCTACCCACGGAGGGGAGAACCAACAACTTTGCTGCTCCCTGTCACCGCTCCCGGGATCCCCATACAGAGCAGCGGTGGTGTCCATACAATCACCACAACCGTGCGTGGCGTCACGGACAATCTCCCTTAACAAACCCCCTTTTACTGTGGAGCTTGGGATCACAGACCGGGTCACGCCACCGTGATACCCACAGAAGTGACCCCGTGGCCCGGATCTGAGTACCCCCTGGTCCCCGGGCGATACATGTGCCCTCAGGGTATGGTAGATTAGGGGGTTGTTTTGTTTGTGACGGTGGCTGACTTGTGTTTTTCGGTTCTGTCATGGTTTTGTTATTGTTTTTCAGGAGAGGTTCCACGGTTGCTGTTGATCTTAGGCCACTCGTTTGTGCATTGGGCGGCGATCTGGGTGGATGCCCGTGTGGAAGGCAGGCAGCTGGGGTTTGCGAGGAGTGCTTCAATGATCAGGTGGTTGGATTTTCGAGGCATGCGTTGGGTGAGGGTGTTGCCTGAAGTCCATAGGGTGGTTCGCCTCAATCGTACCCCTCATATTTTGGTGTTGCATGTCAGAGGGAACAATGTTGAGATGGTGGCGGGCCGGGAGCTGATCCAGGACATTAAGCATGACTTGTTGCGTTTTTTGGTATCCCTGCCAGGACTTCGGACTGTGTGGTGAGAGATAGTCCCGAGACGGATGTGGCATAAGGTGCGGTCGGTGGAAAAGCTTAACAAGACCCGGATTAAGATTAATCGTGCAATCTCGGCTTTTGTAGTAAGGAATGGTGGGGTGGCCGTTAGTCATTTTGAGTTGGAGGCGGTGGATCAGGATTATTGGCTGTCTGACGGGGTCCACCTGAATGCGGTGAGGATGGATTTATGGTCCTTGGGGATCCAGGAAGGTATTGAGAGGGCCATGGCTTTGCCTGGCAAGGGGGTCTCGAGCATTTGGAGGGTCAAAGAGCTCTAGTGGCTGTTGGGGTGGGTCCTCGAAGTTGGTGTAAATTGGATTGGGGTCCAGGGAGATGTGGATCCCTTTATTTTCTTGGTTTGGTGGGTGGTCTGGTGATTTTGGGGGAATGCCGGCTATGGATTGTCGGGTCCAGTCTGTGGTGGTTTAAGCCTTCCTCCTCCCCTTTTACTTTGGTGCTCCCGAGTTGGTGGTTGCAGCTGGGAGTAAGTTGGTTCAGGGGCAAGGTAATGTTTGGGTATTGTTAATCACCAGACTTACAGGTTTCGAGGACCACACCCCTATTAATGTTCATTTTCTTATTTATGTTTTAAATAAAGGCTGCTGTGGCCATTTTATCCAGCTTCGTGTTTGTAGTTATTTCGTAGTGGGTAAGTTAATATGGTAGGGGAAGAGAGGTGAAGTAGTGGTCACCGGAACTCCACTATGCCAAAGTCATGGAAAAAAAATGTGGTCCCTCATTTCTTAGGATTGATTTTAGGTATATTCTGTCCCCTGAATCAGAATATGTGTTTCTTTTTTGTAGCAGCTCTATGTTTTGAGATAATGTACAGTTGCCCACACATTTAGGAATTTTTTTCCTTGACATGGGGTATTCATTATAGAATCAAGGTTGGTCTGTAAGGTATGTTACAAATAGAGATGAGCCACTCCCCTAGTGTTCGAGTTCGGTTCGGTTCGTCGAACGGCGGGTGTGTTCGTCGAACGTTCGACGAACGTTTGACGAACACCTTCGAACCCCTTTGAAAACAATGGCAGGCAAACACAAACACATACAAACACATTATATATATACACATACAGTTAATAAACATTGCCATTATACTTACAGGTCCCCGCGACGCGTCCTGCAGACTCTGTCTCCCACCGCTTTTCCTTCCAATCATTGCTGTGCCCTCCCGGTAACCAGCACTGATGATAGGACCTTCCGTGATGTCATAGCATGTGACCAGTGACGTGTGTATTATCTCATTGGCTACAGACTGGTCACATGGCTATGACGTCATGCTAGGTCCTGTCAGTGTATCTCTCCGGTACGCGGTGCTCGTTCAAGCATCTCCGTGTACCGGCGAGATGCTTGGGCACATGCTTGGCTCCCTGTTCCTGCATGTCGGCGCTCTTTACAGAGTCAGCTGACATGCAGGGACTGGATGCCACAGCTGGTGAATAGCGGCGCCAGGAATCAGGTGATCGGAGATCACCGTTGCTATAGTAACCCGCCTGTCAGGTTACTATTGCAATGGTGGCAGCGGTGACGTCACCGCTTACCAACCCGCAGCCTCTGCTCACTCACTGAGGGATTAGACTGCACGGGAGCAGCAGGGTTCTTCCTCCCATGCAGTGCTGTCTGATGTAGCAAAGCTGCATGGGTTGAAGGAGAAAGAAGACAGAAGACCAGGATCGTGGAGGGGTGAGAGGGATTAATAAACATGGAGTCTCTAAGTGTGTCTGTGTATTTATTTCTATTAAAGTATTTTTTCTCTGTGTGGTGTCTTTTTTTTAACCCTTTATTGGAGATTCTTAATGGCAGGGTCAAACTTGACTGACATTTAGAATCTCTGGCTTAATACTAGCAAGTAAAACAAAGCTAGTATTAACCCTTTATTACCCAGCGAGCCACCCGGCATCAGGGCAACTGGAAGAGTTGGATACAGCGCCAGATGATGGCGCTTCTATGAAAGTGCCATTTTCTGGGGCGGCTGCGGACTGCAATTCGCAGCAGAGGGGCCCAGAAAGGTTGGGTCAACCTGTGCTGATATTCCAATCCCCAGCTGCCTAGTTATACCTGGCTGAACGCATGTTGTTTTTTTTTTTTTTTTTTTATGAAATTTATGAAGTAATTAAAAAAAGTGCTTCCCTATATTTTTAGTTCCCAGCCGGGTAGAAATAGGCAGCTGGGTGTTGGGGGCAGCCGTACCTGCCTGCTGTACCTGGCTAGCATACAAAAATATGGCAAAGCCCACGTCATTTTTTTTTTAGTTTTTTGGCAAAAAACTTTAAAAAAAAATAAAAAATGCTTCCTTGGATTTTCCATTGCCAGTGAAAGTAACACCAAGCAGTGGGGGTTAGCAGCCAGTAGCTGCTTGGATTAACCTTAGCTAGCAATACAAAAAATGCAGCGGGAGCCCACATATTTTTTTTTAATTATTTATTTAAATAACTAAAAAATAAAAAGGGCTTCCCTGTATTTTGATTGCCTGACATCACAGTACTGTAAAAATAAATCATTAAAAAAAAATGACGTAGCGCTTCACGGTATTTTTGATTCTCAGCGCAGATAAAGCAGACAGCTACGGGTTGCCACCCCCATCTGCCTGGCATTACCTTGGCTGGCAATCAAAATACAGGAAAGCCCATTAATTTTTTTTTATTTAAAAAAATAGTAAAAAAAAAAATGACTTGTGGTCCCCCCATTTTTGATAGCCAGCTAGGGTAAAGCAGACGGCTGTAGCCTGAAAACCAAAGCTGGCAGCTTTACCGTGGTTGGTGATCCAACAAAAAAAAGTAGGGTCCTCCCCCAATTGGATCACCTACAAGGTAAAGCGGACAGCTGTGGTCTGGTATTCTCAGGGTGGGAAGGTCCATAGTTATTGGCCCTTCACAGCCTAAAAATAGCAGGCCGCAGGCGCCCCAGAAGTGGCGCATCCACTAGATGCGCCAATCCTGGCGCTTCACCCCAGCTCATCCCGTGCCCTGGTGCGGTGGCAAATGGGGTAATAAATGGGGTTGATACTAGCTGTAAGGTCACCTGACATCAAGCCCAGCAGTTTGTGATGTCATGGCATCTATCAGATACCCCACATCACAAACTGTCAGTACTAACAAAAAAATAGACAAGAAAAAAAATTTATTTGAAAAAACACTCCCCAAAACATTCCCTCTTTCACCAATTTATTGTAAGGAAAAAAAATAAGGGGGTCCCATGATGACTCTGGACCGTCTAGAATATGGGGGGACACGCTCAGGGAACGTATCTCCCATTTTCTATGAGTGCAGACCCTCCAAATGAGGAGTGTGGGTGCAATGAATCTGTTATCCTGATGAATGAATACTAAACAACAGAGCTCGCTATTTAGACATGTTATTTATATTTATACATGTTTTCTTGTGGCGTATAACTGACTGTCATGTTTGGTAGTCGTTCAGCAGGGCAACTATAAAATCAAATACCTTCTTTTGGAAATGTAGTATAGCTCTCCTGATCAACTATGTTCCTTACCTCATGAGCAGGGCATTGCAGTAGCTTACAGATGTATGGTTACCGCCACTCACTGTGAGTGAAGACAGGAAGCTGAGCTGACAGCCGCTCTGTGCATGCGGCAGCGTCTATTGTGAAGGAGGGGGACGTGGCACATCAACGCTGCACAGGTACCGTTGGACACCGGGGAACACCGGTGGGGTTATAGGGGGTGACCTGGCAGGGCCTGGGGAGGAGTTTTCTGTTGCATGTGTCATGGCACATGCGACAGAAATCAGAGGAGTATGGTGAATGCGGCCGGCGCGCTGCTGTGCGTGCGGCCATCTTGGATTTCCGGGAAAAGGTCGGGGGGGGCACTGTGGCGACATCGGGGGACTGGAGGGGACTGGGGAGGAGATTTATCTCCCATCTGAGAAATAATTTTTTACCAGCAATGTCATTTACTGTAACGTGATCATCGGTATACAGTGTATACCGGTGATCACGTGAGCAGGGACTGGAAAAACCGGCCTGAATCATGATCTCCAGGGTCTCAGCTACCCCCTGAAATCCTGGAGATTTTCTGACGCTGGGGGGCACTTTTCACTTATTTATGCCTGCTGTTTATAAACAGCAGATCAGAATAAGGCTATATTCACACGACCGATCCGTTTTTGCAGTCTGCAAAAAACGGTCAGTTTTTTTCACGGATGCTTCCGTGTGGCATTCGTTCCTGTTCCGTTCCGTATATGGTCTGTATGTCATCAGTTTGTCATCCGTGTGCCTTCCTTTTTTTGCATACCACAAAAAAACTGAAGGAGGGAAAATACATAAATTTACCCAGGATCCATAGCTTCAATCTACATGAGGCGGTCACATATTCACTCCAGTGCCATTTTCTACTGCTTTTCACAGCGTAGAGCGCTCTGGAGATTTTCCTGTGCTTGCACACTTCATATCAGTCTTTTCTGTCATTATAATGGCAGAAAGACAAATAATGTCCCACTCTCCTGCATTTTGTAATTTTGCACCCTTTGGTGTCTTTCATGTGGCACTAAGCGGTGCTTAGCCTTGTATTTAGCAAAAAAAATAAATTAATATAAAAAAAAAATGACGTGGGATTCCTCCTATTTTTGATAGCCAGCTAGGGTAAAGCAGACTGAATAGGATAACTGAAGTGAGCACTAATATATATATTCTGAGTGCAAGCCAAAAAAATACATACCATATAAGGATAAGGCTGCACATCAAACTTAGATAATGGTATAATGCCTCAAGCATATGGAAAAATATTGGAAAATACAATGAAAAATGCTACTTGCTAACTTGAACATGTGAATAATGAATTGCATACCTGCCATTAATATTAGGAAAAAGGAGATATTTAGCAATCGCATTGATCAATGTAACTGAGCCCCAAAACCTCGTCAAGGTATATCTCTATATTGGGGTCCCTAGCTCTGTGACCCTAACTGTGTGTCATCTCATTGCAATTAAAAACTGCTGTGGGTGGAGAGGGGTAACCAAGGACTGTCTTATATAGGAGATGGAAAAAACATGGACGAAAGGGGCGGAGCTGTGTTCACATTCAGAAAAAAAACTACATATAACTGAATAGGATAACTGAAGTGAGCACTAATATATATATTCTGAGTGCAAGCCAAAAAAATACATACCATATAAGGATAAGGCTGCACATCAAACTTAGATAATGGTATAATGCCTCAAGCATATGGAAAAATATTGGAAAATACAATGAAAAATGCTACTTGCTAACTTGAACATGTGAATAATGAATTACATACCTGCCATGAATAGTAGGAAAAAGGAGATATTTAGCAATCACATTGATCAATGTAACTGAGCCCCACAACCTCGTCAAGGTATATCTCTATATTGGGGTCCCTAGCTCTGTGACCCTAACTGTGTGTCATCTCATTGCAATTAAAAACTGCTGTGGGTGGAGATTTTTTCTGAATGTGAACACAGCTCCGCCCCTTTCGGCCATGTTTTTTCCATCTCCTATATAAGACAGTCCGGAGGGCAGGACTTCATCACCGCAGGTAAGGAACTTTACTAACCTCCTGATGGCAGTGCTTGTCATCCCCGTGGCTGGTGACACTGCAGTGTGGGCAGCTGCGGACACATTACAGTGCGGGCAGCTGCGGACACTGCTGAGCGGGCAGCCGCGAGGCTGGGGCTGGAGCGGGACACAGACTGCAGCGGTATTCGACGGAAGTCACACGGAAGTGCTTCTGTGTGGCTTCCGGGGATTTTTGCACACATTGCCAGGGTACACATCGGGTTACTAAGCAAAGCGCTTTGCTTGGATACCCGATATTTACCCTGGTTACCAACTTACTGCAGGCTGCCAGCGATGGCATCCTGCACATGCAGCTGTAAAAAGCTACAGGTACGTTTTTTTGTGATCGAACCGTTCTCGAACGTAACTCGAACTGTCGAACTTTAAGCAAATCGTTCGAGTTCGTCGAATGACTAGAACAACCCCCAAAATCACTCGAACATGAAATTGGTGAACCGTTCGACTCGAACATCGCTCAACTCTACTTGTGACATACATAGCATGCCATAGGTCGTAAAGGGGGTCATAACCAACAAGGCAAAAATAATAATGTTTAGTAGACATCAGTCCTAATGTTCTATCGGTCATATGCATATACATAGGGTATATCACATCTCATTAATTAGAGCTGATGGAAGAAAAGTAAGGGCAGATTTAGGAACAGCGACAAAAACTGACCCAAAAACAGGATAAATATCTCGGGCACCAACTGTCTCGTTCCCCAAGTGTTATTATTCTAGACTGACTACCACTCACATTTTCAATGTTAACCAACACTAGCACAGTAGTACAGCACAATACAATTTGGTCCTTTTTCTTTACCTTTGTGTAATGACCTCTGTGTGCTAATCTCCTATTCCTATGCTGTAAAAACATTAAATGGAGCTGTTTGGCGGGTTAACATCTTCTATACTGGGTACATCTGTAAGTTTGGTGGCTCAGTGGTTAGCACTGTTACTTTGTTTGTACTGTTGGGTTTCTGTGATCAAATTCCCCCACAAAGGACATAGGACAACATTTGTGAGGAGTTTATATGTTCCCCCTATGTTTCTTCACGATACCTTGGTTTTCGCCCACATGCCAAAGACATACTGGTAGGGAATTTAGGGTGTGGCTCCCCATAACGGCTGTGGGATATGAGGGTGCAAGTAAAATTGGATTCAGAAACAGTTCAAATCTCTGCTCATCAATTGTATCATCTCTACGAGACTTTGTAGTTATTTCATTTTCTATTACATAGGGACTTATCAACCCACTTATTTATAACTTAGAAGTAGATAAGTAGGTTGCTATAATGGTATGAAAGCTGAATTTCCTTATATTTTCATGTGGACAATTTTCATAAAATATGAATTTTATTAGTTTTCATCACTTTAAAGGGGTGGTTCACCCATATTTATTATTTGCTAGATCGATATTATGTTAAGAAACAATGCTTCTCTCAAATCCCTTATGTTGGCAATAGGCCCTGTGAGAGGCGCTATTATGGACCACTGTTCCCCATCGCGTGACCCCGGGCTCCGTGACCTAGGGGATCCGGTGATGTCACGTTAACTTCCTGATCACGTGTCATCACCGCGGCCGGCCGCAGTCTCCGTAAGTGATTGGCTGTGGGCGGTGTTTCACCGTTCAGCACAGCCCAGTGTGACAGCCCATCAGCTCCCTGCTCTCTCGTCCCCCACAGCAAATCTCCGCAAGCAGGAGACACACTGGGCTGTGACGAGCGGTGAAACGCTGCCCACAGTTCAGTGACTCAGAAAGACTGGGGCTGGCCGCAATGATGTCACGTGATCAGGAATTTGACATGACATCACCGGATCCCCGAGGTCATGGAGCCCGGGGTCACGCGATGGGGAACAGCGGTCTGCAATAGCGCCTCTCACAGGCACTATTGACAACATACGGTATTTGAGAGAAACCTTGTTTCTCAACATAATATCGATCTAGAAGATAATAAATATCGATGAACCGCTTCTTTAAAGATAGCTCTTAAAATCTGCTGATATTTGATCAGTTATTTCCTAACCTGCATTAGCAAAAAGGATCTTATGTGCTATTGAGCTAAACAAAACTATGACATTGAAAAATTAAAAGCAGATTGCCTTAGTATAGTAAGGAACTTGGAAAAATACTGAAAAAAAATCTACCACTGGAATTATTAATATGGAAGAAATTCTGACAATAAAAGAACTAAAACTGACAACTGTCCCAAGAAGTATGAAACAAAAATTTCCATTTGTACAGTGTGTGATATAGAAGGTCATCTGTGCTAAAAAAAAACACCAGTAGTGATACGCTTCCAGATGACTCATACACAGGAACGCATTAGTAAAAGTAAGATACTTGCTACATTATACAGAATGAAAACAGGTGCTATATCCAGTTTAAAGGGAACCTGACATGTGCCCCGTGCCCCCAAAACCAGACACAAAAAAGCAATATGTTATATAATGAAGCTACATAATGATGAGAAAGTTCTGGCTGCTGCTACTATGAATGAATGAGCAGTCCTGGGAATCCGCTAAATATCCCTAACTGCCAAATGGGTGTGGCTTGGGGTGTGGCTAGGGGTGTGAAACATGGTAAGCGGGCCAACTAGTCTGGGACACTAAGGCTCCATTGATTACTCAAAGGATAAATTTACATGTCATAGCAGGCTGCACGGTGGCTCAGTAGTTAGCACTGCATCTTGCAGCACTGGGGTACTAGGTTCAAAACCCACCAAGGCCAACATCTACAAAGGGTTAGTATGCTTTCCCTGTGTTTGTGTGGGTTTCCTGCTGATACTCTGGATAGATAGGTATACACAAATGCTAGTGGTTCTGGGGGACTGGAGGCCTGTCAGATTTCCTTTAATACTCCATGGAAATATCTGGTTAAGGCCATTACTTTTGGCCACCATGCATGTCGCATGACCAAAGATTGTTATGTAGCCACTCCTATGTAATAAAGGTGAATGGAGTCGCTTTGTGCCACCTGGGGTACTACGATATGCAAACTGCAAAAAATTAGAATGTATCCAAACTTTTGTGACTTGCTTGCTGCGGCCAGGGTAACATAATGGTCTCAATGCTCCTATATTCACTTCACTTGCATAACGCTGTGATGTTGCAGTGGCATATAGCAATTCTAAGCTGTGTAACCTATGACAAGCCAAAGTCGATATGTGGACACGGCCTTAAGGCTGCTTTGCATGCTTCAATTTCTCATGCGATCGCATTTGCGATCGCACCCACCCCCATCGTTTGTGCGATATGGGCAATTTGTTGCCCATGTTGCACAAAGTCGTAAACATACTTATCTTCCAAACGACCTCGCTGTGGGCGGTTAACATCCTCTTCCTGAAGGGGGAGGGACGTTCGGCGTCACCGCGACGTCACACAGCGGCCGGCCAATAGTAGCGGAGGTGCGGAGATGAGCGGGACGTAAACATCCCGCCCACCTCCTTCCTTCCCCATTGCCAGCGGGACGCAGGTAAGCTGCAGTTCAGCGTTCCCGGGGTGTCACACGGAGCGATGTGTGCTGCCTCGGGAACGATGAACAACCGGCGCAGAGAAGGACGTGCGATTTTTAGAAAATGAGTGACGTGTCAACGAGCAACGATAAAGTGAGTATTTTTGCTCATTAACAGATGCTCGTAGCTGTCACACGCTACGATATGTCATACGATGCCGCATGTGCGTCACTTACGACGTGAGCCCGACAACATATCGTATGATATATCGTAGCGTGTAAAGCCCGCTTTAGGCCTCTTTCACACGTCCGTGAAAAACCACGCACGTTTTTCACGGACGTGTCAAAGGTGTGTTTTGTCCTCCGTGAGCCGTGTTTATGGCACACGTGTGTTCTCCATGTGTTATCCGTGATAACACACGGAGAACGGGAACTTTCTACTCAACTGTCCCTGGTGTCGCTGTCCGTGGTGCTGATCTTCAGTCTCCAGCCCTGCCGACTCCTCACTTCTGCTGCTTCCGGCCGCAGTGAACTGAATATACAATGAGCATAATGAGCGGCGGTCGGAAGCATGTGACAGCAACGGCAGAGACAGCAGGGCTGGAAAAGGTGAGTAAAGTTTTGTTATTTTTTTCCTCAGACACGTGTGTTTTCTCTTGTGCGTGTCACACGGAACACCTCCGTGTGGTCCGTGTGACTCCCGTGATGCCGGAGAAAACCAGACATGCCTACGTGTGGAACACACGGGCACACGTATGCTCCATACGTACACACGGTCCATGTCAGAACACGCACGTGAGCGCAGACCCATTGATTTTAATGGGTCTATGTGTGTCCGTGTCTCCGGTATGTGAGAAAACGGACCAAACATGTACCGGAGACACAGACGTGTGAAAGAGGCCTTAAACTGTGTCTTCATTATAATAGTAGCTGCATTCTAAAATATTTTATTCTCCTTTTTTCTAGATGACATAACATATGTATTAGCATTGCTTATAACTAGTCTAGCTGTTCTAATGTCTCCTAAACACAGAACACACAGAGTGCACATGGACAAAAGCCGGAGGAGTGTGGATGACAATATTCAGCAGTACTAAGCTGTGTGGCTGGGAATCCAGTTCTGAAGTAAAATAAAATTGATAAAAGTGGCAGCTTGATCTACCCAGTTCTCACTGTACTGAGTCGTTACTCCTTCTTCCCCTTCTCTCTCCACACAATTTAATAGGCACTATAACCTAACATCTCACTGTAGGGGAGAACATACAGTCTGTGCACCTGAATCAGGTACACAGGGGCACAGATGGTGAGGAATGGTCCCATTCCACCCATATATCAATGCCAGTAATTCAGAGGCTTGGCCATTCAAATAATATAAAAGATAAAATGGACTTAAGAAATATTTCTTTTTCATCTGAGTTGGCAGATGTTAGCTGCATGGATTGGCATGTCTGCTCAGGAAGCGGTCCTGATTACTCCAAGAGCACTACATAGGCTACTTTCACATCAGCATTTTTTTAACTGCGACACGAATGGATTTTTTGCCGCAAACCCATTTCAATGCATTTGCAATGAAATCGTGGCAAAATGCGCACATTTGCGGTTGCGTGAAGCACACACTGGATTCGGTGAGATGCGGTAGTTTATCTTTTTTCAAAAACGCTACTTGTAACGTTTTTGACCTCTGACAAAATACTGCATCTCACCGGATCCTTCATATTGCGGCGGTACCTGCAATACAGTTCAATGAGCCGAATCCTGCTCTACCGGACGTTACCTCATTCTGATAGACAGCATCCTGTTTCCTGTACTGAGCATGCCCAGAAAGCAGCCTGGCATGGTCAGTACAGATATCTCTCTCTCACTCAGACAGAAGACAGAAGACCAGGATTGTGGAGGGGTTAGAGGGAGTAACAAAGATGGAGCCCCTAAGTGTGTCTGTATATTTATTTCTAATAATATATTTTTTCTCCTGTGTGATGTCTTTTTTTTAACTCTTTATTGGAGATTCTTAATGGCCGAATCAAACTTTGCCTGACATAAAGAATCTCGGGCTTTATATCAGTTGGTAAAACAAAGCTGGTATTAACCCCTTAATATCCAGCGTGCCACCCTGCACCATGGCTGCTGGAGGAGTTGGATACAGCACCAGAAGATGGCGCGTCTTTGAAAGCGCCATTTTTTGGGGCGGCTGCAGACTGCAATTCGCAGCGGGGGGGTCCCAGAAAGCTTGGGCCACCCTGCGTTGCGGATTCCAATCCCCAGCTGCCTAGTTGTACCTGGCTAGCATACAAAAATATGGCAAAGCCCATGTAATTTTTTATTTAATTATTTCATGAAATAATTAAAAAAATGGCTTCCCTATATTTTTGGTTTCCAGCCGGGTACAAATAGGCAGCGGGGGGTTGGGGGCAGCCTGTACCTGTCTGCTGTACCTGGCTAGAATACAAAAATAGGGCGAGGCCCACGTCATTTTTTTTTAGTTTTTGGGCAAAAAAATAAAAAAAAAACAGGGCTTCCCTTGGTTTTTCATTGCCAGTGAAGGTAAAACCAATCAGTGGGAGTTAGCAGCCAGTAGCTGCTTGGGTTACCCTTAGCAATAGAAAATGCAGCGGGAGCCCACACATTTGTTTTTACTCCTAACCCTAGGGTTAGGGTTATGTGTTTGAGGTTTTTTTTTTATATTTTTTAATGAATTTAAAAAAAAAAAATAGACATGGGCTTCACCCATCGAGCACCCGAGCATTCTACTGCTCACTCATCCCTAATCCTGACCACACAGCCAGCAGAGCAAGTAATTAGATCAGCTGACTCCAATGTCGGCCAATTACTTGTTCTGTGTCCCCCTGCATCCATCGCAGAGTGTCCGGGCTGTGAGGTCAGCTGAGTTCGGCCAGCACTGCAGTTGGCTGATCTGAACTCAGAAAAACAAAAGGAGGACAAACGACCAAACGCACAGATAATTTTTATTTAAAGAGTTTATTTTAGAAAAGTGCACATGTAAAGGGTGAAACAGGAATGATACAGGACTTTAAAGCCCCAAACAAGGTCACAGAACCCACATATATATAGCTGCTAGACATGCTAAATGATAAGGCACCTTTACTATGGAAATATCAGAAGCGTCCACTAGATGTCACTAGAGCACCCCGTGGCATAGCCCTGCGTGTACATATAACATAACTGGGAAGATTCCCACCATAATCAAAACAAACAGTATATATACTGTAACGTTGCACCCTGCAACGTGGGGGTTCCACTCGCTTGCAGCGGTGTGAGGTAGCTTCAGCAACACACATACACAGTCTCTTCATAGAAATTCCGGCAGCTTATTCAAAAACACTCAGCATAAACTGCCCTCAAACATAAACAATAAGTCCATAATGGAAGTTTTAGCAACTTCCCCACTCTCTGGCTCCTGCCAGCATACAGCTCTAGCCAAGGTTCCTTCCAGCACCCAGGGCCCTCTGCAGACCCCTGTCTGTCTCTCCTCCTGGAGAGATTCGGCCCTACCCTGGCCTGGCTAGGCTGCACTCACCTCAGACTCAATTTCAGAGCCTTGTGTTCAGCCTCCACGCAGGCTGAAACACCCAGAGCTCCCGGCTCTGCTCTCGCTTGTTTCCAGTCCACACACTGGACGTCTGGAGCTAGTCTCTATCTAGACTTCCCTAGACACACTCCACCTAGGTTCTGAGACAGGATTGCTTTAACCCCTGGAGCCACCCCCACAGGTGGTAGGGAGTGTGTAATCAGCATCACACACCCTTCCATGGCTCTGCATGTAATGCAATCCTGTGGAACCACAGGTCCCAGTCAACTTCACATTGCAGAGCACCCATGCTTCTGCAAAACATACCGGCCCTTTGTAATACAGCCGGTTGATACGTCACAATACTAACTGTGGAGCCACACGAAGGGACGCTGGGTGCCAACAAATAGGAAGGAGGGGGGGACCGTGACCCACCCGACGGCCGTTTCCGCAACTCGAGGTTGCCTTCGTCAGGGGGTGTGGTTAGAAGGGCCAGGATGTGAGGTATATATATAATCACATAGCCAATTACCAGGCAAGCCTCTATGACCCATGTAATTGCGCTGCGTGTAGCTCCGACCCTGGATACCAGCCGAGTCACCAACCATGCGGGCGGGGGTGTGTAAACACCAGCAACCACCTGATCGGAATAGACTCGGATGACAGCCAGGCTGCGGACAGCAGCACAAAACCCGGGTACCGGCACACATGGAAGAGCCAGGATTAAAGGTGAAGCTGTGGATGATTGACCTGATACTTAGACTAGCGGTAAGACCGCATTCTCAGACCCACAGTATCACCATACTAACGGGATCGAATCCCCACTCCATAGGATATAATTATATGATTAATATATATATATACCACTGCATATGATATAATACCAATTAGAAGTGTGTATTATAAAGTTCGTTCAAAATCATTAGGTGCAACTATATATATATTTTGCGAACACACATCAGAGCAGCATAAACCATATTTTATGTTACTCATTATAAACGAACCTGCTCAGATGTGTGTAAGCCAAACATCAGCACGCGGAGATAGCAATACTGCGCATAAAATAAACTATACCATGCGCATGCGGCTATGTCCACATATATAAAAAGGTGCAGGGGAATTGGGGGAGTTAATATACATAGAATATATAGCCAGATCCGAATAATTGCTCATAGATGAGAACACATACTACATGTCAATATATATCATACTATGGACTCGAACATGTAACCCAACCAAGGACCAGGAGAAGGGAAGAGGGGGGTGTGGGAGGGAAAGGGGAGGGAGGGGGGAGAAAGGGGGAAGAGGAGGGGGTGGGAAAGGGGGGGGAAGAAATTAGATTGAATGAACTTTTTGACAAATGCTGTGGTATCCTTAAATTCAAAATTCATAGTCGACGTGCAGCTCGCCAGGATGACTTCCAGAAAATGGAGAGGAATCCAAAACCAGAAGCTCAACATGAGGCCCAAAGCTAACATACAGAAGGAGAAGAAAAACCATAGTTAAAATATATAACCACACACTTAAAACATTAAAAACAACAACCTGCACAGGGCAAGCACATGCATATATAATGTATGCATATACACATATAAATATAAATATATATATATGTAGTGGAATGATCTTAGAGGAATGATGCAAAACTCAAATTTTCATTGAGGCCAGAGGGATACACAGTATTTAATCTGTATATCCATCTGGCCTCTAATTGAGCCAACCTCCTGCTCACCTCACCACCCCTAATACCCAGGTCAATCTGGTCGATGCCCAAAACACGAAATTGTGAACTGTTTGATGCATGGTGTACCACAAAATTTTTGGGAATAGTTTTTAACGTGGTTTTATCTACCTGGCCAGGTGCCGCCTCAATCCCCAACACATGTTCACGTACTCTAACCTTTAACTGACGAGTAGTCAGTCCTACATATATCCTCGGGCATGGGCATGTAGCGTAATAAATTACTGCCCGTGATGAACATGTAATAGATTTCTTAATATAATATCTCTTATTGCCTGAGGAGTCAGAAAAGGTATTTCCGCGACATATATTGGGGCAGGCGACACATTGGCCACAGGGAGAACAGCCACTATGGCTCTTAGGTCGCATATCGCCCAAAAAAGTCTTATCTCTATTATTCCACTCATAGTGGCTGCGCACCAATAAATCACGAAAATTAGTTCCTCTACGGTGGTCCTTAGAGTAGGGTCGGCCATCAATATTGGCCAGGCATGTTCCAAGCTGGCCCTCACCAGATTGAAACTGGAGCTGTAGTTCGTGATAAATCTAACCTGATTGGAGGGTCCAGGGATAGAGTTAGTATACAGAAGTTGATCCCTATCAGAATGTTTCGCGCGATGATAAGCTCTTTTTATCATGTGTCTACTATAACCCCTCTCCCTGAATCTCTCCATCAGGTCCACCGATTGTTTCTCAAAATCCGCATTTGTAGAGCAAATTCGACGTAACCGTAAACATTGGCCAGTAGGAACTGATCCAGTCATATAGTTGGGATGTGCAGATGACACATGTAACAAGGTGTTTGTGGAAGTCGGCTTGCGATACAGATCCGTTTGTAGAACATAATCACCGTCCTTACTGAAAAGGACATCCAAAAACTCCACTTGCTGGGGTGACCATTGATATGTGATAAAGATGTTGCGTCCACTGGAGTTCAATAAGGATATAAACTGCTGTAACTCAACAAAAGGACCCTGCCAGATAAGGAAAATGTCGTCAATGTTCCGCGCCCAAAAAAGGACGCGGTCCATCAACGACTCCCGATCTGATGGGGGAGGACCCTCTCCCACAGCCCTAGGAATAGATTAGCATATGAGGGGGCAAAAGCCGCCCCCATTGCAGTACCCTGGAGCTGTAGGTAGAAGGACCCTTTAAAAATGAAAAAATTATGAGTCAATGAGAACTCCAGAAGACGCAACATGAACTCATTAAAGTCTGGTGGGTTAGATGTAGTATCCAAAAAGAACTTTGCCGCCCGCAGACGATCACTGTGGACAATACTGGTATATAGGGACTCAACGTCCCCCGTAACCAGTAGAGTGTCACTACTTGCAAAGAGTCCATCTACCTTCCTCAGGAAATCACTTGTGTCACGAGTGTATGATGGCAAAGACCCAACTAGAGGTTGAAGTACCGAGTCAATCCATTTATTTACTTTTTCCAAGAAATTGCCCCGTCCGGAGATAATTGGTCTCCCCAGAGGGACCTCCCGATTCTTGTGAATTTTCGGGAGGAGATATAATGTGGCTATGGTGGGTTCCGCCACCTGTAGTGCCGAAGCCAGTTCTTTGGAGATAATGCCGTCGTCCTTGGCCTTCGTCAGAATTTTAACCAACTGTGTGTTAAAAGATGACAATGGATTAAATGTTAATTTTTTATAACACACAGTATTGTTGAGCTGACGAAAAGCCTCCCTCTCGTATTGGGAGGTTGGCCAGATGACGACATTACCTCCCTTATCCACCGGCTTCAGCACTATATCTGATAAGGACATCAAATCTTTGAGTCTCTCCCTCTCAACTCTAGTTAGGTTATCCTTCATTATTTTTGGGGAGATATTTTCCAATTCCCTGGATACGACCTGTACAAACATGTCTACATTCACGGATGTTGATAACGAAGGGAACTTTTTGGATCAGCAAGCAATGGATGGAGGTATCTTACCTCCTATAGGGAGACTGTGTTCGACCGACAGGTCCTGGAGAATCCTCAACGCATCCTGTTCTTCCTCTGTGGGGAATAATGTATGCAAGGCATCATCAAAAAAGAGTTTCTTAAAAAGAATAGATGTTGCAAAGATGTGTAGATCTTTAATAGTGGAGAATAGGTCAAAACCTGAGGCTGGAGAAAAGGACAAACCCCTCTCCAGTAAACCCAGGTCCATAGCTGACAAATTATGTGCACTAAGATTAAGTACCTTATTCTCCTGTTTTTTGTATCCTAATTGATAATGCCTCGATGTGGACCCTCCAGAGGCTCCTCCTCCGTATCGTGCCCCCGATCGTGTGTTCATGGAAGAGGTGGATGCATCGGAGAAATCCCCAAGAGATCTGGTCGAAGACATGGAATTTGCCCTTTCTAGTGTACTAGCCGGATCACTAGTACGTTTCCATATATATACTGACTTCTTAGAGAAATCAGACTGATCTCTATTGATCTTAGCCATCTGCGTATGATGTATGTTTTTGACACAACCTTCAATTTTCTTAGCCAAACGGTCTTCATATTCTCTCAATTGGTCAGGTGAACATTTTGCTCTGAATTCACCCAATTTACCATCAAGGGTCTGATCTAATTTATTCAAAGATGTATTGTCTAAATTAATCAATAAATTCATCAATTCATCTCCCTGTGGCCAATGTGTCGCCTGCCCCAACATATGTCGCGGAAATACCTTTTCTGACTCCTCAGGCAATAAGAGATATTATATTAAGAAATCTATTACATGTTCATCACAGGCAGTAATTTATTATGCTACATGCCCATGCCCGAGGATATATGTAGGACTGACTACTCGTCAGTTAAAGGTTAGAGTACGTGAACATGTGTTCTGGATTGAGGCGGCACCTGGCCAGGTAGATAAAAGCACGTTAAAAACTATTCCCAAACATTTTTTGGTACACCATGCATCAAACAGTTCACAATTTCGTGTTTTGGGCATCGACCAGATTGACCTGGGTATTAGGGGTGGTGAGGTGAGCAGGAGGTTGGCTCAATTAGAGGCCAGATGGATATACAGATTAAATACTGTGTATCCCTCTGGCCTCAATGAAAATTTGAGTTTTGCATCATTCCTCTAAGATCATTCCACTACATATATATATATTTATATGTGTATATTATATATGCATGTGCTTGTGTCGCGGGCGGGGAGGAGGGTGTCAGCACACCGCGCTCACCCCTTCTGCTCGGGTCCGGCAGCTGCTCCTGGTGGCTCGAGCTGTGGGCCGGATCCCGGGGTTTCTCGAGCGACACTCCTCGCCCGTGAGTGAAAGGGGGGTGTTTGTGGTTGGGGTGTGGGGATTGTTATAGTTCGTGACGCCACCCACGGTTGTGGTGATTGCACCACCGCTGCTCAGTATGGGGGTCCCGGGGATGGTGATGCGGAGCAGCCAGGTGTTGTGTTGCCCCTCCGTGGGTAGGGGTTGGTGATCCCGGGGCCCGGTGATGAGATGTAAGGTGTAGGGCCTGGTGGGCGCAGGGACGCGGGGGCAGCGCTGTGCCTTGCGGCACTGTGGTACTCAGTCAGCCTGAGACACGGACAGTTTGTACGGTAAACCAAACGGCTGGTAGGACGGTCCCACAGACGGCTGCACCTGCACTCCCGGTAGGTGACGGTGATGTCCCTCTTCCTTGCACCTTTGTTTGACTTGTGGTAGCGGTGGATTCCCTCCGGTTACCCGCTCCCCGACTGCAATCTGGGCCGGAGGAGCTCTACACTTTGCCCGCAGGCGCTGGCCCTGGGGAAACTGGTGCCCTGGCGGTGGCGGTGTCTCCCCGGTCCAGGTTGGGCTGTTGCCTTCAATCGGGACTTGGTTGTTGGGGGATCTGCGTCCCCGTCACTGACGGATTTGGCAAATCTGGCAACTCCTAGCCTTGCCGGGGTCCGAGAGGCCCCTGCCCTGGTGCTGACTGTCCTTCGGAACACTGCTCCAGACCACCGGGCACACAGCCAACGGGGTCCTTCCAGGAACTTCCAAACGGTCCCCCTCCAGACAGTCACCGCCGTTGCTGACCTTGCTGTTCTGGCCCTCCACAAAGCTGGACCCTTCAGGCTGTCTTTCTCCTCTGTCACTTCACTTGCTTTCCTCCTTTTCTACTTTCACTTTCTTAACTCCTCTACTTAGCTCCTCACTCCTGCTCCTCCCTGAGCTGTCTCTTGAGCTCATCTGCCTGGTTTCTTCCTGCCTCCAGAGTTGTGAGCTCCTCGGTGGGCGGAGCCAACCGCCTGGCCCACCCCCTGGTGTGCATCATCAAACTCCTGGAGGAAGGCAACAAGGATTTCTGGTTAGCTGTGATGTGCCTACCTGGAGTGTGGGGTGTAGTGGTGTGTGACCTGTGTCTCCTGGCTTTCCCAGGGCGACACACTTGCCCTGTGCAGGTTGTTGTTTTTAATGTTTTAAGTGTGTGGTTATATATTTTAACTATGGTTTTTCTTCTCCTTCTGTATGTTAGCTTTGGGCCTCATGTTGAGCTTCTGGTTTTGGATTCCTCACCATTTTCTGGACGTCATCCTGGCGAACTGCACGTCGACTATGAATTTTGAATTTAAGGATACCACAGAATTTGTCAAAAAGTTCATTCTCTTCCCCCTCCCCCCCCCCCTTTCCCTCCCCCCTCCTTTCCTTCTCCTGGTCCTTGGTCGGGTTACATGTTCGAGTCCATAGTATGATATGTATTGACATGTAGTATATGTTCTCATCTATGAGCAATTATTCGGATCTGGCTATATATTCTTTGTATATTAACTCCCCCAATTCCCCTGCACCTTTTTATATATGTGGACATAGCCGCATGCGCATGGTATAGTTTATTTTATGCGCAGTATTGCTGTCTCCGCGTGCTGATGTTTGGCTTACACACATCTGAGCGGGTTCATTTATAATGAGTAACATAAAATATGGTTTATGCTGCTCTGATGTGTGTTCGCTAAATATATATATAGTTGCACCATATGATTTTGAACGAACTTTATAATACACACTTCTAATTGGTATTATATCATATGCAGTGGTATATATATATTAATCGCATAATTATATCCTATGGAGTGGGGATTCGATCCCGTTAGTAAGGTGATACTGTGGGTCTGAGAATGCGGTCTTACCGCTAGTCTAAGTATCAGGTCAATCATCCACAGCTTCACCTTTTATCCTGGCTCTTCCATGTGTGCCGGTACCCGTGTGTTGTGCTGCTGTCCGCAGCCTGGCTGTCATCCGAGTCTATTCCGATCAGGTGGTTGCTGGTGTTTACACACCCCCGGCCGCATGGTTGGTGAGTCGGCTGGTATCCAGGGGCGGAGCTACACGTAGCACAATTACATGGGTCATAGAGTCTTGCCTGGTAATTGGCTATGTGATTATATATATACCTCACATCCTGGCCCTCCTAACCACGCCCCCTGACGAAGGCAACCTCGAGTTGCGGAAACGGCCGTCGGGTGGGTCACGGTCCCCCCCTCCTTCCTATTTGTTGGCACCCAGCGTCCCTTCGTGTGGCTCCACAGTGAGTATATATACTGTTTGTTTTGATTATGGTGGGAATCTTCCCAGTTATGTTATATGTACACGCAGGGCTATGGCACGGGGTGCTCTAGTGACATCTAGTGGACGCTCCTGATATTTCCATAGTAAAGGTGCCTTATCATTTAGCATGTCTAGCAGCTATATATATGTGGGTTCTGTGACATTGTTTGGGGCTTTTAAGTCCTGTATCATTCCTGTTTCACCCTTTACATGTGCACTTTTCTAAAATAAACTCTTTATATAAAAATTATCTGGGCATTTGGTCGTTTGTCCTCCTTTTGTTTTTCTGTTAAATATTGCGACTAGCCCTTAATTGTCCATATCTGCACAGTGGTAGTTTTTTCACATATCCACTAATCCTATGTACTATCTATGTACTGGGCAGCAGTATACTATCTACCATGTGTAGTAGGTTGTTGGTAATTAATTATATGGTGATCTGAACTCAGTTGAACTCCAGTCCGAACACTCTGCGATGGATGCAGCGGGACACAGAACAAGTAATCGGCCGACACTGGAGTCAGCTAATGTGATTACTTGTTTTGCTGGTATGCGGTCAGGAGTTCAGCTGAGTTCAGATCAGCTGACTCCAGTGTCGGCCGATTACTTGTTCTGTATCCCCTTGCATCCATCGCAGCGTGTGAGGGCTGTGAGGTCAGCTGAGTTCGGCTGGCACTGGGGTCAGCTGATTTGAACTCAGCTGACCTCACAACCCGCACACGCTGCAATGGATGCAGCGGGACACAGAACAAGTAATCGTCCGGCACTGGAGTCAGCTGATCTGAACTCAGCTGAACGCCTGACCACACAGCCTGCACACGGTCACACGTAATCGGCAGCAAGCAGTGACTACTGTTAACCTGCCTCCATTGCAGTGTGTGCAGGTTGTGAGATCAGGCGTTCAGCTGACTCCAGTGCTGGCCGATAAATTCTGTGTCCCACTGCAGAAGGATCTGGTAAAATAACAATTGATTTGCATGCGTTGCACATTCTATCCACAGGATCCAGTCATATGCGGTTTGCAGTTTTTTGCCTACAGGCAAAAAAAACACTGATGTGAAAGTATCCTAACTTAACGAAGTTCCCTGTGTCTTACCTGCAGAATAAGCTTGGTGGCTACACATAATGATGGATGCTTGTAAGATGCTTAGGATATTTGTAATAAGTAATGTGGATTGTGTTTGCACTTTTCTGTAGTGAGAGTTCCATGAGTCTAGTGTGTGGCTGGTATTTATGTAGTATGTGGCTAGTGTATGACTATCCTTTACACGGCATGTTTCTAGTACTTTCCTGGCCTAACAATAGCAGCCCGCAGCTGCCCCAAAAATGGTGCATTCATTAGATGTACTAATTTTAGTGCTGGACCCGGCTCTTCAGGTTGCCCTGGTGTGGTGGCAATAAGGTATTAAGGGGTTAATAACAGCTTACAGCTGCCACTAAGCCCTAGATTAGTAATGGGAGGCGTCTATGAGACCCCCCCATCACTATTCTGTAAGCAAAAGTAAATAAACACAAACACCCAAAAAATCCTTTATTTGAAATAAAAGAGAAAAAACACCCTCTTTCCCCTCTTTATTAACTCCCAAAACACCCCAGCCAGTCCGACGTAATCCACATGAGGTCCCATGATGCTTCCAGCTCTGCTACATCTCAAGTTTGCAGCGAGCGCCATAGAACATGACTGCCCGCTGTGAGCTCCATCCAGAAACTGAAGTGATCTGCGCGATCAGTGGTGATGTCACTCAGGTGATTTGTGGTCACAGGTGGAGGACTCCAGCTATGACCACGACTAACCTTAGTGACGTCACCGCTGATTGCGGCTCAGTCGCTGCTTGAACCTATCTGAAAAACGCAGTAAAAGATGTAGTGTGTGCATTCGCTTAAAGGGGTATTCTAAAGTTTAAACGTTATCCCCTATCCTTGGGATAAGGAATAATTTAACAATCACTGGGACCCCCACTGATCCTGAGAACAAGGGCTCTGAAGAACCCCATTATAATGCAACGGTGGCTTTACCACTTCATTCAATCTTAATAAGACCAGAGGAGAAAGCCGAGAACTGCTCTTGTTTTGTCTCTGGTGTGCTGAAACACTGGTGCAGTCGGCAGGTCACAAATCACCAGAGACCGTCAAGAGTGCTGCTGGAAACCCATAAAGATGTTGTAGGGTCAATATAAGACAGGGGACCTACTGTACATTTAAAGCACTCCAGTACTGAAATAAAAAAGAATTCTGGATTGGTGCTTTAAGTGTCTCTAACAATCTCTCCATTTTTTTAAGCCTTAGCTCAGTCCCTTAGATGCAATCTAATGGAGAATAGTAAGAGCAATAAGCAATTATTTTATTGTGGCCTTTTCCCACCTTTTTTTCTGACATGGTAACAAATTTAAAATGGGTTTGTCACCAGACTTCACATTACGGACAGAATACCATATTATATAGGGCAGAATAATGGCACTGTGGCTTTACAGCACTGGGGACCAACTCCTACAAAAAATAGGTATGCTCTTCCGTGTTTGCAGGGGTTTATTCTCACACTCTAAAGACATACTTTTAGTAGTAAACCGATGATGTGCTACAATTAGTAGAATCATTAGAGGTAAAGGCAAATTTGGACAATTGCAAACAGAATAACGATTAAAATGGTAACTGTACTTTTAGACATCTTAATCTCGTTAGATAATGTGCTGTATAAACAATCTGCAGATAAGTTTATTTAAAAATGATTTTCTGACTCCGGTTTAGAAGTGGTGCATGCCTCTTAATGAATTTGGGGCATCTTAAAAGTGATGTGTGTCTTTGTGCTTCTGCCTTAAATCTTACTCCATTCAGATTCAGAGACTGGAGTAGGATTTATGGTGTAAGGCATGCCATAGCTTGCTATGAATTAAACAACAGGGTGTCTCCATTTTCTACAACCCGCCCATTTTTGCATAGTTGTCCAAAAAACATCAAGTGTCACTATATTTTTGTACAGCTTTGCGTTGCCGAATTCTGGTATAATTACTTCCATGAATCAGGGCCTATGTGTCTTTGTTTTGTCTAATTTGCTGTTGCTGACTGTTGTGATATGAAATCCATTACTAGCAGCAGAGATGCTGAGATGGATTACAGGATGTAGGCAATGGTCTTAGTTTTTCTGCGCCTGCTCTTCTGGCTATCAGGGCAATGGCAAGAGCAATGCATTCTGGGAAGTGATGGAAAAGTTCCAGATCCTACAGTGCTGGCAGAATTCTGAAGAAAATAAATTGCCAACTGAAATAATAGATGAAAAGTTATAGAGAATGTGAATACGGACAGTTCTTGGACATACTATGCAGTAAAAGCAGATTTAACTTGTCTTTAGGGATGTGAGCAGCAAGATTATACTTTGCTACAGTTTTATGTGAAACAACAAGAACAATTAAAATCACTATTGATATTCTTATAGTAATGAAGAGGGTAAATGATGTCTATTGTTACGTCCTTCATTATTCTTCTAGTGTCTGTAGTCTATAAGTTAGTAATAGAGGGACAGGGGCAGTCCAGTATAAAGACTGTTATGATCTGCATAGGAGCTGTATAAAATGGATTTTGTTTTAACACTTTACAAAATTGTGTTATTTTTTTTATTTTAGATGTAATAGTGAAATATAATGTTTATAAAATTGCAGATTTCCTCCAAATCTTTCAGTTTTATGTTATGTGTAGTTCTTATGCATTATATACCATGATTGACTGCACTGTATAACAGACCTATTACAGTATACTGAAGGGAACGTGGTCCATCTCTTTCAGATGGACAATTTGAAATCAAGGTTCATTGGATTATGGAGGACATCTCATCAAGTGCCTAATCTGAAATGAAGTCATGCTTCCTAATTACCATCATTCTAACTCTGAAAGGATTATAGTTAAGTGTATGTTTTCTATATGTATACACATTAGCTGTAATGAGTTGTTTATAGATTCCCTCAGACTTGCAAAGACATTTTTTTGCACCCTGTGATTGTGCACATTAGAATGAATGTCATATGTCATATTTTGGGGTGACTATATTGGCTTCTGACATATTATTGTATTAGAGATATTTAATTCTTGACTACTATCACTGTTATCAATGTATGTATGGTGTATATTTATGCCATTCATTAATTTGATGATTTTTGTATGTTTATATCTATTATATTTATTTCATTATGAGTTATTCTACGTATTTTATGTGATTATATTGTTTATTTTTGGAATATCATTGTATTGGATATTTATCCATATTTAATTAATAACTGTTTTCAGTCTAATTATATTTATATAGATGTATTGTATATATGGTATGTATCTTTGTCATCTACCATTTTTATCATTGGTTTCTGATAACTAGTATGTACCGTATATATTTATTCTATTGCATTGATCTTATAATGAATTATTTTATGTGTTTTTGCTATATACAATCAATTATTGCTCGAGGTGGGTCCCATGTGGTATTGTTAAGTAATTGTGCTAGGTCATATTTTTGATATCTATCCTTTTTTAAAACTATATATCATCTAAATGGGATATGCACACTACACCTCTGTTTAGTCTTCTCCGGTTTGCAGATACTTGTAATCTGTGTGTGGAAGACCAGCACGCATGTGCGCTATGTTTTCTCCAGCTCCCTCCGCTCTGCTGTATCTTTATGGGTGGATGGTGTTCCGATCATGTACTTTGATCATCACCACCTGGACATAATACGGCGGCTGGCAGGCGTCACAGGTTTCCATGGTGACACATGCATCACTTTATGAGTCACTGCACTCCGATTGGCGAGTGTTGATTTAAAAACACATGGCTCCAACCTAAACCCTGCCCCCTGATGAAGGCGTAGCCGAAACATGCATCGGGCAGACTGTGTGCCCGGCTTACCTCATCTCTTACTGCATGGCACAAGGTAAAGACATCTTTTCTATGACCTCGTTCTCTTTTGCTGCTTCGCCTCTTTTTACAAATGTGACACAAACTTTCACTTTGAGTGTGGGCAGATTGTGTGCCCGAGTGATTTTCCTATTCCTGCACACTCCGGATTCCATCATTCTGATAGGGTTTTACCTACCCTTTCAGTGTGGTTGTTTATCTAGGCCTAGGACACTCTCTACTGTCACACTGTATTCAGCTTATGCTTCAATTTGTCCATTATCTGCCAATGTGATTAAGGAAATTTTTTTTGTTTTTTTGATCTTGGGAATTGTTGTTATACAGCATACCTGGAATGGCCATTTATTTATTTATACATGCTTAATTGACATATTACCAGTATACAGTTGTGTTCAAATGTTTACATACTTTTTTATGAATGATAATACAAAATCTTTTTTCCATTCATGTTTAGTGGTTGGGTGAAGCCAATTATTGTCAAACTACTCTGTTTTCTCTTTTTAAATCTAAATGACAACCAAAATCATCCAAATGACCCTGATCAAAAGTTCACATACCCTGGTGATTTTGGCCTGATAACATGCACAGAGGTTGACACAAATGGGTTTGAATGGCTAATAAAGGAATAAAGGTAACATCCTCACCTATGACCTGTTTGCCTGTACTCAGGGCATGTGCATAAAAATGGAGTGAGTTTCTGGGATCCAGACTCTTGCATCTTTCATCCAGCCACTGACATTTCTGGATTGTGAATCATGGAGAAAGCAAAAGAATTGTCAATGGATCTATAGGAAAAGATAGTTGAACTGTATAAAACAGGAAAGGGATACAAAACGATATCCAGGGAATTGATAATGCCAGTCAGCAGTGTTCAAACTGTGATTAACAAATGGAAAATCAGGGGCTCTGTAAAAACCAAACGATGATTAGGTAGACCAACAAAATTTTGCCAGGAAAATTGTTCGGTATGCAAAGAAAAACCCACAAAAAACAATAGCTGAAATACAGGACTCATTGAAAACTAGCTGTGTGTTGTTTCAAGATGCATAATAAGGAGGCATTTGCAGAAAAATGGTCTGCATGGTTGAGTCACCAGAAGAAAGCCATTACTGCACAAATCCCACAAAGTATCTCACCTACAATACCCCAAACAGCACAGAGACAAGTCTCCAAACTTCTGGAACAAGGTAATTTGGAGTGATGAGACCAAAATCAAACTTTTTAGCCACAACCATAAACCTTACATTTGGAGAGGTGTCAACAAGGCGTATGATGAAAGGAACACCATTCCTACTGTAAAGCATGGAGGTGGATCACTGATGATGTAAGGATGTGTGAGCTACAAAGGCACAGGAAACTTGGTCAAATTTGAAGGAAATATGAATGCAGCATGTTATCAGCAAACACTGGAGGCAAATTTGCACTCATCAGCCTGGAAGCTGTACATGGGATGTACTTGGACATTGTTATATTCTTATCTCTTTCTCACAGAGGAGGGGTGGTACAAAAGCATGTGTCATAAATCAAAAAAACCCTTAAAAACAATTTTTATTTGGATAATTTAAAATCTCAACCAAGTGTGATATTAGGTGAATACCTTACTATAGGTGCACAGAAAAGGGAGAATTGCTAGCCCTATAGTGGTTTCTTCCTCCTGTGCCCTACCTCCTGTCCGGAGGTCGGCACCCTAATTAGCGTTATGGTGCCACCACTCAATGTAGGCTCACCCTATCTAGCCCTTTATGCCCCTGCTGAATAAAGTGCAGTGCCTCAAAAAGTGCCTAGTGATATGTTAAGGTGCACAGTGCTTAAATAAATCAATATCGGCAGATACAGGGTAGATTTAATTGTAGGGTACTTATCACTCTCCAACTAGATAGTTATAATGGGTAATGGTCTGCAGCCTCTAATGGACAAGGAACCTCAACGTGTTTCCCCTTCTTTTTGGTTCATCAGGAGGTTGATGAAACTGCCCTATTTTATAGGCTAATCGCCATGAAAATACTCAGCATAGAGTTTCTTTAAGAGCCAGTTTCTAGCATACTAGCCAGAGATATGTCAGGCTCCCAGCACAATGGCTAATGTCAGATGGATGTGATAGCATTGAACTTGTACTTGGATGTTCCAATGTGACAATGATCCAAAACACAAGGCCAAGTCGACCTGTCATTGGCTACAGCAGAATAAAGTGAAAGTTCTGGAGTGGCCATCTCAGTCTTCTGACCTCAATATCACTTGAGCCACTCGGGGGAGAATTCAAGCGCGCAGTTCATGCAAAAAAGCTCAGGAATTTACAGGAACTAGAGGCTTTTGCCAAGAAGAATGGCCACCTTTACCATCTGAGAAAATAAAGATCATCCACAACTACCACAAAAGACTTCAAGCTGTCATTGATGTTATAGGGGGAAATACACGGTATTGAGAACTGGGGAAAAAAAGGGGATAGATAGAGCAGATAGAGACAGTGAGACGGTAGGGATCAATGAAGGATTGGGGGGGATAGGACATGCAAGGAACGTAGGGAGGCTAGGAGTAATAAAGATGTTAATAGTATTAAATGTCTACTGGCAAATGCAAGAAGTCTTGCAAACAAAATTAATGAATTAGAGACTCTTATGTCAACCATGGATTATGATGTGGTGGGCATTACGGAAACCTGGCTGGATGAAAGCCATGACTGAGTGACAAACATACAGGGTTATAGTACATTTAGGAGGGACAGGAAAGACAAAAAAGGTGGTGGGGTGTGCATATTTATCAAATCTAACCTAAAACCTGTGTTGAATGATGACATTAGGGGAAACTGCAACAATGTAGAGTCAGTATGGGTAAATGTACATGGGAAGGGGAATAATGAAAAAATGTTATTTGAAGTTTGCTATAAGCCTCCTAACATACCTGAACAAATTGAGGGTGAAATGCTGGAACAAATTGAAAAGGCAGCTAATAATAATAATCAGGTTCTTATTATGGGGGATTTCAACTATCCAGACATACAGTGGGACATAGAATCTTCTGGTTGTGCTAAAAGCTCTAAATTCTTATCTACTATTCAAGACAATTTCCTCTCTCAGATGGTAGATGAACCGACGAGGGGAGATAATTTGCTAGATCTGGTCCTGTCAAATAGACCGGATACAATTTCTGATCTACAGATCCGGGAGCACTTGGGCACCAGCGATCATAATATGGTAAGCTTCAAAGTAATATTCAATAGAACATTTCAAAGGGGAAATGCTAAAACCTGGAATTTTAGGAAAGCTGATTTCAACAAATTAAAGGAAGAACCTAAATGTGTAGATGGGGACAAAGTCATGGTAACTGGGGATACTGAACATAAATGGGGAAAGTTTAAGGATATACTGCTAGAGTCCTGTAAAAAACTTATACCCTCTGGTAATAAAATGTCCAGGAATAAAAAGAAACCACTATGGATAAATAAGACTGTACAAAGTATAATAAAACAAAAGCAAAGGGCGTTTAAAATCTTAAAGGCTGAGAATACAGAAATAGCATTTCAGAAGTATAAAGATATCAATAGGAAATGGAAAAAAAAAAATCAAACCAGCAAAACTATCTACTGAAACAAAAATCGCCAATGACATTAAAATAAATCCAAAAATCTTTTATAAATACATTCATGCCAAAAGGAAAACAAAGGATAGTATTGGCCCCTTAAAATATAATAACAAGTTAGTTATAGAGGACAAACAAAAGACAGAGATATTAAATAGGCATTTCTCATCTGTGTTCACCAAGGAACTGGCTGTACCAGCGATCATTCAAAAAGTGAAAACTCAAAGTTCACCACCCAATATAATTATTATAAAACAAGAAGAAGTACGCCTACGTCTGAGTAAATTAAACATTGACAAGTCCCCAGGGCCAGATGGCATTCATCCACGAATATTGAGGGAATTGAGCTCCGTAATCGACAGACTGCTGTATCTCATCTTTTTAGACTTGCTTGTAACAGGGTTGGTGCCTCAGGATTGGAGGATTGCTAATGTGGGACCGATATTTAAGAAAGGTAAGAGGGTAGATCCAGGCAACTACCATCCAGTAAGCCTGACATCAGTAGTATGCAAAATGTTTGAGGGCATTTTAAGGGATGACATGCAAAATTATATTGCAGAAAATAATATAATAACTGACATCAGCTGTTGTGATTTATTTGGACTTTGCAAAGGCATTTGATACTGTACCACATAATAGCCTTATACTAAAACTCCAGAAGCAAGGACTAAGGGAAACTATATGCAACTGGTAAGGAATTGGCTAAAAGATAGGAACCAAAGAGCAGTCATAAATGGTATATTCTCTAAATGGGCTATAGTCAGCAGTGGGGTGCTGCAGGGATCTGTGCTAGGACCGATTCTTTTTAATCTCTTTATTAATGATCTTGTGGATGGGATTGATAGTAAAGTATCAGTCTTTGCTGATGACACCAAACTATGTAGAATATTAAAAACTGACCTTGATAGTACAATATTACAAAAAGATCTGGATAAGATGTCAGAATGGGCAGATACTTGGCAAATGAGATTTAATATTGATAAATGTAAAGTAATGCACCTAGGACGGAGTAATCCTATAACTGCATATACATTAAATGGAAGTAAATTCGGGATTACAGAACAGGAGAATGACTTGGGTATTCTCATTACAAATAAGCTGAGCAGCAGCACTCAATGTCAAGCAGCATCTGCTAAAGCAAACAAGATTTTAGGGTGTATAAAAAGAGAGATTAGATCCCGTGATCCCAACATATTGTTACCCCTCTATAAATCACTTGTAAGGCCACATCTGGAATATGGGATCGAGTTTTGGGCTCCACATTTTAAATAGGACATTCTGAAGTTAGAGTCAGTTCAAAGGAGGGAAACTAGACTACTACAAGGAATGGAAGGCCTCCCATATGATGACAGGTTGAAAAAGTTAGATATGTTTAGCTTAGAAAAAAGACGTCTCAGAGGAGATCTCATTTATATGTATAAATACATGTGTGGTCAATATAAAGGACTGGCACATGACTTATTTCTTCCAAAGACAATACTAAGGACTAGGGGGAACTCACTGAGAGTGGAAGAAAAGCGATTCCGACAGCTAAACAGGAAAGGGTTCTTTACAGTTAGAGCAGTCAGACTGTGGAATGCCCTACCACAAGATGTAGTAATGGCAGATACTATAACAGCTTTTAAAAAAGGGCTGGATGATTTCCTCAGTACACAAATCATTGTCGGTTATAAATGACTTAGTGACCAAATGTAGAACTGGCGGAGGAAGGTTGAACTAGATGGACCCAGGTCTTTTTTTCAACCTAAGTAACTATGTAACAATGTAACCATGTAACTATATATATATATATATATATATATATATATATATATATATATATATATACACAGTACAGACCAAAAGTTTGGACACACCTTCTCGTCTCTAGAACAACTATTAAGAGGAGACTTTGTGCAGCAGGCCTTCATGGTAAAATAGCTGCTAGGAAACCACTGCTATGGACAGACAACAAGCAGAAGAGACTTGTTTGGGCTAAAGAACACAAGGAATGGACATTAGACCAGTGGAAATCTGTGCTTTGGTCTGATGAGTCCAAATTTGAGATCTTTGGGTCCAACCATCGTGTCTTTGTAGAAAAGGTGAACGGATGGACTCTATATGCCTGGTTCCCACCGTAAAGCATGGAGAAGGAGGTGTGATGGTGTGGGGGTGCTTTGCTGCTGACACTATTGGGGATTTATTCAAAATTGAAGGCATACTGAACCAGCATGGTTACCACAGCATCTTGCAGCGGCATGCTATTCCATCCGGTTTGCGTTTAGTTGGACCATCATTTATTTTTCAACAGGACAATGACCCCAAACACACCTCCAAGCTGTGTAAGGACTATTTGACTAAGAAGGAGAGTGATGGGGTGCTAAGCTCGATGACCTGGTCTCCACAGTCACCAGACCTGAACCCAATCAAGATGGTTTAGGGTGAGCTGGACCACAGAGTGAAGGCAAAAGGGCCAACAAGTGCTAAGCATCTCTGGGAACTCCTTCAAGACTGTTGAAAAACCATTTCCGGTGACTACCTATTGAAGCTCATCAAGAGAATGCCAAGAGTGTGGCATTCGTAGTAATGAAAGCAAAAGGTGGCTCCCCATCATTCTCCTTCTTAGTCAAATAGCCCTTAAGGGCGCTTTACACGCTACAATATATCTTACGATGTGTCGGCGGGGTCATGTCGTAAGTGACGCACATCCAGCATCGTAAGTTACATTGTAGCATGTAACAGCTACGTGCGATTGCGATTGAACGGTAAAACGTTCATCGCATGCACGTCATTCAATTCCTAAAAATTGAACGTCAGGTTGTTCATCGTACCCGGGGTAGCACACATCGCAGTATTTGACACCCCGGGAACGATGAACAGATCTTACCTATGTCCTGCCGGCAATGCGGAAGAAAGGAGGTGGGCGGGATGTTTACGTCCCGCTCATCTCCGCCCCTTCGCTTCTATTGGGCCGGCTGCCGCGTGACGTCGATGTGACGCCGAACGTCCCTCCCACTCCAGGAAGTGGATGTTCGCCACCCACATCGAGGTCGTATGGATGGGTAAGTACGTGTGATGGGAGGTTATTCGTTTGTTCGACACGTTCAACAAATTGAACGTGCCGCAAATACGATGGGGTATGGCGGGTACGGTCGCATACGATATCGTATGCTGGATCGTATGGTGTAAAGCAGGCTTTACACAGCCTGGAGGTGTGTTTGGGGTCATTGTCCTGTTGAAAAATAAATTTTGGTCCAACTAAACGCAAACCGGATGGAATAGCACGCTGCTGCAAGATGCTGTGGTAGGCATGCTGGTTCTGTATGCCTTCAATTTTTAATAAATCCCCAACAGTGTCACCAGCAAAACACCCCCACACCATCACACCTCCTCCTCCATGCTTCACGGTGGGAACTAGGCATGTAGTGTCCATCCGTTCACCTTTTTTACAAAGACACAGTGGTTGGATCCAAAGATCTCAAATTTGGACTCATCAGACCGAAGCACAGATTTCCACTGGTCTAATGTCCATTCCTTGTGTTCTTTAGCCCAAACAAGTCTCTTCTGCTTGTTGTCTGTCCTTAGCAGTGGTTTCCTAGCAGCTATTTTACCATGAAGGCCTGCTGCACAAAGTCTCCTCTTAACAGTTGTTCTAGAGATGAGGAAAAAATTATGGAATCATGAAAAACAAACAAACAAAAGAACACTACAAATGATTTCATCAACCCCAAAAATCCTTTCAATTGATGGGATAAGAAAAGTGTCCAAAATCTCAATGTAAACTTGGCCATTTATTGAAGATATAATGACAGCCATTTCCCCAGTGCCTTTACCTGACATGCAGCCCCATATCATCAATGACTATGGAGATTTACATGTTCTCTTCAGGCAGTCATCTTTTTATTGTATGAGAAGTAAATAAGGCACTCCCAGAATAGGCTGAAAAGTGTATTTATTTATGTGCACAACAGAAAAACGTTTTCTTCATCTGTTGTGCACATAAATTAATACACTTTTCAGCCTATTCTGGGAGTGCCTTGTTTACTTCTCGTATCATATGGCTTTGGAACCTGAAGTGCACCTCACTACTCACTAACATCCACACAAAAGAAGTTCCATTTATTTCTTACTATATTTTTATTGTATAGCTTTTCTGTATGTAAATCCCATTTCCTTTAGGCAGTTTCTTACAGTTCGGTCACTGATATTGACTCCAGTTTCCTCCCATTCGTTCCTCATTTGTTTTGTTGTGCATTCCCAGTTTTGGAGACATATTGCTTTACGTTTCCTATCTTTACGCTTTGATATCTTCCTTGGTCTACCAGTTTGTTTGCCTTTAACAAACTTCCCATGTTATTTGTATTTGGTCCAGATTTTAAACAGCTGTCTGTGAATAATCAACATCTTTTACAACATTGCGTGATGATTTACCCTCTTTTAAGAGTTTGATAATCCTCTCCTTTATTTCAATTGACATCTCTCGTGTTGGAGCCATGATTTATGTCAGTCCACTTGGTGCAACAACTCTCCAAGTTGTGATCACTCCTTTTTAGATGCAGACTAATGTGCAGATCTTATTTGATGCAGGTGTTAGTTTTGGGAATTAAAATTTACAGGGTGATTCCATAATGTTTTCCTCATAATTGTGTGATTCCATAATTTTTTCCCCTGTTTGGTCTTGAAAAGTAACCGTTACTGGCTAGCACATTATGTTTTCATGATTTTTTTTAGTGTTTCTTAAAGCCAGAAAGTTGCCATTTGAAATAACTTTACTTTTGTGCCATGTCTGTGATCTGCTTTTTTTTAAACAAAAGTAAACTGAATGAACATCCTCAGAACCAGGTGATTTCATAATTTTTGCCAGTGGTTGTATGTTTTTAACATTTACACATGTGGTGTGGATTTACCTGTACCTGCTCAGAATAAAATATAATTGTATTTGTTGGACATCTGGGCGTGGTTTTTCCTTTTGTCGTATTAGTGCCTAGTGGGGACCTATGGATGCAGAAAAACTTTTGTATGACATGCTGGATCATTTTAAGGTGTTTTCCATTTCAACTTCCTTCTCTCCATGTGCTTACACTAGCTAAAAATAATAAAACCAGCATTACCTTCCACTGCTCCAGGGGTTAGCAATGAAGCTGATTTTAACGGCACGAGCCATTGAGCCAATGATTGGCTGCAGCATTGACATATACTGTAGTCATGACATCACCACTGCAGGCTCTCAACATCCACAGGGAACTGAGGTCGAGATCCAGCGATGGAACAGTAAAACGTTTTACACAGAGTAAACCAATAAGAAGGAGAGAGTTGAACACAGAAAACCCCTTTAAGTCTAATCCTCTGCCATAATGCAGTGTTCGGTGTCTCTGAATACCAAGTACATTATTGCTAAATGTTCTATTGCACACCATGAAGAGTAAAAGTAGAAGATCACAGCTTACAGAGGATGTACACAGACCCTTTGCTTCTTGTAAAAGGTCCCATGCTTAAGATTTCATACATAACTTCTCTGTAATGGAAAATGTCACTTTATAAAGAATACTAGATATTTCCCAAGGAACGCCTTCCACTCTATATAATTCTATTTTTGAATGCGCTAACATTAATTAAAACCTTTTTGGGCTAATGCGTGTAACAATTATAACATGATGTGTAGTCTTCAGTACTCAGAGAGAAAAGTTTCAGTGATGTTGGGACGCTCAGGAAACAACCACCAGATGGGAATATCATTCAGCCCGGCAGCGCAGACTGCACAGCATTCTTTAGAACCAAACTGTGCTCTTCTTGGCATCAGCCCAGCTCCTAACTTCTGCTGTGTATCCTGGGCAATAAGTTTAGAATGTGAAGCCAAGGAATGTTAACTGTGAATGGACTGTCTCTAACGTGTGACAACCACCAGATTTTCTCTATAAAGCTAAAATGTTTCAGAAAGCAGTGTAAAAAATCAAGGGCCACACAGTTAGGAAGCAAAGCACAAGCAGCTCGCACCGTATGGTCCCATTCCAATCAGTTGGCTGACTTAGTTTTGTTGTATGCCTTCGCTCATGTTAGGCTGTAATTACAATTTATTTAAGCTGAGAAGTAGACAATTTTTGTAGTAGTGAGCATATGGTCCCGCAACATGAAAGTGGAGTAACTGATGTAACCCTTTCAAGAACGTTTACACTAGAAGGTACCAATGACACTCACAGTAATTTAGTGTGTGAGCTTGCATATTTGATATTTGTTGTGCAAATATTTAAGTCTCACCCCTAGGAATAATTCCATTTGGTGTGATTGTAACATACACAAAATTTGGTAGCTTTGCAACATTGTTTACTGGGAAATCAATCATCACAAATCTAACAATTATTTGTAATAAATGTCTTGCACCAAAGTACGGTAAATGTACAATTTTACATTAGTTTCACTTTTTTTTAATGAAAAAACGCATTATTTGGTTCAGGATAGTTGTAGAAAGGCTGCACTCCTTTTATTAGGGATGCCTGTGTGGGTATGTCTCTGTGTGGGGTGCTTGGCACCCACTTGCTTTCCTGGGGCTCCTTTCACCTTCCTGCACTCCGATGCAGAGACGGTTGTGAAGACACCAAGCCACATCATGGTTTTCTTAACCATATTAGTTTTACTAGCTTTTAAAACTTTCATGGCAGACATGGTAACCAACATCCTTTTACCTGAGCTAGGGAATACTCTTTCTCTTCGCCTAAGCCTCACAATATGAGTATAGCAGCCATCACCTGGTATTCTCTGTCAGTGTGAGGGTTTTGTGGGGTAAGCTGTTCTGTGGGGTGAGCAGTAAGTGCCAAACCTTTAGAGGTGGCCTCGGGTGCCAGGACTAGCCCTTACACCTAGACCCATGTCCTTTCCTGTTCCTGTTCAAACCCACTCTGACTCATGATCCTAAGATGGCGGCTCTTAATACTCTTTCCCATCCTCTCACTATTGTTAACTCTTTCTTATCTAAAATACTAACTACAACTTTACTACATTGTGTTCTGCATTTGCATTACCTAAAACAGCCACTAGATGGCAACAATTCTAATTTTATACTAAAGCCTATCTAACTATGGCCCCCCTCAGATGTCAGTGATTCTGGTACGTATGTTGCAGTTTTTACACAGTACATACCAGAATCACGGACATACGCAGACCCATTAAAATCAATGGGTCTACGCACACATCAGTGATTTGTCACTGACGTGTTTCTGTGCGTCACACATGTGTGTCCGTGATCTCCGTACAGAGACATATCCATTTTTTCTGGCATCACTGATGTCCCACAGACCACATAGTGGTGTGATCAGTGAAACACGTACCAGAAAAACATGTACATTTAAACTAAAAAGGTTTTTAAACTCACCTTTTACAGTGATGCTAACTCTGGTCGCTGCTCTCTGCTTCCAGGCCGGCTAATTATGCGCAGAAGCAGCAGTGAGACAGCAGCGGCCGGACACAGCATCACGGGAGAGATCAGCACCATGGGCAGCAGGACCGGGAACAGGTGAGTATAAGTGCCTGATCTCCATGAACTATCACGGATAGCACACGGAGATCACACGTGTGCCAAAATCACTGCACACGGAGGGACATAAACACCTTTATCCCATCAGTGTTGGAAGACCTGAAGTGATGAAGCTTCTTGTGTAACACAAGATCTTCGGCAAGTGTAGCGCCTCTGAGCCACTCAGGGCACTACTAGGTACTGCATCCTCACAAGGATGTCCCGCAGGGACGTACTGGACTATCTACAGAAGGGACATCCAGACCGTGACCTGCACCTGGGTGACATGGTCACATACACCAGACACCATGGAGAGCGGGGATGGTACGTCTTAGACATCCAGAAAATCCGAGAACTGTCAGCCCCTGTTCCTCCCACCCTCCTCCATTTCCAATGTCATCTACACTGTGGTAGCTGAACCAGGCTATCCCAGTTTGTTATTGTTATTGCTGTTTTGAAAAATGCTGAATAGTTACATGATTGCATAAATGTTTGAAAGTTAACATAAAAATGGACCACTAGTCATTGGACTGGGAATGACCCAAACTCTTGCAGTGTACATATGTTGCACCAGGTGTGCCTCCCAAAGCAAACCTTGCCATTAGGACACTGATACCGCCACCAGGAGAGGAAGATTGGAGGAAAAGCTGGCCCAGACCTGGTCACCAAAGGGACTGGTGACCTGCCTCCTTAAAGGGTACTGGGGTCAGGACCTTTGGGTGGTGGGTTGGTGGGGGGAAATGCTCATGCAACGTTAAAAAGTAAAGTCCCCCCTGTGTGGGAAAAAAGTTATATTTTTTTCTATGTTTAATAAATCTCTTTATTCTCTTTACAGCCCGGGGACGTGCTGTGTTTCACCAAGTGAGAATGTAGCACCCCTGAGCCACTCAGGGCACTACTAGGTACTGCATCCTCACAAGGATGCAGGGCATACCCTCTAGGACCTGAACACCAGTGCTAGAAACACCCACACACACCAAAATCCCAGTTTCCACTCCACACCAGGGGTAATTGGCTATTTGGATACAATAGAATGGCCACCTAGAGGGTGGAGCCAGACCAGGGGACTAGACAGCCTGGTGGGAGGGGACAGCAGTTAGTCAGTGCAATAAAGAAGTAGAGAGGAGAGGTGCCTGAGAGCTGGGTCATATAACGGTGACCCGAGGGCACAGAAGAGTGGTTGCCAGGGCAGGTACACCCGAGTATCGCTGGGACCAGAGCACCAACGAGGCACAGGGCCCTAGGTCAAACGTCAGTTTCACATGGTCTGGCAAATACCTGCACAGTGAGAGGACCTTCACAAACCTCACTGACACACAGATCCGGGGGCATCAGCAGTAAAGCAAGGCTCAGGGTTTGGGACACAGACCAGCCCTACAGGGTCCACACTGCCCACCGTACGGACAAGGAGACTGACACAAAAGGGACAGTCAGACCCCAAACTGCTCCACGCTATGGGGACCCAACCACACTGAGGGTGACAGGGACAGAGCAACTGAGTCATCAATTGCCACTGGAACTACAGGGACCTGAACCAGCCGTCCGAGGGTCAAGAGTGAGTAGAGACTGTTAACTACAACCCACAGTGTGGCCTCCCTTATTACTCCATCATACATCTCCCAGGCTTAGCTCTATCTGCGGAGGGCTTACCACCACAGCTGCCATTACCACCAGCCCTAGAGATAATCAACTCAGCAGCGGTGGTTTCACCATCTTAACTGCAACCCGCAGGTGGTGTCACACAAATGATTTTAATTTCCCCTGTAAATACTCCCCATTAAAAAGCACCCAGGGCATGCGACCGGGCAATGGCCACCAAAGTGAAATTCACCAATGATAAACCGCCCGGGACTGAGTACCCCATTCCCACACAAGCTGCACATGAGTTGAGCAGACATCGTTGCCTTCCCTTTGCAAAACAAATACCATTTCAACCTTTTCTGCGGTTGGAACTTTACTCTAAAAAAAGCCATACCCATTGTAACCTCACTGCGGTACCACAGGTGTCAGTTGAAAGTTTGTATTGCTTCCTCAGCAACAGGCGCGTTGATTCCTTTGTATGCTTCCAGTTCTTGCAGCAATGTCAAGTCATTTTGATGCGATGTGTTTGGGATATGACAGAGGTACCAAGCTTTCAAGTATGCGAGGACAGTAAAAGTGCAAAATTGACAGAGATTTTTTTTTAACTCTGTCACAGTGAAGCAAAATTGGTGACGAAACATCTTCAGAGTGTTTATCAGTTTGGCCATACATCAGATGGTAGGCATTGAAGTGTTGATGTGTTCATCTGGGCTTGCTGGCCAACCAAGAAACGAGTATGCCAGTGTTAACAATTCCTTATAATGCCTCTTGAGACTTTTGGATGGCATTGTGTGCCGCCCCCGTGCCAGCAGCCGGTGCTGCTCGGATCCGGATCTGCGGTGTGGCTCGAGGGGTTCTCCAGACCAGGGGGCCGCGCAGACAATCCGAATAAAAGGGGGACATATTTATGCGGGATTGGTTGTAGAATGTCTGTGATGCCACCCATGGTGTGTGGTGAGGTGTAGCACCACCGCTGCCATTGCGGGGCTTCCGGGGATGTTGGGCAGGCAGCTACATGTTAACCCCTCCGTGGGTAGGGATGGATATCCTGGGGCCCAATGTCTCTATGCTGGGGATGGTGAGTGCAGGGGCCGGCGCTCCCGGCCAGGACGGGGATATTACTCATGGTCGAATAAAGCACACGAGTCCTGTGGTAAACCAAGGTGATGGTGGCCGGCTGCCGCATATGGGTGTATCTGATCCCACACCCGGGTTGGTAGTCAAAGTCTCTCTCCTCTGCACTCAGTGTTTTGTAAGTGAGACTTCCCAATGTGAAACACGGGCGTCCGCTCCCGGTCCTTTGGTTGGGTGCCGTGCTCGTCTGATGCTGACCCTTGGGATCTATGGGCCCTGGCGGTGGCCCTATCCCTCTCGGTGGGTGGTTGTCTACTTTTCGGGACTTAGGTTGGGACAGGACCTAAAATCCTGCCCTCAATTGGTTAATTAGCTAGGCCGTCGGTGCCGGTCCTGGCTTGAGGATCCAAGTACCCCCTCTGTGCATGCGGTTTCTGGGTCGGTTCTCCGGTGTCGGTACCGGCGGGCTCCAACCCTCTCCCGGTCCACCTCGGATCTCCGCAACCGTCTTCCTGTCTTCTGCAGACTCTGGCTACCGTCTGCCACCTAGCCAAGGTGTCAGGGCTCCGACCCTGGCACCTGCCAGTCTTCACTCCCCACTCGAACTCTACCTTAACTGATCTGTTCTGTCTTCCCGCTCCAGGCTCTCTAGACCCCTAGGTGGGCGTGTCCCAACCACCTGGTCCTGCCCACTGGTGTGTCTGTCCTTTCCTGAGGGGGGTGACTAGGGTTTTAGGTCGGCTGATTTAACCCTTCGTGGAATTGGTGTTATGCGGGGGCCTACATGTACAACTACCTGGTTTTCCAGGGCGCTACAATTGTGCAAGGTGGTTGGTGCAAAATTCAACTACACACTACTTAAGTGGACCGATCTCAGATGAAACTGTCATCTTCCATTCCTGCAGAAAACTTGGTTTTATCCAGTTGATTCCAGGCAGGAGAAAATCTCTCAAACAACTTTATATTTGGACCTGTTGATGCCCGCCACAATTTACCAAACACTCTTACAATAATTAGCTCGTGAATGCCTACATGGCAAACTCAATAGTTCTTTCTGCAGTTTCTGTTGCAAGAGGATGCACACCCAAGCCTTTTTACTAGTATCACTACTGGTCATGTCGAATGACATAAACCAAACTTAAGGGGACTTTAGATGCAGCGATATCGCTAGCGAGCATACCCACCCCCTGTCGTTTGTGCGTCACGGGCAAATCGTAGCCCGTGGCGCACAATATCGTTAGGAGCCGTCACATGGACTTACCTGCCTAGCGACTTCGCTGTGGCCGGTGAACCGCCTCCTTTCTAAGGGGGCGGTTCGTGCGGCGTCACTGCGGCGTCACTAAGAGGCCGCCCAATAGAAGTGGAGGGGCGGAGATGAGCGGCCGTAATATCCCGCCCACCTCCTTCCTTCCTCATTGCTGGCAGCCGCAGGTAAGCTGTAGTTCGTCGTTCCCGAGGTGTCACACATAGCGATGTGTGCTGCCTCGGGAACGACGAACAACCTGCGTCCTCAACAATCAACGATTTTTTGAAAAGGAACGACTTGTCAACTATGGACGATTTGGTATTTTCCATCGTTAACGGACGCTCGTTGGTGTCACACGCAACGACGTCGCTAACGATGCCGGATGTGCGTCACGGAAACCTTGACCCCGGCAATATATCGTTAGATACGTCGTTGCGTGTAATAGGGCCTTTAGCTTGTACTGCTCCTGTGATGTTAGGTATCTCTGGGACCGACACCAACTTATTTCCTCTCCCTGACACTAGTATGATTAGTTGCTCAGCAGTTTCATTGCGGGTCTAATTTGCAAACCTTTTCCCATCCCAATGTACAGTCAGTGGACCACTTTTATTGAAGGAAGCTTTGATAGCATTTGCTGCAATCTCTCGATGCCAGTAATGAGCCTGTCTGATAGATTCCCTGTTCAACATGAGACAGTCTGGCCAGGAGACTGAGAAGCAGCAACAAGCAGGTAGGCCGCTTTTCTGTCACTGGCATTAGTTCTGTCTAGGGCTGAACCAACTTCCTGAGACACAATGTTGACAGGTCTTATGTACCAACTTCTGTTTCTTGGGACTAAAATTCCTTCATCACTATCATTGTTTTGTGTCATTGTCGCTACAACTGCTACTACAAAATTCAGACGATGCTGCCGACTGCTGCACTCGCTCAATTTCCTTCTATCTTCATTTCTCTGCCTGTAATTCTCTCATCAATCTTCTTTCCTTGACCTTGGCCAGCTTTCTGTCTAATAGTCTCATGCTTCCAAGGTGACCTTTTTCTCTTTGAGAAAGCAAAAAGTCACGGTCTTCCTGAAGTTTTATAAGTTTTATGGCATCAGCATGAGCGACATCAAACAAATCATCAAGTTTATTAACAAATTCCTTCTCCTTGGATTCTTGTGTTTAGCTTTCTGTTTAGCATTCTTATAGAGATTCTACCATTGACTAAACAGACTCTTCACCTTACTGATCCCTTGATATCATTGCCTTGTTGGGATTCTCACTTTTTCCCAGAATCAAAGTACTTGGTTGGCTGGGATGGTAGCAATTTTACATGTTGGTTGCGATTCTGTATAGTGAATATGGTAAAACAATTCTTTGAAACTTTATTCCATTAAAACCACAGATTTTGCCAAGACATAATACCATAACATGTGGAGCCAGGGAGTCCAGGAATCGGCAACGCATTTCGAAAGCTGACTGTGCTCAGTCATCATTCCAAACGTGTCCCTGGCTCCACATGTTATAATATATTAGAAAAATCTGTGGTTTTAATGGAATAAAGTTTCAAAGAATTATTTTACCATATTCTGGAAGCTGGATCCCATTTTCTCTTCAAAGGCTTTCCACGTTTCAGAGCGTTTGATCCATCCATGCCGGTTGCTGCCACAGAAGAGCTGGATTACTTTCACTATCCTTGGTTCTGTACAGTGCAGGACATAAAACTTGGCAATATTCAGACTCACAATATAAGTACCCAATTATATCTGAAACCCATATCAGGCAATACATTATTACATGCTTAATGCTGTCACCCTAGGCATGTTGTTAAAATCCTACCTATAGGTGAGTTTGTAAGGGTGAGGTGAGCATGTTCTGAAGACGATCAACTTGAATTGGAATGTAGGCGGATTAAAGCATGTTTCACACGGAAGGGTTATTTGTGGGAGTGTCTAAATAGAGCGTTGTCCATAGCAACCATACAGACTAGATAGGCTTGAATTTAACAGGAGTAGTGGATCTAATGATCAACAGATAGCCGTTACATTCTTTACTTCATTCTCATAGGACTATCATCAAATAATTTCAATTCTCAAGAAATACATGCGTCTTTTGCAACAACATCCCAAACTTGATGAAATACTCAAAATAGGGGTTCACTTTGTTCCAAGAAAAAATAGATCCTTGTCGGACAGATTGTCACCCAGTCATTATACAAGTGAGGGAAATAGTAACAAATGGACAGAAACCTGATTGAAATTTAAAGCGTAACCATCAGTTAAAATGTTATTTCTTAAATCAATAATGCTCATGAAAAGAAATAATTTTGTAAAATTTCTTATCAGACAAATTTGCTCCTTTCTCTGCCAGGATTAATCAGTCACTATCAAAATTTTGAATTCTGCTGTAAAATCTGTATTCAGTGAAGACTTTTCAGTTACTGACATAGGAATCGACACTGATTCTATCTAAATTGAAGGGATAGGAGGAGGGTGGAGCTTTGCATCTAGCTCCTCCCTCTACTTCTAGCTCCTCCCTCTGTCCCTAGTTCCTCCCTCCTCCCCTCTACATAGAATCTCATCAGCACCAACTGCCATCTCCTCTCTCAGTAATGGGAAAGTCCTCACTGACACAGATTTTCCCTCAGAATTTTGATAATGACTGATCAATATTTGTATTTACTATATTAATTAAAATTAATTTATGAGTAGCATTCTGAGTGTGGTAAACATGGCTGTAATATAAATGTATTATTAAGGTTGGCATTTATTTGTTAACAATCATTCTTCATTACTGTGGCGTTTTTTGTTTATGCCTCATTTGCATTTATGGTATTTTTTTTCTGGAATTTAATTAATACTATTCAGTGCCTCACTTTGCTTTAAGGTACTTTTTTCAGCATGAGTTACCTTTACATGTGTGATATTAATTTGTGGGCATTGTTGTGGTCTGACTTCCTATTTGTGCATTTAAGATTATTCAGTCAGTACTTACATTTCCTATGATTATGTCACATTATTGGTGCATTCAGACCAACAGATATTTGAACCACAACAAAAACACACCCCAACAACACTAAAAACAAGGGAGACACGGTAATACAATTACAGTGGTGGGCTCTGGCTCTAGTGAGAGGGTAGATGGGACACATCCTACTCTTCGCTGAACCCCTGCACTCTTAGCCAGACCCTATACAGGCTCTGCACCTGTTGCCAAGCAGGAATACCTGAAGCCCTGAAAAATCCTTACTATAAACCTGGCTAGGAAGTGGGGGATAAGCGACACTTGACCCACTGCTGCACTACTACAACAGTAGGGTAATGAAAAAAACAAACAGGGAAATAACAACCAAAATGGAGAAGATAAAATATCCGGATGGATCCACAGCAGCTCCTTCCACCAAGGCGGCTAGCATACAAATGGCTTTGTATAATCAGCAAGGTTTGCTGGGAAGCCCTGCTACGTAAACACCTCAAGCGGTGTGGTTAGCTACAGCTGACTAGTACTAGAGGAGAGCTGCTAGCAGCAAAACTGACATTAACTGTTTCTGCACCAAGAGAAACAAAACAGCATTTAAATGAAAAGTCCAGATAGAGATGAGAGGCTCCAGTCCTAAAGTTGTCACTATTGTCCAAATACAGGGAGACGACTGTGACAAATTAAAAACCATTTTTTTCTTTTGAAACGCATAAGTAATGAACTGTTCTTTTTAATAATTGTTCTTTTAATAAGGTAGATGAATAAAGTTTTCTACAATTTTTATTACCAGGAATTTGTTTAGCAGGAGCTAGATTTTCTTTCTTTCTTTGAATTCCTCATTCGGTCGCGGTTCGGCTCGAGGTCGGTTCGCCGAACGTAGGTCCCGTTCGAGTTCGGCTCGTCGAACGTTCGACGAACCGAACTCGAACTGCATAGGAAACAATGGCAGGCAATCACAAACACATAAAAACACCTAGAAAACACCCTCAAAGGTGTCCAAAAGGTGACAAACAATTCACAACACAACACAAACACATGGGAAAGTGACAAGGACATATACTCATGCGAAAACAAAAGAGCTGGACAAGGAAAAAGAGGAGGACACACAGATATATGAGTGTATGCAAGGAAACATCGATGCCATTACTGTGCAACTTGAGCCCTGCTCATTTTAGGCTTCCAATCTGGATAAATTGCCTGAGCTTGCCACGTACGCCTTGGGGATCTTGTCGTGTCCTGCAGCCAGCGTTCTCTCAGAACCCGTCTTCAGTTCTGCTGGGGGTCTGCTGGCAGATAAGCACACGCGTCTGTCCACTGACGACAATGTGGACATGGCTCTCAGAGGACTTTTCTTCCCCTGGGTCAGCCAGGGGACGGGAAAGGCACGCGTATTTTTGAGAGTGCTTCATGCAAAGCATCTGTTTCATTTTGAAAAGGGGGATCAAGTGATGCCAGTCAAGTGGGGTGTGTGTGGCCCAATTAGTGGCAACGAGGGAGACTGTGGTTGGAGTCCCCTCGCTGTGTTTCTAAAAGAACCAAGATGAACAAGTCATAGCTCTCAGAGGACTTTTCTTCCCCTGGGTCAGCCAGGGGACGGGAAAGGCATGCGTATTTTTGAGAGTGCTTCATGCAAAGCATCTGTTTCATTTTGAAAAGGGGGATCAAGTGATGCCAGTCAAGTGGGGTGTGTGTGGCCCAATTAGTGGCAACGAGGGAGACTGTGGTTGGAGTCCCCTCGCTGTGTTTCTAAAAGAACCAAGATGAACAAGTCATAGCTCTCAGAGGACTTTTCTTCCCCTGGGTCAGCCAGGGGACGGGAAAGGCACGCGTATTTTTGAGAGTGCTTCATGCAAAGCATCTGTTTCATGTTGAAAAGGGGGATCAAGTGATGCCAGTCAAGTGGGGTGTTTGGCCCAATTAGTGGCAACGAGGGAGACTGTGGTTGGAGTCCCCTCGCTGTGTTTCTAAAAGAACCAAGATGAAAAAGGTATGGCTCTCAGAGGACTTTTGTTCCCCTGGGTCAGCCAGGGGACGGGAAAGGCACGCGTATTTTTGAGAGTGCTTCATTCAAAGCATCTTTTTCTTTTTCAAAAGGGGGGTCAACTGATGCCAGTCAAGTGGGGTGTGTGTGGCCCAATTAGTGGCAACGAGGGAGACTGTGGTTGGAGTCCCCTCGCTGTGTTTCTAAAAGAACCAAGATGAACAAGTCATGGCTCTCAGAGGACTTTTCTTCCCCTGGGTCAGCCAGGGGACGGGAAATGCACGCGTATTTTTGAGAGTGCTTCATGCAAAGCATCTTTTTCATCTTGAAAATTGGGTCACCTGATGCCAGTCGAGTGGGGTGTGTGTGGCCCAATTAGTGGAAACGAGGGAGACTGTGGTTGGAGTCCCCTCGCTGTGTTTCTAAAAGAACCAAGATGAACAAGTCATGGCTCTCAGAGGACTTTTCTTCCCCTGGGTCAGCCAGGGGATGGGAAAGGCACGCGTATTTTTGAGAGTGCTTCATGCAAAGCATCTGTTTCATTTTGAAAAGGGGGATCAAGTGATGCCAGTCAAGTGGGGTGTGTGTGGCCCAATTAGTGGCAACGAGGGAGACTGTGGTTGGAGTCCCCTCGCTGTGTTTCTAAAAGAACCAAGATGAACAAGTCATAGCTCTCAGAGGACTTTTCTTCCCCTGGGTCAGCCAGGGGACGGGAAAGGCACGCGTATTTTTGAGAGTGCTTCATGCAAAGCATCTTTTTCTTTTTCAAAAGGGGGGTCAACTGATGCCAGTCAAGTGGGGTGTGTGTGGCCCAATTAGTGGCAACGAGGGAGACTGTGGTTGGAGTCCCCTCGTTGTGTTTCTAAAAGAACCAAGATGAACAAGTCATGGCTCTCAGAGGACTTTTCTTCCCCTGGGTCAGCCAGGGGACGGGAAAGGCACGTGTATTTTTGAGAGTGCTTCATGCAAAGCATCTTTTTCTTATTCAAAAGGGGGGTCAACTGATGCCAGTCAAGTGGGGTGTGTGTGGCCCAATTAATGGCAACGAGGGAGACTGTGGTTGGAGTCCCCTCGCTGTGTTTTACATGATTTTCGAAGGGCATGACATGCCTAAGAGGTTGAGTTTCATCATCTGCAACTTGTTGGCAACAGAAAGGCTGCCTTTACACCCTTTTGAGACCGAGGATGTTTGAGGCCTTATGCCCATTGCAGTGCCCCAAGAGCCGATGGCCAGTCGTCACTCCTTCTCCAAGAAAGGCGTGCCCGCGCTACCACAGTAGGTCGCACACAACCTCACCGATTCCTTGAGAAACTCTGTGTGTGACAGGGTGCATTTCAAAACAGATACTTGGACCAGTAAGCATGGACAGGGGAGTTACATGTTGCTGACTGGGCACTGCGTAACTATGGTGAGAGATGGAGAAGGGTTTGCTGTACAAGTCTTGCCGTCCCCACGACTTGTGTGTCAATCCTTCCTCTGTATGTACAAGTTCCTCCACTGCTTCTGCCTCCTCAACCTCGTGTTGGTCCTCCACCTCGGCCCAAACCCTGTGTGGTCAGGCCACCCTTCCTTGTAACTGCGCCCAAGGAATCCCACACACCTCCTTACTATGCTGGCAGCAGAGCTCAAGGCCATCAGGCGGTCAAATGTTTACTTTGAAATGTAGGGGAAATGTGAGACACCGCTGAGGAATTGTGGATGGTTAGCTCTGGAGAGTGAGACCGAGTTTCATCAATGGTTGTCTCCACTCAACCAGCAGTCAGGGAAGGTCGGGTGCGACAATGATGCAAACCAGTCTGCGACCCTTCTTCAGGGCAATGTGTCATACGTGCCTTGTATGGCTCACATGTTGAACCTGGTTGTCCAGCAATTTTTAAAACACTATCCCGGCCTACATGGCCTTCTGCAGAGGGCACGGTGTAACACCTGCCTGGATCGACACACTCAGATGGGCTGTAAAGGATAGGCTAGAGGCAAGCCACTCACCAAGCTGGACACCCAGAACCCTGAAACCCTTTAACCCCTATACAGTGATTTGGAATTACACAGGGCCCAAGTTGATCAATACCTGTGGAAGGCTGCAGTTCCAGAGAATAGTAGTCATGCAGGGTCAAAAACATTAATTGAGGAAGAGGAACAGAATGGGATGGCCAGGACTTAATCGGAAAACAAGCAGAGGTGAAATGCGGATCGGCCAACGAGGTACATAAACAGCAAGCAGGAAACGTAGTCAGGTAACAAGCACACAAACTCATAAAACTGAACTGGGGGTAACAGTAACAAGAGGTTCATAGCTTTGTCTGGCAGTGGTCTGCAGACAGGAGGGGCCTAAAAAAGGGTGTGGTGTCTTCCCATTGGGACCAGAGTACAAATTGATTGAGTGGACTACGTTGGTGACTTAACAGCCGTGTGCGGCAATGATGCAAACCTGTCTGCGGCCCTTCGTCAGGGCAATGTGACACACGGGCCTTGTATGGCTCACGTGTTGAATCTGATTCTCCAGCAATTTTTAAAATACCATCCCGGCCTACATGGCCTTGTGCAGCGGGCACGCTGCTATGTGCTCACTTTCATCCTTCGCACCCAGCAGCTCAACAACTTTCATCGCTCCGGAAGTCTTAGGGTCTGGCAGTTAAACACCGGAAATGCGATGTTCCGACACGCAGGAATTGGAATCTGCACATGTTGCAGCGTGTGTGGCAGCACCGCAGAGCCCTGCTGAAATACGGTATGACGTATACCCTGGGCTAACTTGATCCAGAGGTGGTGCAGATCACGTTGCTGGAGTGGTGTCAGATCAAGGACCTATGCACCCTTCTACACAGTTTACAAATGTCGACGAAGATGTTTAGCACTGGCAATGCCATTCTCAGCGTGACAATTCTGGTCATCTACATGATGGAGCACACTGTAAGCATTATTCGGAGTCAGGTATTGGTCCAAGAGGAAGGTGAGGAAGTACAGGAGGAGTCATATGCAGAAGGGATAATAAGATCTACAAGGTCCATACGGTAAGTGGCACCTAGGCAGCAGTTATGGTGGGGGATAGGGATTAACAAGGGCGCATAGTATCAGCAAAAATTGTTGATGAAGGTGCAGGAGCCATGAAGAAATGGAGGACGAACTTGCGATGGGCATGGAAGACTCAGCAAATGAGTGAGAGCTTGCTCACATTTCGGTTGTGCGAGGTTGGGGGGAGAGGGCAGAGGAAGGAGGCACGATTCTCACCTCTCTGCCACCAACACACCAAGGACTTGGTCCTCCTGGATGCACAAGACACATGAGCGTCTTCTTGCTGCACTACCTACAACATGACCCTCGGATTGTACGAATTCGAAGTAATGCTAACTACTGGGTTGCCACACTGTTAGATCCCCGGTACAAGACAAAATTTGTCGAAATAATTCCTGGCATAGAAAGGGACGCACGTGTACAGGAGTATCTTCAGAAGGTGGTACGCAATCTTCGATCTGCTTTTCCACTAAACACCAGTGCTGCACAGAGTGAATCTCAACGCTTTGTCATGGATAGGAGGAAATGGTCTTTTACTTGTCCACATCTGAGGGACCGAGGGCTGCCTGCTGTGCTGAGATGGCATTGAGTACGGTGTCCCTGCAGAGTTGCACTTTTGGTCATGTACAAAATGAGTTGAAAAAGGACAGATGCTGGTGGAAAGGGGAACAGGTGTGTTGGAAAGGGGAAAAAAGTTTTGGTCCGTGGGTTTGGTGGTTAAGCAAAAGTAACATTTGATGAAGAAACACCATCTGTTACGGTGGGACTGGCAGATTTGGATAAGGTGGTATATACTATGTTACCGCTATATAACGAAAATTAATAAGAAAAGAAAGAGAAAGGTATATATCCCCATCAGCAGTCAGTGTCCACCGTGCTCCCAGATGGAAAAGGAGAGGTTGGCAACTGGAAGGTTCGGTGGAGGATACAGAGCTGTGTGGCTATGAAACTAATAGTAGCGTGAACCAAGTTAGATGCCACTCGGATCTTGAGACTGGGAGCCCTGTTAGCGTCACAGGGTCCACACGCCCACCCAGCCCAGGAACTCCCTGTTAACATCACAGGGGCCATTCAGTACGCTGACCGTGTGCATTGGGGCCACACCTGTGGACAGCAGGCGCATCAGCAGCAGAAGGCCTGTTAATGCCATTGGGCTGCACAAGCAGGACTTGTAGGACAGGAGCTGGTCTTAACCGTTCTGCGTTACCAACTGTGGTGGTGGCCTGCATCGACGCCCTATCCCTGCCTACCTCTGGCCTAAAGCCGCAATGGGTTCAACACATGGAGGTGTGCTCTTTCGGAGCATAATAGAAGACTGCGCACCTCCTTGTTGTCTCCAGCCCCTTTTATAACCTGGGTCCGCCCCAAACCAGGGTGGACCACAATACACCTCCTGGAGACAAAAGCAGAGTGATACGTCATGAGTGGCATAACTAGCGTCCTATTTGGAACCGCAACTTCAATGATGACCTCATGGCTGTCATGACCCAAACACCTCACCAGTCATCGTCTGACCATCAATAATGAGGTGACAAGTCATAGGGGCGGGCCTCTGCAAGCCATTTGGGAGTGGCCTGGCCACATCGTCAGGACACCTGATGCCCTGTGGTCTAAATGGGCCCCCCACATCAGGGGCAGGGCCAAAGAGTTCATTACCGGACCTAGTTTCTGATGCAGTAAGTGCCTGACCATGGTCAGTTGCATGAAATACAGTCTCTGAAAAAAGACTATCAGCTTTAGCATGGTGTCTAGGCACAACACAGGACTTAGACCCGGCACGGAGTGCAAGTACCTGTGCAAAGAGGCTTTTCGCACTAAGTGTGGGAGCATGCGCTGTAGCCTGAAATGAAGACTTAGCCTCAGGAATGGCACAGTCAGGCTGAGCATACTCACTAGGCGAAACACTGGAGTTAGGCTGCGGCTGGGGTAAATCGGCACACGCATGCGCACTAGCTGCCTCACCACACTTAGACGTGGAGGAGAAAGCAGCCAGCTGGACAACCCGAGGCACAGGCCTAAATGGCAGCTGATGCCTGGGCGCAACTGAAACCGCAGCAGGCTGCTTGCGTTTAAGGCGTCACCGTTTTGTAACAACAAATACCATCCAAAAGAACAGGTGTACTTCTTCCCATGGATAATCTGATATGATCCCTTTTTTTCATGGACACGACCATCGCTAACAAATGTAGATGAGGCCAAAACAGCAGCTGCTTCAATGGATCTGAAGTGCTCCATAAAGTGGCCTCTCCTCCACCCCAATTTCAAGATCCCAAATACTCCATTCCTCTGTGGTGTCAATCCAATCGCACTTGCTTCCTAACAGCTCTCAAGTTTCCACCAGCCCTGCTGAGTATGGGGTGACAGAGATGGTTGAGTTTGCATAGCTGTTCAGTCGCACTATAGCCTGGGAATCAGAGGTCTGCTCCAAAGCTGCAATGAGTACAGACAAGGAAGTTATTATTATTTTTATTATCATTGATTTATAGAGCACCATTGAGTCCATGGTGCTGTACATGAGAAGGGGGTTACATACAGAATACATATACAAGTAACTATAGACAGACTGGTACAGAGGGAAGAGGGCCCTGCCCTTGCGGGATTACATTCTAAAGGATTTTTGGGAGGAGACAGTAGGAGTGGTTTAGGTTGAGCGTCAAGTACGTATGGTGGTGGTGTCATTGAAGGTTACATAGTTACATAGTTACTTAGGTTGAAAAAAGACCTAGGTCCATCTAGTTCAACCTTCCTCCACCAGTTCTACATTTAGTCATAGGTTATAGTCATTTCTGAACAGATGAGTTTTCAGATTCAGTTTGAAGCTTGCGGGTGTAGCAGATAATCTGACGTGTTGAGGTAGCGAGTTCCATGAGACAGGGGAAATGATCTGCGCAGATGGCAAGAAGCTTTGTGAGTGGGATCCAGGCCCCGATGAAGAAGGTGCTGAGCCTAATCTACACCCTCATTTCCAAAAAGTAAATCCTCCTGGTGGAGACAATGGGGAACATGATGAGGAGCACAGATACCTGATTGGAAGGACAACTTTACTATTCGGTCAGGGCAGAAAGAGGTTGTCTCGGAGGACTCAGGACGAGGGGAATGAAAACACACAGGGTTATTGATGAGGTTGGAGACCACACTTACTGTCAAACCAAAGTCAGCCAGTCGATGAGGTCAGCAGAGGAGGTGGAGGAGGATGCTACTGACGACGAGGTTACGTTGCGTCTTCCTGGCCAGAGACAAAGTACTGGACGTCAACAACTGAATCCTGGACCAGAACTTTGACTCTGAGCAGAAGTCGTGTTGGCTATGCAGGTCGCATGGGCTGTAAGCCTTTCCTAGCCTGTGAATTTTTGGACATCGCAAAGGATCACCCAAGTCATGGAATCTGTAATATTTGTCAACAATCTGTAAGTAGAAGGCAAAAACTCACACTTTTGAGTACTTCCTCCATGAAGTATCACATGGATATGAATTGACAGCGTGAAGGTGTATTGCTCAGCTTTAGCAACTGTCAACGCAATATGCTTATTTGCCGTTCATTGCATGCATTGTTGCAGACTACACACAAGGGGCTGCTGTTTTTTTGGATCTGCCTTTGGTCACTATAGCAATATAAAATTGCTCTTCAGGTGTGGACTTGGAGATGCTGTCTATGAACAGAAGGAAAAGCTAAAGGTGTGTGTTACAGCAAGGAGCCACCGCGGAAACAGTTCGTTCAATTGTGAGGGGAGTTGTGTTGTACTTTGATGATGAGCACTGTAACGTCAGTGAGCAGCATCCTGTGCCACAGACCAACATTCTTACGGTGCTGTCTATACTGTTTACCGTGAGAGGAGCATAAAGTCTGTATTTCTGGCAACTGGACATCACAGTACCCGGGTACGGTAGGCTGTGCCCATACAATAATGCGGGCACGCAACACTTTGTTTTATTAGCAAAGCACATATCTGTTCTGGGTAGGCCGACTATATAGACAATAAGACTTGCTGCCTCTGCACTGTCAAATTGTCACGTACAGTTTAAATCATAGAGGGACAGCAACACATGTTTGCATTGACTGTTGCTTTTCAAGATTTCCATGACTGTGTTGCAGAGCTGTGTGGTTTGCATTCACACTGTTATCATCTGCATTATCTGTGAGGCTTGAGCTAACAAGGGTATTCAGGAGGGGTAATGTGTTTTGTCTATGTTTAGGTAGATAACTTGGAAGCTCTTGTGATGCGCCACTGGTAAGTCGTGTTCGCACACACACACACACACACACACACACACACAAACACACAATTACTGCTACACAGAGGGATTAGCAGGTAGTAGGCAACAGAATAGATTGTTCAATTATTTAAATTGTATGCATGGTTCTTATTGTTTGTTTTGGTAAAGTTAAACAATCATTTATCAACCCAACTGCCTAGAGTCCTTTTCCTGTTGCCTGGTTTTGCTGCATACTGGGGAGCCCACCCTGTACACGACTTAAAATGAAGCATAAGTCGCAATGTGAATTTCACTGTGCTACAATGCGGCCTAGCGTGCCTGTGCAACCACCGCCTGCCCCATCAAGTGCATCTGCGTGCTCTTCATCCTCTGTGACTGTGGGGACAGCAGTCACACATGGTTTTTCACACTGAACTTCCACTCCTTTACCCGCAACAGGGAGTGTGATTGGCAGGTCATCACTTGTTTTGGAAGTGGAAACAGAAGGTATTGTTGAGCTGTCAGACATCGAGAGAACCATCATTGGATGCAGGCTACATTATATCCACGCCTGCACCTTCGTCACAGATTGGCTGGACTACCTGCAGTTAATAATTGCATTCCAGAAATGGAAAGGAGTATAGAATGCACATGTGTTGTACCTTGCTTGGCAGCAAAGGAACACTAACTTAGTATTCCAGACAATTTTAGGATGGCAGAAAAAGAGTCAGCTCTTTGGGCAAATTAAATAGCGTGGCAAAAGTGGACAGATGGGTACAGTGGCCGTGTTCTGTGGGTACCAGGACAGTGAAAGAAGCCTCACTTTCTATCCCTCCTAATGATCAAATGCAGCAAGGAATTCCCTGAGTTTGCTATAAAATTAGCATAGCAAAATATGTATGAGGGTAGAATGCAGAGGTGCTTGAGATTGCTTGGCACAAGTGGCACAATAAAGGAGTCCTACAGCCATTTTTTGTATGCCACTAAGTTGCAGTATTTTTTGCTATCATTATAGCTTATTAAAAACAGAGCAGGAGGGTGTCATGCAGAGGTGCTAGAAATAGCTTGGCACCAGTGGGACAATAATGAAATATAACAGCCAGTTCTTGTATGCCACTAAATGGCAGCATTTTTTTGCTATTATTATAGCTTATTAAAAACAGAGCAGGAGGGTGTCATGCAGAGGTGCTGCACATAGCTTGGCACCAGTGGGACACTAATGGAGTACAACAGCCACTTCTTGTATGCCACTAAGTTTACTCAATTTTTGGTATTATAATGTATTAGTAACAATGAGTTTGAGTGTGCAATGCAGGCAGACGTGCTGCAAATATCTTTGCACTAGTGGGACGATACAGAAGTCCAACAGCCACGTTTAGGATGCCACTAGGTTCACTGAGTGTTTGCTAGTATAATGGCTTAGTAACAATGAGTTTGAGTGTGAAATGCAGGTAGACGTGCTGCAAATATCTGTGCACTAGTGGGACTATACAGAAGTCCAACAGCCACGTTTAGGATGCCACTAGGTTCACTGAGTGTTTGCTAGTATAATGGCTTAGTAACAATGAGTTTGAGTGTGCAATGCAGGCAGACGTGCTGCAAATATCTTTGCACTAGTGGGACGATACAGAAGTCCAACAGCCACGTTTAGGATGCCACTAGGTTCACTGAGTGTTTGCTAGTATAATGGCTTAGTAACAATGAGTTTGAGTGTGCAATGCAGGCAGACGTGCTGCAAATATCTTTGCACTAGTGGGACGATGCAGAAGTCCAACAGCCACGTTTAGGATGCCACTAGGTTCACTGAGTGTTTGCTAGTATAATGGCTTGGTAACAATGAGTTTGAGTGTGCAATGCAGGCAGACGTGCTGCAAATATCTTTGCACTAGTGGGATGATACAGAAGTCCAACAGCCACGTTTAGGATGCCACTAGGTTCACTGAGTGTTTGCTAGTATAATGGCTTAGTAACAATGAGTTTGAGTGTGCAATGCAGGCAGACGTGCTGCAAATATCTGTGCACTACTGGGACTATACAGAAGTCCAATAGCCACGTTTAGGATGACACTAGGTACACTCAGTGTTTGCTAGTATAATGGCTTAGTTATAATGAGTTGGAGTGTGCAGAGGACAGGAGGGTACAGTGCCAGGATTGTGGGGCTCTGGGTAGAGGAATGGAAGCCTGCCTCTCTATTCTCTCCTAATGGGGAAATGCAGCGAGGAAATCCCTGACCTTAGCTACACAGACGCTGTCTCTGTTTTCAGGACCTGTCACCTATGGCTCTGACCCTGCCGGTACGAGCCCTTAAAAGGACTGATAGAAAGTGCTCTCCCTAAGCTGTCCAGCGCTGTGTATGGAGCGCATACAGCTGTATCGGCGATAGGACTCAGGACGGAGCTGCGCCAGTGATGTCTGACACCAAGGACGCAGAAGGCAGATAATGGCGTGCTGGAGGAAAATGTCCATTTTTATAATGCAGGGACATGTGACATGGACATCCTATCACACATGCTTCTCTGGCTAAAAGTCCACTTAGCTGTGTGTGTGTCTGGGATTGGCTGACATGCTGGCCCTCCCCACTACACGCGCGCGCTTAGGGAAGGAAGACAAGGAAAAAAAAAAAATGGCGATCGCCATTATACAAACAGCAGTGATCTGAAGGCGCTGTTCCCGCACACTATACACTGAAATTTCATAATAGTGTGAGTCACAGAGTGACTTACACTATTATAGCAGAAAGCCAGCTAGGAATTAGCTGTTTTTTTGCTGCTAGAACCGTTCTCGAACGTTTCTAGAACTATCGAGCTTTTGCAAAAAGCTCGAGTTCTAGTTCGATCTAGAACAGGCCCCAAAATCACTCGAGCCTAGAACTGGAGAACCTCGAACCGCGAACCGCGCTCAACTCTAGTCCTCACCTTATGTGTTTCAAGTCTCCTCTTACATGTATTGCACCTAATTTTCAGCCACTAAACATGCGGGATTGCCTGCTAATCACAATAATGTCCTAGCCATCTTTGCATTACTGTGATTGGGAGGCGCATTGGAAAAAATAAATTATGTGTACCTTTTTGGTGTGTTTTCCTGCCAGAAGATGCAGATTTTGTACAGAAATCTCTGCAAACAAATCCTCGATGTGTACACATTGCCTAAACCAGGAATTCAGGATTTGGACTTCACCTGAGGTGAGGTCACTCAGTTCAATGAGTTCACCAGAGACCAGTTCACCTGATATCACAGTTGGGGTTCCATGGGAACTCAATGCTGAATTACTGGATAAGGCCATGTGCTCACTTTGTGTATTTAGTTGCAGACATTTCTGCTCCAAATCTGCATCTCCTGGCAAAAAAACGCACGAAAATCGCATGCGTTTTTTTATGCGGATTTGATGTGTTTTACTGCCAGTAAATGCAGTTGTGGTACAGAAATGTCTGCAATCAAATACAAAAAGGGAGCACATGGCCTTATCCAGTAATTCAGCATTGGCTTCAATGAGTTCATGTGAGGTGGGGTTGCTGAGTTCAATTAGTTCACCAGAGGTCAGTTTACCTGAGGTCATAGCTGGGGTATTGTGGAACCACCAGCTATGACATGAGGTGAACTCAGTAATTTCAGCGCTAACATCTGCGGCTCAGTCAGTGTGTCCCTGACACTGCAGTGATCATTCACATTTTCTAATGTGATCATGCACTGTAACCTCAGATACAGCAGAGCCGGGATCGTCGTGGGACCTCGCATGGATTATATTGGACCTGAAGGGTGGCCACACTTGAAGAGCAGTCTGGATATAGCTGGTGGCTTTCCCTTTGTGAGTTGATGAAACTGTTAGATATCTTCTAATGTTGAATGGTAGAAAGCATGTTATTTCTTTCATCTGGTGCAAGTTGCCTTGGCTGACCATTGCATCTATGGTATTCAATGTTTCACATTTTGTGGTGCTTTTTTAAAAGAGCTTAAACAGTATCCTGAATTCCCAGTCTGTTTGTAAACTTTGTGTGGGAGAGACCTTGCTGATGCAGTATAACGATCTTGTGTCTAGTTGCTTGATTAGTCTTGCCATTTTGTATGACATGTAACATGAAAGAAGAACAAAACCCAAAAACGGATTGTATGGTCCTAAAAAGTCCTGATATCAAATTTCTCGATTCTTTCTGGGATTACAGTGAGAGATAGAAGAATTTCCACAAGTCTACATCCACAGACGATCTGTGGTTAGTTCTCACAGATATATGGAATAACCTCCTTGCTAATCCTCTTCAAAAACTTTTTTGCCAGTGTATCTAAGGTCTAAAACACACTTCCGCATAAAAAACGTACATATGACACGGTCCGTTTTTCGGGTCCGTGTTCCGTTTTTTATGGCTGTTTCTCCGGTACGTATGGCATCCGTGTTATGGCGTATGCTCTCCGTATGTACGTGTGGAGAGTCCGTATTGGCATAAAATACGTACGTATGCCATCCGTGTGCCGTCTGTTTTAACAGATCCGCATTTGTAACCAAAGAACGTTGTTAAGCCTTCATCATGAGATCCTGGTGTGCTTAATTGGTCCATTTAAGTCCCTCATCGGCGGATAAGGTTTAAAAACTCTTCAAAACATTGGTTTTCGCCTCTTCCACTCATTAGACTGACTGCAAAATGTCTCTCTCCAATGAGGCAACCATGTATTTGCTGTGGTTGATATCTAGGTGATTTGGAGTTAGGAGACATATGATTGAAGAAGAACCACCTGTTGAAAAGAGGATGTGGATCCATCCCCTTGTCAAACTAAGGAAGACGCATGGGCATTTTAATATTCTTTATGGAGAAATACGTAAATTTCCACCTATATTTCAAGCCTACTGCCATATCACCATCACATCATTTGACAACATCCTTGGCCTAGTGTATCACCAATTGAAGCATCAAGACACATGCATGTGGCTCAGCATGTCCCCTGAGGAACACTTGTTGGTTACTTTACGGTAGGTGTGAAAATGTATACACAGATGTTAGTTTGTTGGTTTGAAATGTGTTTCTATGTTAACACATGCTGTTAAAACCCAGATGTAAACACATACCTCAATGTATGATAGTTACAACCTTTTAATATCCCATAACAGCACTTTAGAGTCAAATAACATGGTCACAGTGCCTAATTTTCCCATTCAAACATGCAATAGAAAAATGATACGAGATTCTAAACTGAAAATATCATGTTTATTAAACAAAATTATTAGTAAATTTTCAATATGGAAATAAACGACTTTTCTTTCAGATTTAAAAAAAAAGATAATAAATTTGACACACATTGTATGTATCCAGCCATTGTATTAAACATTAGTAACTAAACCATATACCACTATCGAAAATATACATAGTAATGTCATGTCCTTCTTAATTTTAGTTACCTTGCAACTGGCCAATCCTTCAGCAGTCTACATTTTGAATTTTTATTGGGACGATCGACCATTGGCATGATAATACTGCATACCTGCACTGTGCTATGGGAAACCCTTAAACATCAAGTCATGCAGCAGCCTACATCACAGGATTGGTTGCGCATTTCAGAAGAGTTTTTTCAGATTACATCATTTTCGAACTGTATTGGCGCCATAGACGGAAAGCACATTAGAGTGAAGAAACTAACTAAATCTCTGGGTCACGATTTTTTAATTTCCATACGTTTTTTTCTGTAGTTATTTTGGCTTTGGTAGACACTAACTACTGTTTCCTTTTTGCGGATATTGGTGCCTATGGCAGTGCCTCTGATGCGAGAATATTCAGAAGCTCACGTTTAGCAAGACGATTAATGTCTGACAATCTAAATTTGCCTACACCCAGACCTTTACCTGGTACTAATGGCCCTAATGCACCATTTGTTATGCCATTTGCCTTGTCGAGGCATTTGATGCGTCCTTATCCTAGACGTGGACTGGACAGATCAAAAGCCCAATTTAATAGCACCTTGGCCAGAGAACGTTGCTAGGTGGAACGAGCCTTTGGCATTTTAGCATCAAAATGGCGCATTTATCAAACCACCAACCAGCTCCAACCAACCACCGTCAAGGCTGTCATGAAAGCTACAGTAGTTCTACATAATTACTGTAGATTACATGAAAGCAATGACGATGAGATTGATGATGTGCCACCTCTAAATGCCCCATTAGTAGGTAATGGTAGTGGAAGGACCAATTTGGTTACTTCTGGTCTTCAAGTTAGGAATCAGTTTAAAGATTATTTTAGTTTAAATCTTGCTAATACTGTCTAATTAGGACCTTGTTCTTTAGTTATATCACTATGTTACATAATCACAAACACATATGTGTCACAAAAGAGAAAATGCCCATATATAGGTCTATGTATTTCCATTTTTGAATATTACTTTACCTTATTGTAATCCACATTGTTACCAAATAATGGTTTGGTTTTTGTGCCTAATTAGTAGTGATGAGCGAGCATGCTTGTCACTACTCGGTACTCGCACGAGTATCACTGTACTCGGGCTGCTCGGCGGGGACCGAGTAATCTCGCGATACTCGTGCTTTACTCGTGGTCTTCATTTCTGCATGTTGGCGCTCTTTTGAGAGCCAGCCCTCATGCAGGGATTGGCTGGCAGACCACTGCAATGCCACAGCCCTGTTAGTTGTGGAATTGCAGTGATTGGCCGGCCTGCACAGCGTCACCGAGCCTTTATATCGGCCGGCGCGCTGTGCTCTGCTCACAGCTATTCTGACAGTGAGTGTAGGGAGAGTGTCGCTGATTCAGGGAAAGCTTTGCGGCCCTTTATAGCTTTTTCAGTTGCAGGGCTGCAAACAGTGTGACCAAAAGTCCTTCTCAGGACTATTCTAGTTGTATACAGGCAGGCAGGGTATAGCCAGGTCGGAGTACAGTAGCAGAGTCCTTCTCAGGACTATTGTTGCTATATACAGGCAGGGTATAGCCAGGTCTGAATACAGGCTAGTGACCAAAAGAGTCCTTGTCAGGACTATTGTAGCAGTATACAGGCAGGCAGGCAGGCAGGGTAGTGGTGACCGTATACCAGCCTTCATATCTGGGGCTGGTGTACACAGTGTAAAACAGTCCAGATAGTGTCTGACTTGTCTGTACTGTAATTGTCGCTCCCCAAAAAAACCTGTTAGTAGGTTATTATTGCGTCCGTGCTTGGTTTTTAAAACCGCACGTGTGTGCCTGTTGGTGGCAGCGTACAGGTGCACTGGTGTGCGTTTACCAAACTATTATATAACGCACAAGTGTAGTGTATAATACACGTCAGTCAGCAGTGGCTGATAGTGTCAGAGTTCTTAATTTTTGCTCCTAAAACCTGTGTTAGGTTATTATTGCGTCCGTGCTTGGTTTTTAAAACCGCACGTGTGTGCCTGTTGGTGGCAGCGTACAGGTGCACTGGTGTGCGTTTACCAAACTATTATATAACGCACAAGTGTAGTGTATAATACACGTCAGTCAGCAGTGGCTGATAGTGTCAGAGTTCTTAATTTTTGCTCCTAAAACCTGTGTTAGGTTATTATTGCGTCCGTGCTTGGTTTTTAAAACCGCACGTGTGTGCCTGTTGGTGGCAGCGTACAGGTGCACTGGTGTGCGTTTACCAAACTATTATATAACGCACAAGTGTAGTGTATAATACACGTCAGTCAGCAGTGGCTGATAGTGTCAGAGTTCTTAATTTTTGCTCCTAAAACCTGTGTTAGGTTATTATTGCGTCCGTGCTTGGTTTTTAAAACCGCACGTGTGTGCCTGTTGGTGGCAGCGTACAGGTGCACTGGTGTGCGTTTACCAAACTATTATATAACGCACAAGTGTAGTGTATAATACACGTCAGTCAGCAGTGGCTGATAGTGTCAGAGTTCTTAATTTTTGCTCCTAAAACCTGTGTTAGGTTATTATTGCGTCCGTGCTTGGTTTTTAAAACCGCACGTGTGTGCCTGTTGGTGGCAGCGTACAGGTGCACTGGTGTGCGTTTACCAAACTATTATATAACGCACAAGTGTAGTGTATAATACACGTCAGTCAGCAGTGGCTGATAGTGTCAGAGTTCTTAATTTTTGCTCCTAAAACCTGTGTTAGGTTATTATTGCGTCCGTGCTTGGTTTTTAAAACCGCACGTGTGTGCCTGTTGGTGGCAGCGTACAGGTGCACTGGTGTGCGTTTACCAAACTATTATATAACGCACAAGTGTAGTGTATAATACACGTCAGTCAGCAGTGGCTGATAGTGTCAGAGTTCTTAATTTTTGCTCCTAAAACCTGTGTTAGGTTATTATTGCGTCCGTGCTTGGTTTTTAAAACCGCACGTGTGTGCCTGTTGGTGGCAGCGTACAGGTGCACTGGTGTGCAATTTCCAGAAACTTTGATATAACGCACAAGTAGTGAATATACACGTCAGCAGTGCACAGCATTGCAAAATGCGCAAGGGCATTGGCAAGGAACAAGGAAGTGGACGTGATGGTGGTGCAGGCAGAGGCCGAGGTCGTGGGCAAGCTCTAATTTCGCCACAACAAAGGGCCACATCTAGTCGCTCGCACGTCCTGTCCCAAATTCTTGGGGACCGCAGCAGTACACCGCTCTTGAACCAAGACCAGTGTCAACAGGTTGTTAGTTGGATAGCGGATAATGCTTCCAGTCAGATTGGCACCACCACAAACACTCTGTCTTCCACACGGTCAAGTGTCAGTAGCCGTGATACTGCACCGCACATTTCTGAACCTGATCCTCCTTCCTACCACCAGGCTGAGTACACGTCCTCCTCGGACATTAATGATCCCACACTTGGACACTCGGAAGAGCTGTTCACGTTTCCATTCACACATTCTGGCCTCTCGCCAGCTCATATTGAAGTGGGTCATGAGGAGATCGTCTGTACAGATAGCCAAATATTTGAGCAGCCACGTTCTCACGAAGTTGGCAACGTGTCTCAACAAGTGGTGGACGATGATGAGACACAATTGTCAGCAAGTCAGGAGGAGGAGCAGGGTGCGGAAGAGGAAGACGACGTGGTGGATGATCCAGTAACTGACCCAACCTGGCAGGAGGATATGCAGAGCGAGGACAGCAGTGCACAGGGGGAGGGAGGCGTAGCATCACAACAGGCAGTAAGAAGCAGGGTGGTGGTCCCAGGCAGAAGTCAGGCAACCGTTCCCCGTAACAACACGACGACACAAGGTGCCTGTACAAATGTTAGGTCTTCACGAGTCTGGCAGTTTTTTAAGTTGGATCCAGATGATTCAAAAAAGGCCATTTGCAACACCTGCCGTGCCAGCATCAGCAGGGGTACCAAAACTAGCAGCCTGACCACCACCAGCATGATCAGGCACATGTCAGCCAAGCACCCGACTTTGTGGGAAGTACAACAGAGTCGAGGAGCAGTGCTTGCTGATGTCACTGCTACGTCTTCGCTGGTTGTGCATGCGAGCCAATCCTCTGTCCATGCTGCCTGCGAACAAGCCTCCTCCACTCCTGCACCTGCAGTTGCCTACGCAGAAAGAACACCATCATCAAGCACGTCCTTGTCCCAGCGCAGCGTTCAGTTATCCATTCAGCAAACCTTTGAACGCAGGCGCAAATACACTGCCAACACCCCACATGCCACAGTTCTAAATGCTAACATTTCGCGACTGCTTGCGCTGGAAATGTTGCCTTTTAGGCTGGTGGAGACAGAAGCATTCCGTGACCTGATGGCGGCAGCTGTCCCACGTTACTCGGTCCCCAGCCGCCACTATTTCTCCCGGTGTGCCGTCCCCGCGTTGCATAACCACGTGTCACAAAACATCACACGTGCCCTGAACAACGCTGTTTCACCCAAAGTCCACCTAACCACAGACACGTGGACAAGTGCTTGTGGGCAAGGCCGCTACATCTCGTTGACGGCACACTGGGTTAATATTGTGGAAGCTGGGACCCAGTCTGAGCGAGGGACGGAACACGTCCTTCCCACACCAAGGTTTGCAGGCCCTACCTCAGTCAGTGTTTCACCCACACTCTACAGCTCCGGAATGTCATGCTCTTCAGCCTCCTCCTCCTGCGCATCCTCATCCACTGTGCCCTCCACACCAGTCACAAGCTGGAAGCACTGCAGCACTGCCTCGGCGAAGCGGCAACAGGCTGTGCTGAAGCTAATCTGCATAGGTGACAAACCCCACAATGCAGAAGAGCTGTGGACAGCTCTGAAACAGCAGGCAGATCACTGGCTCACACCTCTGAACCTAAAGCCAGGAAAGGTCGTTTGTGACAATGGCCGGAACCTGGTGGCGGCTTTGAGGCGAGGCCAGCTGACACATGTTCCATGCGTGGCCCATGTGCTCAACCTCGTGGTTCAGCGGTTTATAAAGTCATACCCAGAGCTGTCTGATCTGCTGGTAAAAGTTCGCCGCCTGTCTGCACATTTTCGAAAGTCACCTACTGCTTCAGCCGGCCTTGCCGGCTTTCAGCGCCGTTTGCATCTTCCGGCTCACAGACTGGTGTGTGATGTCCCCACGCGTTGGAATTCAACTCTGCACATGTTGGTCAGGATATGTGAGCAGAAGAGGGCAGTTGTTGAGTACCTGCATCACCTAAGCCGTCGGGAAATGGGTCAAACTCCACACATAACACCTGAGGAGTGGAGATGGATGTCAGACCTATGTACCATCCTCCAAAACTTTGAGGACTCCACCAAGATGGTGAGTGGTGATGACGCCATTATTAGCGTCACCATACCGCTACTCTGCCTTCTAAAACGGTCCCTTTTGAAAAACAAACATGATGCATTGCAGGCGGAGCGCGATGAGTTGCAGCAAGAAACAGTAGTGGGTGTGGGTGATAACACACAGCCCAGCCTCGTCTCATCACAACGTGCAGTGGAGGACTATGACGAGGAGGAGGATGAAGACATGGAGCAACTCTCCGGCCAAATTGAGGATATGACATGCACACCAGTCATATCCTCGATTCAGCGTGGCTGGCCAGAGGACAGGGTAGATGAGGAGGAGGAGGAGGAGGAGGAGGAGGAGGACAGCATGTTCAGTCATCTTGTTGGTCAGGCTACTGAAGTCCTGGCTGTTAAGAGTCTGGCGCACATGGCTGACTTTATGGTAAGCTGCCTGTCTCGTGACCCTCGCGTTAAGAACATCTTGGCCGACAATCATTACTGGTTGGTAACACTGTTAGACCCACGCTACAAGGAGAACTTTTTGTCTCTTATTCCCGTGGATGAGAGGTCAACCAAAATGCAGCAGTTTCGGAAGGCCATACTCACGGAAGTAGGCAAAGCATTCCCCTCACAAAACGCTAGCGGCATAGGTCAGGAATCAGTGGACAACCGAGGCGTACAGCCGAGAGAGGCACAAGTCCAATCCGCCAGAGGTAGGGGAACAGTCTTTAAGATGTGGGACAGTTTTCTCAGCCCCTCACGTACCACAGCCCCTGAGGTGCGGGGTAGTGCCACAAGAAATCCTAAGTTTGCCCAGATGCTGAAGGAGTACCTTGCAGATCGAACAACTGTACTCCGACATTCCTCTGTGCCTTACAATTATTGGGTATCCAAGCTGGACACGTGGCATGAATTGGCTCTCTACGCCTTGGAAGTCCTGGCCTGCCCTGCTGCTAGCGTTTTGTCAGAGCGTGTTTTTAGTGCCGCAGGTGGAATCATTACAGATAAACGCACCCGCCTGTCAACTGAAAATGCTGACAGGCTGACTCTGATAAAGATGAACAAGGGTTGGATTGGGCCAGACTTCACCACACCACCAGCAAATGAGAGCGGAATTTAAAGTTTGCCATGTACCTCCACTCACCCATGGGTACACTTCTCGACTTTGGATAATCGCTGGACTGCTCCTCCTTCTCCTCATGCGCCATCATGATGACCGTTACAATAGTTAGGTCTTTGTTTCAGGTATACCCCCAGTGGTAAATTTTTTCGCCCATTCTTTGCAGAATGGACATTACAACGACAGGAGACCCGCTCCTTTGCAATGGGAACAATGTTTTGAGGCCCTCATGCACGTCTCTACCCAGGGACAACGTGTAGCCTCCCAATTTTTGGCTGCCCTGCCTAAGGGCTATACTGAAATACACCCACTTCCTTAAAATGGACACTTAATGTTTTGAGGCCCTCATGCACGTCTCTACCCAGGGACAATGTGGAGCCTCCCAATTTTTGGCTGCCCTGGCAAAGGGCTATACTGAAATAGACCCACTTCCTTACAATGGGCACTTCAGGTTTAAAGGCCATCATGCACGTCTCTACCCAGGGACAATGTGGAGCCTCCCAATTTTTGGCTGCCCTGCCTAAGGGCTATACTATAATACACCCACTTCCTGACAATGGACACTTAATGTTTTGAGGCCCTCATGCACGTCTCTACCCAGGGACAATGTGGAGCCTCCCAATTTTTGGCTGCCCTGGCAAAGGGCTATACTGAAATAGACCCACTTCCTTACAATGGGCACTTCAGGTTTAAAGGCCATCATGCACGTCTCTATCCAGGGACAATGTGGAGCCTCCCAATTTTTGGCTGCCCTGCCTAAGGGCTATACTGAAATACACCCACTTCCTTAAAATGGACACTTAATGTTTTGAGGCCCTCATGCACGTCTCTACCCAGGGACAATGTGGAGCCTCCCAATTTTTGGCTGCCCTGGCAAAGGGCTATACTGAAATAGACCCACTTCCTTACAATGGGCACTTCAGGTTTAAAGGCCATCATGCACGTCTCTACCCAGGGACAATGTGGAGCCTCCCAATTTTTGGCTGCCCTGCCTAAGGGCTATACTATAATACACCCACTTCCTGACAATGGACACTTAATGTTTTGAGGCCCTCATGCACGTCTGTATGCAGGGGCATTGGTGAACCTCACAATTTAGGACTGCCCTGGCAAAGGAAAATACTACAAAGACTCACTTCCTCAAAATGGGCACATTAGACTCAAGAGGCCTTCATGTACGTCTCTTCTCAGGGACATCGGAGTGCCACACAATGTTTTCACGTAAAATCTTTCATGTATTGATCTCAAAAAGTAACATACACCAGATCTATCTCACTATTGGGTATGTGCCCTTAACATTTCCGCCATGAAAAATCATTTTGGGGTCATTTTGGAAGGTTTTCTGGTGAGTCCGTAAAAATGGCGTAAAACGCGGACAAAATTGTTCACAGCTGTGACTTTTGAGTGATAAATGCTTCAAGGGGTCTTCCCCATGCTGTTGCCATGTCATTTGAGCACTCTTCTGAGACTTTTGTGACATTTTTAGGGTTTCTCCATGCTGCCGGGAGGTCATTTCACAAAAATACTCGGGTCTCCCATAGGATAACATTGGGCTCGTTGCTCGGGCCGAGTACACGAGTATCTTGGGAGGCTCGGCCCGAGCTTCGAGCACCCGAGCTTTTTAGTACTCGCTCATCACTACTAATTAGTAATGATAATGAAATAAATGTTTTGTTAAAATTTTTGAACTCAATCAAAATGTACTGTTATTTTTAATAACCTATGTATGTCTGTCATCTTTTGCAAGACACCTTGTATTCTTTTTATTTTTATACAAAATTTGTGCTGAGACATTTTCCCAGACAAACTACCATACTGTATTATGCAATAATGTCATGCAAACATAGTTTGTTTGACACTATTGGAATACAAGTATGGGACCAGACCATATGCAGATACTGCATATTGGCAGGATTTTACAATAAAGATAAAGGTGTTTGAATGTGAATGTAGTAGGGTATGTGCGTGCATATTTTCCCACAAGAAAGTTGTTATAAATGGATGGTCGTAAACTCAGGTCCACAGCAAGGCAACATTATACCATGCAGGTACTGTTTTTGGAAGTGAGAGTAATGGTCTTTAGCTTTTAAACCCATTAAAGATTTAAACATACCAACACAAATGGGCTATGTAATAGATAACATTTTGGAATGTCTGGAGAACAGCCCTAACCATACATACATTACAAAATGTTAGTCATACACTAACTATATCAAATTATGTGTCAACTAAATCACCTAGGCTAGTGATGTTTTCCTGAGTAGTCTCCATGGCATTGTCACCTACTGAATATGTTGGCTGCACAACACTAGATGTGGTAGTAAGTGCCTGAACAGTGTGTACACTTGTGACATTTGTTGTGCTAGGAACAAACATTGCTGTAGTTGTTTGACCAGATGGAAGACCAAGTGTAGGTGCTACATATTGTTGTGAGGGTAGAGGCTGAGTATGTTGGTATGTAAAGTTGGTAGGGAAAGGCTGATTTTGAAAGTACTGTTGCTGTGGATTAGGTTGTATATGGTAGGATGCTGGTTGCTGTACCATTTGTGGTAGTCTATGAACATTACTTAAATTACTTGGATAGCTAATAGAGGGTTGCATAGGTGTCTGTTGGGGGCCTTGTTGGTAAAAAGATGGTTGTTGTGATGGCTGTTGTGTAAATAATGGGCCTGTTTGGTGTGGGATAGTTGTAGGTCTATTTTGTGAATCACTGACCAATGATGTAGAAGGCCACTGTATATGTGCTTGTTGAACTACAGTATTTAGTTGAAAATTAGATGTCTGAACATCAGTTTGGGTTTCAACTGTTATTTGCGGGGTGTTTGTGTGTGGGCCATGTGGATTTGCTCTCCATTGCTCTATCACTTCAAAAACATATGTGGGCTCAGGCTGACGTTGGGTAGCAGAATTCAGGGTGATTATGGACGCCCTTAACCTGTCCTGCCTATCAGGTGCAACCAATGCAAGAGAGGGAGAGAGGGAGCGACAAAATCTCTCTCCATCACTCTCTGGCATCAGTGAATTCATCATGTGTATTATTCTGCTATCAATGATATCTGGCAGGTTGCGCAAATCCTCATAACGCCTATGTCTGCGTCCATGGATAGATTGAGCTATTGTATGCAGGGTATTTGTTGCTGGTCTTGGCTGTGTGCCTACATGTTGTTGTTGACTACTCTCTGCAAGAACTGGTGATGGCCCACTTTGTTGCCCTGTAGACTGGCCTGTGATTGGAATAGTGGATTGACTTGTTCCCAAACCCAAATCAGTTGACACTTCTTCTGCTTCTGGCTGGATGGAGTTCTAGGTTGTGGGTTGTTGATAGGAGGTTGGCTCCATCTCGGATGCTGATGTTGCAGTTACCACTGTGGACTGGGCCTCCTCACTGTCTTCTAGATTATCCTCGGTACTATGTGATGAAATGACAATATTAATGTGGGTATACATTTTAGAAAAAAAAAACATGTGATCACAAACTATCAACTTACTTTGTCACCTCCATTACTGGCATAAGGTAGCTGAGCCTGTCATAATGCACATATTTTTTTTTTCGTGGAAGCTGCAGCTGTGGTAGCCACTGGGTTAAATTCTCGGCGAAATTGGTCGTGAGCAGACCGCCAATGGCGTTTCACCATGTCCACTGTAAGAAGTCAACAACAGAATATGTGTTGGAAACATAAACATAACATAACTACTAAGTTCTTGAAATGTCCCTTTAAATAATATGTTGTAGCCAAATCTAGATGCAAAGTAAACCAATACCACTGTCTAGCATATTGTGACATTATAGACACATAAGCTAGCCTTAAAAAATAATTTACCATGCCAATACAAATGTCATATGTTAAAAAAATACATTTATTTTTAAACTCTAAATCAGCTGTGAAGGCATGACTACACCTTGCCAAAAAGCCATGGCCTTAAAAAAACTGACATAGCCATATGTGACACATATATGTACACAAAGGAAGCAAAATACAAAAATAGATTTAAATAAACAACTTGCAAAAAATATGACGTCATAACATAACACAAATACCAATCAGTCCTATGCAAGTGAAGCAATGAGTATAGGCATGTTGCCCAACAAAAATATACATTCTACAGTCATGGCCAAAAGTTTTGAGAATGCTACAAATATTAATTTTTACAAAGTCTACTGCTTAAGTTTTTCTAATGGCAATTTGCATATACTCCAGAATGTCATAAAGAGTGATCAGTTTAACAGCAATTACTTGCAAAGTCAATATTGGCTAAGAAAATTAACTTTAACCCCCAAAACACATTTTAACATCATTGCATTCCTGCCTTAAAAGGAGCAGCTAACATTGTTTTAGTGATCGTTCCATTAACACAGGTGTGGGTGTTGATGAGGACAGGGCTGGCGATCAATCAGTCATGATTAAGAAAGAATGACACTACTGGACACTTTAAAAGGAGGCTGGTGCTTGGTATCATTGTTTCTCTTCAGTTAACCATGGTTATCTCTAAAGAAACACGTGCAGCCATCATTGCTCTGCACAAAAATGGCCTAACAGGGAAGAGTATCGCAGCTACAAAGATTGCACCTCAGTCACCAATCTATCGCATCATCAAGAACTTCAAGGAGAGAGCTTCCATTGTTGCCAAAAAGGCTCCTGGGCGCCCAAGAAGGACCAGCAAACGCCAGGACCGTATCTTAAAACTGTTTCAGCTGCGGGATCGGACTACCAGCAGTGCCGAGCTAGCTCAGCAATGGCAGCAGGCTGGTGTGAGTGCTTCTGCACACACTGTGAGGCGGAGACTCTTTGAGCAAGGCCTGGTTTCAAGGAGGGCAGCAAAGAAGCCACTTCTCTCCAGAAAAAATATCAGGGACCGACTGATATTCTGCAAAAGGTACAGGGAGTGGACTGCTGAGGACTGGGGTAAAGTAATTTTCTCAGATGAATCCCCTTTTCGATTGTTTGGGTCATCTGGAAAACAGCTTATTAGGAGAAGAAGAGGTGAGTGCTACCACCAGTCTTGTCTCATGCCAACTGTTAAGCATCCTGAAACGATTCATGTGTGGGGTTGCTTCTCAGCCAAGGGAATCGGCTCACTCACAGTCTTGCCTAAAAACACAGCCTTGAATAAAGAATGGTACCAGAATGTCCTCCAAGACCAACTTCTCTCAACTGTCCAAGAGCAGTTTGGCGCCCAACAATGCCTTTTCCAGCATGATGGAGCACCTTGCCATAAAGTAAAGGTGATCCCTAAATGGCTCATGGAACAAAACATAGAGATTTTGGGTCCATGGCCTGGAAACTCCCCAGATCTTAATCCTATTGAGAACTTGTGGGCAATCATCAAGAGACGGGTGGACAAACAAAAACCAACAAATTCTGGCAAAATGCAAGCATTGCTTATGCAAGAATGGACAGCTATCAGTCAGGATTTGGTCCAGAAGTTGATTGAGAGCATGCCAGGGAGAATTCCAGAGGTCCTGAAGAAGAAGAGTCAACACTGCAAATATTGACTTGCTGCATTAACTCATTCTAACTGTCAATATAACCTTTTGGTACTCATAATATGATTGCAATTATATTTCTGTATGTGATGTAAACATCAGACAAACACAATTAAAAACCAGAGGGCAACAGATCATGTGAAAATATAATTTTGGTGTCATTCTCAAAACCTTTGTCCATGACTATGTATTTGGCACATGCATGAAATGCTTTACTGGCCACATCTCCATTTGGGCATTCTGCCATAAGCAAATAATCAACCAAAACCATCAAGATACACATTTTCCTGTATGTGTGTCACAAGTGTAACTCACATTGAGTCAGGCCCATTAATGACAGCCAAATATACTATGCACATATGTATAAGATCTGACAACAGAATGAGGACATGTAGATAATGACAGAAGCCATGTAAATATCTGTACTCACCATATTTATTTTTCCTTCCAGGGGTGCTTATGGACCATGCATTTCTGGGGTAAACTTGTTCAGCCACAGACATCCAGGCTCTCTCCACCATCAACCTGTCGTGGTATCCATCCATACGTGTGTCCCATAGCTCTGGATGCCTCTCTACTTCCCCAATCAGCCTCTCTTTATCGATCCTTGGCGCCATTATGAGTACCTGTGGTGTTGAAGCTGCTAATTGTTCCCCTGCAGTGAGAGGACAGGTGCCCAGCTGCTGTCTGGCGTGCAAATGAGACAGGATATGACTGTTTGGCGCCAGAATTAATGGCCTTCAATTGACCTGATAGATTTGCAACAAGTGTTTTTAATTTTTGGCTGAAAAACGGACATGCTCCATGTGCAGTCCGTGCAGGCACGGACCCATAGACTTTAGCGGGTCCGTGCCTGCGTGCTGACTGCCAAAAACGGACATGTCGTCTGTGCGGGAAAACGCAAACACGTACTTATCACACGGACACACGTTCCGTGTGATATTACGCGTGTGTGCCATCACCCATAGAATAACATGGATCTCCGTGTCTCCGTGTCTCCGGTACTTGCAAAAACGTACCAAACACGTACTGGAGGCACGGATGTGTGTTGCGGGCCTAAGAGAGTTAATGCTTCAAAGCTCTTCTGAAGGCAAAGGGTGGTCGCACCAAAAATTGATTTATTTAGATTTTTTTTGTTTACTCTGTGCATTTTTTCACTGATACAAATAAAATCTTAATACATATACATTTTTAAAGCATCTGTACTTTGCAGCATTTTTCTCTACACCTGCCTGAAATGTCTGATGAATACTATGTATCAAGTGCACAATTATTAGGCATTTGTATTATTTTTGTTGACTAATTTTATTATTGAACAACAACAGTGCTGTCAGTCAATCCAAAAGGTTATTAAAGATGAGTATTTAAAATATTTAAGAAAGTAAAATTGAGGATTTGTCTTTCTTTGGAGAATAACTATCTAAGCTATTATTGGACAGCTATTAGTGTGCAGAATTATTACGCAACTAAATGAAAAACGTACATTTTCCCATCTCAATTCTTTATTTTCAACTGTCAATGTGAAAATAATAACAAAAAAATTCCAAAAATACATTTCTGACATTACAAAAAAATATTAGAACATTTAACTACTCTTCTTTTCAATAACAGTTATTAATTTTCCATCCATAGAGTCTGTCAGTTTCTTTATCTGTTGACAACAATCAACTTTTTGGGCAGCACCAACCACAGCCTCCCAGACACTGTTTAGAGTCGTCACTGTTTTCTTTCTCTGTAAATCTCCTGTTTATGAGTGGCCTATAATTTGTCAATAGGGTTTAGGTCAGGCAAGGAAGCGGCAATTAGAGATGAGTGAATCTGCCAAGGTTCAGTTTGGTTCTTGTTTGATGACTTTACTAGTGATTGCCACACAGCTCAATGAACATATCCAAACCTGAACATATCCAAACCTGATTGAATTCAATGGGAGGCACAGCTTCGGTATTAGTAAGGGCTGGGGGGGATGATGTTAGTAAGGGCTAAGGGTAGAGATGAGCGAACCGGTCCCGGTTCAGCTCGAGGTCGGTTCGCCGAACGGAGGTCCCGTTCGAGTTCGGCTCGTCGAACGTTCGACGAACCGAACTCGAACCGCATAGGAAACTATGGCAGGCATTCACAAACACATAAAAACACCTAGAAAACACCCTCAAAGGTGTCCAAAAGGTGACAAACAACTCACAACACAACACAAACACATGGGAAAGTGACAAGGACATATACTCATGCGAAAACAAAAGAGTTGGACAAGGAAAAAGAGGAGGACACACAGATATATGAGTATATGCAAGGAAACATCGATGCCATTACTGTGCAACTTGAGCCCTGCTCATTTTAAGCTTCCAATCTGGATAAATTGCCTGAGATTGCCACGTACGCCTTGGGGATCTTGTCGTGTCCTGCAGCCTGCGTTCTCTCGGAACCTGTCTTCAGTGCTGCTGGGGGTCTGCTGGCAGATAAGCACACGCGTCTGTCCACTGACAATGTTGACATGGCTCTCAGAGGACTTTTCTTCCCCTGGGTCAGCCAGGGGAGGCGAAAGGCACGCGTATTTTTGAGAGTGCTTCATGCAAAGCATCTTTTTCTTTTTCAAAAGGGGGCTCAACCGATGCCAGTCAAGTGGGGTGTGTGTGGCCCAGTTAGTGGCAACGAGGGAGACTGTGGTTGGAGTCCCCTCGCTGTGTTTCTAAAAGAACCAAGATGAACAAGTCATGGCTCTCAGAGGACTTTTCTTCCCCTGGGTCAGCCAGGGGACGGCAAAGGCACGCATATTTTTGAGAGTGCTTCATGCAAAGCATCTTTTTCATCTTGAAAATGGGGGTCAACTGATGCCAGTCAAGTGGGGTGTGTGTGGCCCAATTAGTGGAAACGAGGGAGACTGTGGTTGGAGTCCCCTCGCTGTGTTTCTAAAAGAACCAAGATGAACAAGTCATGGCTCTCAGAGGACTTTTCTTCCCCTGGGTCAGCCAGGGGATGGCAAAGGCACGCGTATTTTTGAGAGTGCTTCATGCAAAGCATCTTTTTCATCTTGAAAATGGGGGTCAACTGATGCCAGTCAAGTGGGGTGTGTGTGGCCCAATTAGTGGAAATGAGGGAGACTGTGGTTGGAGTCCCCTCGCTGTGTTTCTAAAAGAACCAAGATGAACAAGTCATGGCTCTCAGAGGACTTTTCTTCCCCTGGGTCAGCCAGGGGACGGCAAAGGCACGCGTATTTTTGAGAGTGCTTCATGCAAAGCATCTTTTTCATCTTGAAAATGGGGGTCAACTGATGCCAGTCAAGTGGGGTGTGTGTGGCCCAATTAGTGGAAACGAGGGAGACTGTGGTTGGAGTCCCCTCGCTGTGTTTCTAAAAGAACCAAGATGAACAAGTCATGGCTCTCAGAGGACTTTTCTTCCCCTGGGTCAGCCAGGGGACGGCAAAGGCACGCGTATTTTTGAGAGTGCTTCATGCAAAGCATCTTTTTCATCTTGAAAATGGGGGTCAACTGATGCCAGTCAAGTGGGGTGTGTGTGGCCCAATTAGTGGAAATGAGGGAGACTGTGGTTGGAGTCCCCTCGCTGTGTTTCTAAAAGAACCAAGATGAACAAGTCATGGCTCTCAGAGGACTTTTCTTCCCCTGGGTCAGCCAGGGGACGGCAAATGCACGCGTATTTTTGAGAGTGCTTCATGCAAAGCATCTTTTTCATCTTGAAAATGGGGGTCAACTGATGCCAGTCAAGTGGGGTGTGTGTGGCCCAATTAGTGGAAACGAGGGAGACTGTGGTTGGAGTCCCCTCGCTGTGTTTCTAAAAGAACCAAGATGAACAAGTCATGGCTCTCAGAGGACTTTTCTTCCCCTGGGTCAGCCAGGGGATGGCAAAGGCACGCGTATTTTTGAGAGTGCTTCATGCAAAGCATCTTTTTCATCTTGAAAATGGGGGTCAACTGATGCCAGTCAAGTGGGGTGTGTGTGGCCCAATTAGTGGAAACGAGGGAGACTGTGGTTGGAGTCCCCTCGCTGTGTTTCTAAAAGAACCAAGATGAACAAGTCATGGCTCTCAGAGGACTTTTCTTCCCCTGGGTCAGCCAGGGGACGGCAAAGGCACGCGTATTTTTGAGAGTGCTTCATGCAAAGCATCTTTTTCATCTTGAAAATGGGGGTCAACTGGTGCCACTCAAGTGGGGTGTGTGTGGCCCAATTAGTGGAAACGAGGGAGACTGTGGTTGGAGTCCCCTCGCTATGTTTTACATGATTTTCGAAGGGCATGACATGCCTAAGAGGTTGAGTTTCATCATCTGCAACTTGTTGGCAACAGAAAGGCTGCCTTTACACCCTTTTGAGACCGAGGATTTTCGAGACCTTATGCCCATTGTAGTGCCCCAAGAGCCGATGGCCAGTCGTCACTCCTTCTCCAAAAAAGGCTTGCCCGCCCTATCACAGTAGGTCCCACACAACCTCACCGATTCCTTGAGAAACTCTGTGTGTGACAGTGTGCATTTCAACACAGATACTTGGACCAGTAAGCATGGACAGGGGAGTTACATGTTGCTGACTGGCCACTGGGTAACTATGGTGAGAGATGGAGAAGGGTTTGCTGTACAAGTCTTGCCGTCCCCACGACTTGTGTGTCAATCCTTCCTCTGTATGTACAAGTTCCTCCACTGCTTCTGCCTCCTCAACCTCGTGTGGGTCCTCCACCTCGGCCCAAACCCTGTGTGGTCAGGCCACCCTTCCTTGTAACTGCGCCCAAGGAATCCCACACCCCTCCTTACTATGCTGGCAGCAGAGCTCAAGGCCATCATGCGGTCAAATGTTTACTTTGAAATGTAGGGGAAATGTGAGACACCGCTGAGGAATTATGGACGGTTAGCTCTGGAGAGTGAGACCGAGTTTCATCAATGGTTGTCTACAGTCAACCAGCAGTCAGGGAAGGTCGGGTGCGACAATGATGCAAACCAGTCTGCGACCCTTCTTCAGGGCAATGTGACACATGTGCCTTGTATGGCTCACGTGTTGAACCTGGTTGTCCAGCAATTTTTAAACCACTATCCCTGCCTACATGGCCTTCTGCAGAGGGCACGGTGTAACGCCTGCCTGGATCGACACACTCAGATGGGCTGTAAAGGATAGGCTAGAGGCAAGCCACTCACCAAGCTGGACACCCAGAACCCTGAAACCCTTTAACCCCTATACAGTGATTTGGAATTACACAGGGCCCACGTTGATCAATACCTGTGGAAGGCTGCAGTTCCAGAGAATAGTAGTCATGCAGGTTCAAAAACATTAATTGAGGAAGAGGAACAGAATGGGATGGCCAGGACTTAATCAGAAAACAAGCAGAGGTGAAATGCGGATCGGCCAACGAGGTACATAAACAGCAAGCAGGAAACGTAGTCAGGTAACAAGCACACAAACTCATAAAACTGAACTGGGGGTAACAGTAACAAGAGGTTCATAGCTTTGTCTGGCAGTGGTCTGCAGACAGGAGGGGCCTAAAAAAGGGTGTGGTGTCTTCCCATTGGGACCAGAGTACAAATTGATTGAGTGGACTACGTTGGTGACTTAACAGCCGTGAGCGGCAATGATGCAAACCTGTCTGCGGCCCTTCGTCAGGGCAATGTGACACACGGGCCTTGTATGGCTCACGTGTTGAATCTGATTCTCCAGCAATTTTTAAAATACCATCCCGGCCTACATGGCCTTGTGCAGCGGGCACGCTGCTATGTGGTCACTTTCATCCTTCGCACCCAGCAGCTCAACAACTTTCATCGCTCCGGAAGTCTTAGGGTCTGGCAGTTAAACGCCGGAAATGCGATGTTCCGACACGCAGGAATTGGAATCTGCACATGTTGCAGCGTGTGTGGCAGCACCGCAGAGCCCTGCTGAAATACGGTATGACGTATACCCTGGGCTAACTTGATCCAGAGGTGGTGCAGATCACGCTGCTGGAGTGGTGTCAGATCAAGGACCTATGCACCCTTCTACACAGTTTCCAAATGTCGACGAAGATGTTTAGCACTGCCAATGCCATTCTCAGCGTGACAATTCTGGTCACCTACATGATGGAGCACACTGTAAGCCTTATTCGGAGTCAGGTATTGGTCCAAGAGGAAGGTGAGGAAGTACAGGAGGAGTCATATGCAGAAGGAATAATAAGATCTACAAGGTCCATACGGTAAGCGGCACCTAGGCAGCAGTTATGGTGGGGGATAGGGATTAACAAGGGCGCATAGTATCAGCAAAAATTGTTGAGGAAGGTGCAGGAGCCATGAAGAAATGGAGGACGAACTTGCGATGGGCATGGAAGACTCAGCAGATGAGTGAGAGCTTGAAATAAGAGAAAGAATATACCAATACGGGATCACCACAAGGTTAGGGTACATATGAAAAATTCACTTTATTATACAAAAAACCACAAGAAAACACATGCCCTCAGCAGAGGTATAGTACACACGATAAATGATAAAAACACTTAAAAAAAGCCTATGGCATGTAAAAAACCTGTCCCATTGGGAAACAATACATACAATAAATGCCAAGTATATCAGTACAATTTTAGATATCAAGACAATCTCTCCTCATGCACCATGCAGATGTTAAATTACATTGCTGTTTCACTGTCCAGAAGACAGAGGAACGAGGTACTGTGTTAGCACCAAATAAACAAGATTGAGGTCTAAGATCACAGACCATTAATTGGCTACAAGACTGTTTAAAGAGAAAAGACATATAACGCTGAATAGCCAATAGAGTAGTCCTGCACCAAATCTAATACCAAATATGTATACCCTCAGTCTATACTCACTAACAGCATAATACCAGCAGATAGAAAACACCATGCAAAGTCAGGGTAACATGAGGAGAGGGTTTCCCAAGGGATAACCCCACGCGTATCGCCGCCTCCAAGGGTGGCTTCCTCAGGGGAAGAAAGAAAGCTGTTTAAAGCTTCCATGTGTACCTTATATAAAGGGAGTACATTAGGACTCACCAATACCACAGCTGAGGAATTTCATATGTCTGGAGCGTATCCACGTATGGAACGCTCCAGACATATGAAATTCCTCAGCTGTGGTATTGGTGAGTCCTAATATACTCCCTTTATATAAGGTACACATGGAAGCTTTAAACAGCTTTCTTTCTTCCCCTGAGGAAGCCACCCTTGGAGGCGGCGATACGCGTGGGGTTATCCCTTGGGAAACCCTCTCCTCATGTTACCCTGACTTTGCATGGTGTTTTCTATCTGCTGGTATTATGCTGTTAGTGAGTATAGACTGAGGGTATACATATTTGGTATTAGATTTGGTGCAAGACTACTCTATTGGCTATTCAGCGTTATATGTCTTTTCTCTTTAAACAGAGTCTTGTAGCCAATTAATGGTCTGTGATCTTAGACCTCAATCTTGTTTATTTGGTGCTAACACAGTACCTCGTTCCTCTGTCTTCTGGACAGTGAAACAGCAATGTAATTTAACATCTGCATGGTGCATGAGGAGAGATTGTCTTGATATCTAAAATTGTACTGATATACTTGGCATTTATTGTATGTATTGTTTCCCAATGGGACAGGTTTTTTACATGCCATAGGCTTTTTTTAAGTGTTTTTATTATTTATCGTGTGTACTATACCTCTGCTGAGGGCATGTGTTTTCTTGTGTTTTTTTGTATAATAAAGTGAATTTTTCATATGTACCCTAACCTTGTGGTGATCCCGTATTGGTATATTCTTTCTCTTATTTCATGGTTTAGTTTTTTGTATACCAGGAGATCCCACGGGTAGTGCCCTTCCTCTTTAACTATTGAGTGAGAGCTTGCTCACATTTCGGTTGTGCGAGGTTGGGGGGAGAGGGCAGAGGAAGGAGGCACGATTCTCACCTCTCTGCCACCAACACACCAAGGACTTGGTCCTCCTGGATGCACAAGACACATGAGCGTCTTCTTGCTGCACTACCTACATGACCCTCGGATTGTACGAATTCCAAGTCATGCTGACTACTGGGTTGCCACACTGTTAGATCCCTGGTACAACACAAAATTTTGCGGAATAACTCCTGCCATAGAAAGGGACGCACGTATGCAGGAGTATCAGCAGAAGGTGTTACGCAATCTTACATCTGCTTTTCCACTAAACACCAGGGTGCACAGAGTGAATCTCAATGCTTTTTCATCGATAGGAGGAAATGGTCTTACTTGTCCACATCTGAGGGACCGAGGGCTGGCTGCTGTGCTGAGATGCCATTGAGTACGGTGTCCCTGCAGAGTTGCACTTTTGGTCATATACAAAATGAGTTTAAAAAGGACAGATGCTGGTGGAAAGGGGAACAGGTGTATTGGAAAGGGGAAAAAAGTTTTGGTCCGTGGGTTTGGTGGTTAAGCAAAACTAACATTTGATGAAGAAACACCATCTGTTACGGTGGGACTGGCAGATTTGGATAAGGTGGTATATACTATGTTACCGCTATATAACGAAAATTAATAAGAAAAGAAAGAGAAAGGTATATATCCCCATCAGCAGTCAGTGTCCACCGTGCTCCCAGATGGAAAAGGAGAGGTTGGCAACTGGAAGGTTCGGTGGAGGATACAGAGCTGTGTGGCTATGAAACTAATAGTAGCCTGAACCAAGTTAGACGCCACTCGGATCTTGAGACTGGGAGCCCTGTTAGCGTCACAGGGTCCACACGCCCACCCAGCCCAGGAACTCCCTGTTAACATCACAGGGGCCATTCAGTACGCTGACCGTGTGCATTGGGGCCACACCTGTGAACAGCAGGCTCATCAGCAGCAGCAGGCCTGTTAATGCCACTGGGCTGCACAAGCAGGACTTGTAGGACAGGAGCTGGTCTTAACTGTTCTGCGTTACCAACTGTGGTGGCGGCCTGCATCAACGCCCTATCCCTGCCTACCTCTGGCCTAAAGCCACAATGGGTTCAACACATGGAGGTGTGCTCTTTCGGAGCATAATAGAAGACTGCGCACCTCCTTGTTGTCTCCAGCACCTTCTATAACCTGGGTCCGCCCCAAACCAGGGTGGACCACAATGCACCTCCTGGAGACAAAAGCAGAGTGACACGTCATGAGTGGCATAACTAGCGTCCTATTTGGAACCGCAACTTCAATGATGACCTCATGGCTGTCATGACCCAAACACCTCACCAGTCATCGTCTGACCATCAATAATGAGGTGACAAGTCATAGGGGCGGGCCTCTGCAAGCCATTTGGGAGTGGCCTGGCCACATCGTCAGGACACCTGATGCCCTGTGGTCTAAATGGGCCCCCCACATCACGGGCAGGGCCAAAGAGTTCATTACCGGACTTAGTTTCTGATGCAGTAAGTGCCTGACCATAGTCAGTTGCATGAAATACAGTCTCTGAAAAAAGACTATCAGCTTTAGCATGGTGTCTATGCACAACACAGGACTTAGACCCGTCACGGAGTGCAAGTACCTGTGCAAAGAGGCTTTTCGCACTAAGTGTGGGAGCATGCGCTGTAGCCCGAAATGAAGACTTAGCCTCAGGAATGGCACAGTCAGGCTGAGCATACTCACTAGGCGAAACACTGGAGTTAGGCTGCGGCTGGGGTAATTCGTCACACGCATGCGCATTAGCTGCCTCTCCACACTTAGACGTGGAGGAGAAAGCAGCCAGCTGGACAACCCGAGGCACAGGCCTAAATGGCAGCTGATGCCTGGGCGCAACTGAAACCGCAGCAGGCTGCTTGCGTTTAAGGCATCACCGTTTTGTAACAACAAATAACATCCAAAAGAACAGGTGTACTTCTTCCCATGGATAATCTGATATGATCCCTTTTTTCATGGACACGACCATCGCTAACAAATGTAGATGAGGCCAAATCAGCAGCTGCTTCAATGGATCTGAATTGCTCCATAAAGTGGCCTCTCCTCCACCCCAATTTCAAGATCCCAAATACTCCATTCCTCTGTGGTGTCAATCCAATCGCACTTGCTTCCTAACAGCTCTCAAGTTTCCACCAGCCCTGCTGAGTATGGGGTGACAGAGATGGTTGAGTTTGCATAGCTGTTCAGTCGCACTATAGCCTGGGAATCAGAGGTCTGCTCCAAAGCTGCAATGAGTACAGACAAGGAAGTTATTATTATTTTTATCATTATTGATTTATAGAGCACCATTGATTCCATGGTGCTGTACATGAGAAGGGGGTTACATACAGAATACATATACAAGTAACTATAGACAGACTGGTACAGAGGGAAGAGGGCCCTGCCCTTGCGGGATTACATTCTAAAGGATTTTTGGGAGGAGACAGTAGGAGTTGTTTAGGTTGAGCGTCAAGTACGTATGGTGGTGGTGTCATTGAAGTTTATAGTCATTTCTGAACAGATGAGTTTTCAGATTCAGTTTGAAGCTTGCGTGTGTAGCAGATAATCTAACGTGTTGAGGTAGCGAGTTCCATGAGACAGGGGAAATGATCTGCGCAGATAGCCTGAAGCTTTGTGACTGGGATCCAGGCCCCGATGAAGAAGGTGCTGAGCCTAATCTACACCCTCATTTCCAAATAGTAAATCCTCCTGGTGGAGACAATGGGGAACATGATGAGGAGCACAGATACCTGATTGGAAGGACAACTTTACTATTCGGTCAGGGCAGGAAGAGGTTGTCTCAGAGGACTCAGGACGAGGGGAATGAAAACACACAGGGTTATTGATGAGGTTGGAGACAACACTTACTGTCAAACCAAAGTCAGCCAGTCGATGAGGTCAGCAGAGGAGGTGGAGGAGGATGCTACTGACGACGAGGTTACGTTGCATCTTCCTGGCCAGAGACAATGTACTGGAAGCACGTCAACAACTGAATCCTGGACCACAACTTTGACTCTGAGCAGATGTCGTGTTGGCTATGCAGGTCGCATGGGCTGTAAGCCTTTCCTAGCCTGTGAATTTTTGGACATCGCAAAGGATCACCCAAGTCATGGAATCTGTAATATTTGTCAACAATCTGTAAGTAGAAGGCAAAAACTCACACTTTTGAGTACTTCCTCCATGAAGTATCACATGGATATGAATTGACAGCGTGAAGGTGTATTGCTCAGCTTTAGCAACTGTCAACGCAATATGCTTATTTGCCGTTCATTGCATGCATTGTTGCAGACTACACACAAGGGGCTGCTGTTTTTTTGGATCTGCCTTTGGTCACTATAGCAATAGAAAATTGCTCTTCGGGGGTGGACTTGGAGATGCTGTCTATGAACAGAATGAAAAGCTAAAGGTGTGTGTTACAGCAAGGAGCCACCGCGGAAACACTTTGTTCAATTGTGAGGGGAGTTGTGTTGTACTTTGATGATGAGCACTGTAACGTCAGTGAGCAGCATCCGGTGCCACAGACCAACATTCTTACAGTGCTGTCTATACTGTTTACCGTGAGAGGAGCGTAAAGTCTGTATTTCTGGCAACTGGACATCACAGTACCCGGGTACGGTAGGCTGTGCCCAGACAATAATGCGGGCACAAAACACTTTGTTTTATTAGCAAAACACATATCTGTTCTGGGTAGGCCGACTATATAGACAATAAGACTTGCTGCCTCTGCACTGTCAAATTGTCACGTACAGTTTAAATCATAGAGGGACAGCAACACATGTTTGCATTGACTGTTGCTTTTCAAGATTTCCATGACTGTGTTGCAGAGCTGTGTGGTTTGCATTCACACTGTTATCATCTGCATTATCTGTGAGGCTTCAGCTAACAAGGGTATTCAGGGGGGGTCATGTGTTTTGTCTATGTTTAGGTAGATAACTTGGAAGCTCTTGTGATGCGCCACTGGTAAGTCGTGTTCGCACACACACACACACACACACGCACAAACACACAATTACTGCTACACAGAGGGATTAGCAGGTAGTAGGCAACAGAATAGATTGTTCAATTATTTTAATTGTATGCATGGTTCTTATTGTTTGTTTTGGTAAAGTTAAACAATCATTTATCAACCCAACTGGCTAGAGTCCTTTTCCTTTTGCCTGGTTTTGCTGCATACTGGGGAGCCCACCCTGTACACGACTTAAAATGAAGCATAAGTCGCAATGTGAATTTCACTGTGCTACAATGCGGACTAGCGTGCCTGTGCAACCACCGCCTGCCCCATCAAGTGCATCTGCGTGCTCTTCATCCTCTGTGACTGTGGGGACAGCAGTCACACATGGTTTTTCACACTGAACTTCCACTCCTTAACCCGCAACAGGGAGTGTGATTGGCAGGTCATCACTTGTTTTGGAAGTGGAAACAGAAGGTATTGTTGAGCTGTCAGACATCGAGCGAACCATCATTGGATGCAGGCTACATTATATCCACGCCTGCACCTTCGTCACAGATTGCCTGGACTACCTGCAGTTAATAATTGCATTCCAGAAATGGAAAGGAGTGTAGAATGCACATGTGTTGTACCTTGCTTGGCAGCAAAGGAACACTAACTTAGTATTCCAGACAATTTTAGGAAGGCAGAAAAAGAGTCAGCTCTTTGTGCAAATTAAATAGCGTGGCAAAAGTGGACAGATGGGTACAGTGGCCGTGTTCTGTGGGTACCAGGACAGTAAAAGAAGCTTCACTTTCTATCCCTCGTAATGATCAAATGCAGCAAGGAATTCCCTGAGTTTGCTATAAAATTAGCATAGCAAAATGGGCATGAGTGTAGAATGCAGAGGTGCTTGAGATTGCTTGGCACCAGTGGCACAATAAAGGAGTCCTACAGGCATTTTTTGTATACCACTAAGTGGCAGTATTTTTTGCTATAATTATAGCTTATTAAAAACAGAGCAGGAGGGTGTCATGCAGAGGTGCTAGAAATAGCTTGGCACCAGTGGGGCACTAATGGAATACAACAGCCAGTTCTATGATGCCACTAAATGGCAGTATTTTGTGCTATAATTATAGATTATTAAAAACAGAGCAGGAGGGTGTCATGCAGAGGTGCTGCACATAGATTTGCACCAGTGGGGCATTAATGGAATACAACAGCCAGTTCTATGATGCCACTAAATGGCAGTATTTTTTGCTATCATTATAGCTTATTAAAAACAGAGCAGGAGGGTGTCATGCAGAGGTGCTAGAAATAGCTTGGCACCAGTGGGGCATTAATGGAATACAACAGCCAGTTCTATGATGCCACTAAATGGCAGTATTTTTTGCTATCATTATAGCTTATTAAAAACAGAGCAGGAGGGTGTCATGCAGAGGTGCTGCACATAGATTTGCACCAGTGGGGCATTAATGGAGTACAACAGCCACTTCTTGTATGCCACTTAGTTTACTCAATTTTTGGTATTATAATGTATTAGTAACAATGAGTTTGAGTGTGCAATGCAGGCAGACGTGCTGCAAATATCTTTCCACTAGTGTGACTACACAAAAGTACAATAGCCACGTTTAGGATGCCACTAGGTACACTGACTGTTTGCTAGTATAATGGCTTAGTTAAAAAGAGTTTGAGTGTGCAATGCAGGCAGACGTGCTGCAAATATCTTTCCACTAGTGTGACTACACAGAAGTCCAATAGCCACGTTTAGGATGCCACTAGGTACACTGACTGTTTGCTAGTATAATGGCTTAGTTAAAAAGAGTTTGAGTGTGCAATGCAGGCAGACGTGCTGCAAATATCTTTCCACTAGTGTGACTACACAAAAGTCCAATAGCCACGTTTAGGATGCCACTAGGTACACTGACTGTTTGCTAGTATAATGGCTTAGTTAAAAAGAGTTTGAGTGTGCAATGCAGGCAGACGTGCTGCAAATATCTTTCCACTAGTGTGACTACACAAAAGTCCAATAGCCACGTTTAGGATGCCACTAGGTACACTGACTGTTTGCTAGTATAATGGCTTAGTTAAAAAGAGTTTGAGTGTGCAATGCAGGCAGACGTGCTGCAAATATCTTTCCACTAGAGTGACTACACAAAAGTCCAATAGCCACGTTTAGGATGCCACTAGGTACACTGACTGTTTGCTAGTATAATGGCTTAGTTAAAAAGAGTTTGAGTGTGCAATGCAGGCAGACGTGCTGCAAATATCTTTCCACTAGTGTGACTACACAAAAGTACAGTAGCCACGTTTAGGATGCCACTAGGTACACTGACTGTTTGCTAGTATAATGGCTTAGTTAAAAAGAGTTTGAGTGTGCAATGCAGGCAGACGTGCTGCAAATATCTTTCCACTAGTGTGACTACACAAAAGTACAATAGCCACGTTTAGGATGCCACTAGGTACACTGACTGTTTGCTAGTATAATGGCTTAGTTAAAAAGAGTTTGAGTGTGCAATGCAGGCAGACATGCTGCAAATATCTTTCCACTAGTGTGACTACACAAAAGTCCAATAGCCACGTTTAGGATGCCACTAGGTACACTGACTGTTTGCTAGTATAATGGCTTAGTTAAAAAGAGTTTGAGTGTGCAATGCAGGCAGACGTGCTGCAAATATCTTTCCACTAGTGTGACTACACAAAAGTACAATAGCCACGTTTAGGATGCCACTAGGTACACTGACTGTTTGCTAGTATAATGGCTTAGTTAAAAAGAGTTTGAGTGTGCAATGCAGGCAGACGTGCTGCAAATATCTTTCCACTAGTGTGACTACACAAAAGTCCAATAGCCACGTTTAGGATGCCACTAGGTACACTGACTGTTTGCTAGTATAATGGCTTAGTTATAATGAGTTGGAGTGTGCAGAGGACAGGAGGGTACAGTGCCAGGATTGTGGGGCTCTGGGTAGAGGAATGGAAGCCTGCCTTTCTATTCCCTCCTAATGGGGAAATGCAGCGACGAAATTCCTGACCTTAGCTACACAGACGCTGTCTCTGTTTTCAGGACCTGTCACCTATGGCTCTGACCCTGCCGGTACGAGCCCTAAAAAAGGACTGATAGAAAGTGCTCTCCCTAAGCTGTCCAGCGCTGTGTATGGAGCGCATACAGCTGTATCGGCGATAGGATTTAGGACGGAGCTGCGCCAGTGATGTCTGACACCAAGGACGCAGAAGGCAGATAATGGCGTGCTGGAGGAAAATGTCCGGTTTTATAATGCAGGGACATGTGACATGGACATCCTATCACACATGCCGTTGCTTCTCTGGCTAAAAGTCCACTTAGCTGTGTGTGTGTCTGGGATTGGCTGACATGCTGGCCCGCCCCACAAGACGCGCGCTTAGGGAAGGAAGACAAGGAAAAAAAAAAAAAAATGGCGATCGCCATTATACAAACAGCAGTGATCTGAAGGCGCTGTTCACGCACACTATACACTGAAATGTCATAATAGTGTGAGTCACAGAGTGACTTACACTATTACAGCGGAAAGCCAGCTAGGAATTAGCTGTTTTTTTGCTGCTAGAACCGTTCTCGAACGTTTCTAGAACTATCGAGCTTTTGCAAAAAGCTCAAGTTCTAGTTCGATCTAGAACAGGCCCCAAAATCACTCGAGCCTAGAACTGGAGAACCTCGAACCGCAAACCACGCTCAACTCTAGCTAAGGGGTCTGCAAAAAAAGAAAATTAGGAATAAAGCAGGACACTTATACCTACCGAGTCTCCTGTGTGGCTGTCACACTGCTTCCAGGTCCGCTCATTAACCCTCATACATATTCACTGCTTCCCCCACCCACTGGCAGTCTCGGCATCTCTCAATGGTTGCAGTCAGATCGCACCCCCAACCTGTGTGACAGCGTCTGTGATTGGTTGGAATCACACACACTGTCTAATGGAGTGTAAAAATAAATCAATAAAAATTGGCATAGGGTCCCGCCCGCATATTGATAAACAGCGCAGATAAAGCAAACGGTTAAAAGCTGCAGCCCCCAACCATGTGCTTATCTTGGCTGTGTTTCAAAATACCCTTGCATAGCACATATGGCAGTCTGCTGAAAGAAGACACTGTCCACAAAGATGGCTCCGCAGATAGAACTAGGCGCAGGCACTGACTTCGACATCATCTTAGTGAAGACTTTCATGCAATACTTCAAAATGATAGTGCCACAGGCACTGGATTTAATGTGTATGACGGTGACATGGGGAGGAAGGCCAGGCAAGCAAAAAGAGGCGGGAATAGATAGCAAGACCCGACCCACTTATTCCCGCACCTGTCAATCAAATAACAGTGCATTGCTGGAACTTTACTTGCACATATTTCTGAAATAAAACAAAAGGTATGGTTACATTCAGCATCCTAGTGCCAGTATAGCACTGGCTATACTTTATATATGAAAATCCTGATTATTGGTTCTCTTTAAAGTACAGGTGTGTCAATTAAGTGGATACTCCTAAACATAGATGAGCAAACCTGTTCGATAAAGGTTCGCCAATTTCAAATTCGGTACGAGCCTGAGCTTGTTCGTTCAGGCTTGGCAAACCAAAGCCTCTCCCCCAAAAGTCGTTAATGTTCATGTACCGCCCAGGGCTATAGGGTACCCGGTCCCGGGCCGTATATATACGGGGATGCTGTGTCACGGGTGTACTGTGGCCGTTGCCAGGTTCCGTGACCCTTGGGGTGCTTTTGAATATGGAGATATTTACAGGGTATTTCAAAGAGTTTGTATATCGTGATGCCACTTGTGGGTTGCGGCTAAGTAGAGGGAGCCGCTGCTGCACAGTTTATGACCACTGGGGCTGGTGATAATGGCAGCTGTGATGTCCGCAAGTAGGGCTGAGGCCCAGGGTATAGATGATGGGGTGCGGCGTGGAAAGAATGGCAACCACACGATAAGAATACAGTGCAACTTTGGTTTTTACTCACTGAGATAGGCAACGCTGGACGGCTGGTTCAGACCCCGGGTCCCTGTAGTCTCAATGCCAGTGTGGTAGCCTCATTGCTTCTTTCCCTGCACCTATCTGTTACTTGTGTGGAACCCCGTAGCTTGGAACATCTGGGGGTCCCCTCCTATTTGTTGTCAAGCACTCGTCCGTACGGCGGGCAGTGTGAACCCTGTCGGGTCGGTGTTCTGTTCCGGTCCCTGGCTCAATCATTACTGCTGGTGCCCTCGAATTTTTGGGTCAGTCAGGTCCATGAAGGTTTCCTTTCTGTGCAGGTATTTGCTAGGTTGCTTAGAGCATTCACCTAACCTAGGGCCCAGTGCTTTGGTTCCAGGGGTACCACTTTGTACCTTCCCTGGCAGTTGATGCAGCCAATCACAGCGCAGCAAACATCCAGAAGGTTCAGACAGAAGAGCTTCTATGATTGGCTGCCTAAGTCACATGTTCGTGTGCATAATGTGATGTGATCACTGGTAAAATGCAAGAGGGGAGGTATGTGTCAATGAAATTATTAAATTCAGTGATGTGAACCCAGATGTATTGCTCCAGCATGCTCATGCTAGGTGCTGATAGTTAAATGGCTTTTAACAGGGCCTGGTTTTTTGTTAACAGCTAAAGAGATGGGTGGGATGGATGTTCACCATATCTCCACCTTGCGGTGCGATCCTCAGGGTTCTGGTCTGTGTTTTGGAGGAAGTAGTTGCTCCTCTATTGCTGTGTGTGACCAAGAGTGGAAGAGTAAACCTTAGCAGGCAGAACTCGCAGTGTGAAGGACTGTGTATTCTTCTTTTGTTTTCTTCTGTGTCGGTAAGGCTGTTTGCTTTTGTTTTCTGATAGCTGGTTTATGAAGTTAATAAACCAGCCGAAATTTAAACAGAAAAGCATTCCTGTGTCTATCTCATACTGCAGCTGAGTGAGTGGATCTACCACAATAGAAATCACGGACATGTTGCCTCGGCGCTATTTTGTGAATGTGAAACGTTAGGGAAGCTGCTGCCGCCTGAGCTGCTAGATAGGGACATGCAGTGTAGGTGAGCTTAGCTATGGGTATAATGGGATTGGAACTTCTAGTGCCTACTAAAGAGTTTCCAGTGAAGCATGTAAATAAGTATTGCTATGTATTACCGGCTGCTGTAAAGTATGCAAACAAAGTCATAGGTCTTGTTACTTGTTAATGCATTGCTTAAAAAAAATTGCAAGTGAAGTATCTAAAAAGTGGTTGTTGGCAATTTTAATTGCCTGGTGAAAAGTCTGTACACACAGCTATAGGTATTGTTACTTGTTAGTGCTGAGCCTAAAAAAAAGTCTTAGGGAAGTATCTAAAAAGTGGTTCTGGGCAATTTTAATTGCCTGGTCAAAATTCTGAAAACACAGTTATAGGTATTGTTACTTGTTAGTGCCTGGCCTAAAAAAAATCCTAGGGAAGTATCTAAAAAGTGTTTCTGTGCAATTTGAATTGCCTGCTGATAATTACGCAAACACATTTATAGGTATTGGTAGTTAGTCGTACTTGGCCAAAAAAGTTGCTAGGGAAATATTTAAAAAGGGGTTCTTGAAAATTTTAATTGCCTGGTCAAAATTATGCAAACACAGTTATAGGTATAGTTACTTGTTAGTGCCTGGCCTAAAAAAGTGCTAAGGAAGTTTGTAAAAAGTGTTTCTGGGCAATTTTAATTGACTGATGATAATTACGCAAACACATTTATAGGTACAGCTAGAATGCCAGGCGTGGCTGAAAACGTTGCTAGGGAACTACCTAAAAAGTGGTTATTCACAATTTTAATTGCAAAAATTCTGCTAACATAGTTATAGGTATTGTTGCTTGTTAGTGCTTGTGTTAAAGCCTTAATTTAGGTTGATGCCATTCATATGATACGCATCCATCCCTTTGACACCTGTATTCCAAATTAGTAATTAAAGACCTTTATCGCATGCGATATCTATATCTACACCAGGGGTGGGCAATTAATTTTCCCATGGGGCCGCATGAGAAATTGGGATTGGTTTAGAGGGCCGGACTAATATAATTACCTCAGTTCTACCCAATATACTACATCACTACACCCCCTCCATATACTACACCTGTAATAAACTACATCACTACACCCTCCATATACTACACCTGTATTATACTACATCACTACACCCCCTCCATATACTACACCTGTATTATACTACATCACTACACCCCCTCCATATACTACACCTGTAATAAACTACATCACTACACCCCCCATATACTAGACCTGTATTATACTACATCACTACACCCCCTCCATATACTACACCTGTAATAAACTACACCACTACACCCCCCATATACTACATCACTACACCCCCTCCATATACTACACCTGTAATAAACTACATCACTACACCCCTATATACTATACCTGTATTATACTACACTCCCTCCATATACCTGTAATATACTACACCCCCATATACACCTGTATTATACTACACCACTATATAATACACCTCCGATATACTACATCATTACACCCCATATACTACACCTGTAATATACTACACCTCCATATAGCACACCTGTAATATACTACATCACTACATCCCATATAGTACACCTGTAATATACTACATCACTACACCCCTATATACACCTGTAATATACTACATCACTACACCCCTATATACACCTGTAATATACTACATCACTACACCCCTATATACACCTGTAATATACTACATCACTACACCCCTATATACACCTGTAATATACTACACCTCAATATAGCACACCTGTAATATACTACACCTCCATATAGTACACCTGTAATATACTACACCTCAATATAGCACACCTGTAATATACTACACCTCCATATAGCACACCTGTAATATACTACATCACTACACCCCTATATAGCACACCTGTAATATACTACACCTCCATATAGCACACCTGTAATATACTACACCTCAATATAGCACACCTGTAATATACTACACCTCAATATAGCACACCTGTAATATACTACACCTCCATATAGCACACCTGTAATATACTACACCTCCATATAGCACACCTGTAATATACTACATCACTACACCCCTATATAGCACACCTGTAATATACTACACCTCCATATAGCACACCTGTAATATACTACATCACTACACCCCTATATAGCACACCTGTAATATACTACACCTCCATATAGCACACCTGTAATATACTACATCACTACACCCCTATATAGCACACCTGTAATATACTACACCTCCATATAGCACACCTGTAATATACTACATCACTACACCCCTATATAGCACACCTGTAATATACTACACCGCCATATAGCACACCTGTAATATACTACACCTCCATAGAGCACACCTGTAATATACACCTCCATATAGCACACCTGTAATATACTACACCTCCATAGAGCACACCTGTAATATACACCTCCATATAGCACACCTGTAATATACTACACCTCCATATAGTACACCTGTAATATACTACACCTCCATATAGTACACCTGTAATATACATCACTATACCCCCATATACTACACCACTATATACACCTCCATATAGCACACCTGTAATATACTACACCTCCATATAGTACACCTGTAATATACTACACCTCCATATAGCACACCTGTAATATACTACACCTCCATATAGCACACCTGTAATATACTACACCTCCATATAGCACACCTGTAATATACTACACCTCCATATAGCACACCTGTAATATACTACATCACTATACCCCCATATACTACACCACTATATACACCTCCATATAGCACACCTGTAATATACTACACCTGCACCCCCATATCACACACACTACACCCCATACAGCCTGCACCCCCATATCACACACACTACACCCCATACAGCCTGCACCCCCATATCACACACACTACACCCCCATATGTCACACACCCTGCCCACATATCTCACCCTGCCTGTACCCCCAACTTACCCCTCTCAAACACTCTGCACCCCTTCACATCCTTTTGTCAGTCTGCAACCCTCATATGCCACTCACCCTGTAGCTCCATCTTCCCTCATATGCACTCACCCTGCAGCCCCCCTCCCCCTCATGTCCCCTCTTTTCTTATTACCAGTCATCATGTGTCACGATGCTGAAGTTGGTTTCTTATTCGTCCAGTTTCTTATTCGGGGCTGAAGTTGGTTTCTTATTCATCAGTTTCTTATTCGGCAATTTAGTTTTTTCAGTTTTTTATGCATTTATCAACAAAAATAACACATCACAATAATAAAATACAATGCACTGAGGTGCCCTAATATACATACACTCAAAACCAGCTGCGAAAATTATAAAACTGGCAAAAAAATGGGCATCAAAATGGGCACCGAAGTATGTTAGTGAAAGGATTAAATGGCTTTGGGCCACTGATCTACCACCAGAATTGCATATCTAGTGATGCCTCTAATCAAACTCAAGTGTCTCCAGCCTGGCCCAAAGGGGTTCTGGGCATCAGAACTGGCATCAAAGTGGGCACACAGCCAATTTTCACAGATTTGAATAAGTAACTGGTGTTTTTGAGGGGTTAAATGGCTTTGGGCCACTGATCTCACACCACATTTACATACCTAGTGATGCCACACATCAAATTCAGATCACTCCAGCCTGGCCCAAACAGGTTCTGGGCATCAGAACTGGCATCAAAGTTGGCAAAATCCCAGTTTTCACAGATTTGAATAAGTAACTGGTGTTTTTGAGGGGTTAAATGGCTTTGGGCCACTGATCTCACACCATATTTACATACCTAGTGATGCCACACATCAAATTCAGATCACTCCAGCCTGGCCCAAACAGGTTCTCGGCATCAGAACTGGCATCAAAGTGGGCACACAGCCAATTTTCACAGATTTGAATAAGTAACTGGTGTTTTTGAGGGGTTAAATGGCTTTGGGCCACTGATTTCACACCACATTTACATACCTAGTGATGCCACACAACAAATTCAGATCACTCCAGCCTGGCCCAAACAGGTTCTGGGCATCAGAACTGGCATCAAAGTGGGCAAAATCCCAGTTTTCACAGATTTGAATAAGTAACTGATGTTTTTGAGGGGTTAAATGGCTTTGGGCCACTGATCTCACACCACATTTACATACCTAGTGATCTCGCACATCAAATTCAGATCACTCCAGCCTGGCCCAAACAGGTTCTGGGCATCAAAACTGGCATCAAAGTGGGCAAAACCCCAGTTTTCACAGATTTGAATAAGTAACTGATGTGTTTGAAGGGTTAAATGGCTTTGGGCCACTGATCTCACACCATATTTACATACCTAGTGATGCCACACATCAAATTCAGATCACTCCAGCCTGGCCCAAACAGGTTCTCGGCATCAGAACTGGCATCAAAGTGGGCACACAGCCAATTTTCACAGATTTGAATAAGTAACTGGTGTTTTTGAGGGGTTAAATGGCTTTGGGCCACTGATTTCACACCACATTTACATACCTAGTGATGTCACACATCAAATTCAGATCACTTCAGCCTGGCCCAAACAGGTTCTGGGCATCAGAACTGGCATCAAAGTGGGCAAAATCCCAGTTTTCACAGATTTGAATAAGTAACTGATGTTTATGAGGGGTTAAATGGCTTTGGTCCACTGATCTCACACCATATTTACATACCTAGTGATGCCACACATCAAATTCAGATCACTCCAGCCTGGCCCAAACAGGTACTGGGCATCAGAACTGGCATCAAAGTGGGCAAAACCCCAGTTTTCACAGATTTGAATAAGTAACTGGTGTTTTTGAGGGGTTAAATGGCTTTGGGCCACTGATCTCACACCACATTTACATACCTAGTGATGCCACACATAAAATTCAGATCACTCCAGCCTGGCCCAAACAGGTTCTGGGCATCAGAACTGGCATCAAAGTGGGCAAAACCCCAGTTTTCACAGATTTGAATAAGTAACTGGTGTTTCTGAGGGGTTAAATGGCTTTGGGCCACTGATCGCACACCACATTGACATACCAAGTGATGCCACACATCAAATTCAGATCACTCCAGCCTGGCCCAAACAGGTTCTGGGCATCAGAACTGGCATCAAAGTTGGCAAAATCTCAGTTTTCACAGATTTGAATAAGTAACTGATGTTTTTGAGGGGTTAAATGGCTTTGGGCCACTGATCTCACACCATATTTACATACCTAGTGATGCCACACATCAAATTCAGATCACTCCAGCCTGGCCCAAACAGGTTCTCGGCATCAGAACTGGCATCAAAGTGGGCACACAGCCAATTTTCACAGATTTGAATAAGTAACTGGTGTTTTTGAGGGGTTAAATGGCTTTGGGCCACTGATTTCACACCACATTTACATACCTAGTGATGCCACACAACAAATTCAGATCACTCCAGCCTGGCCCAAACAGGTTCTGGGCATCAGAACTGGCATCAAAGTGGGCAAAATCCCAGTTTTCACAGATTTGAATAAGTAACTGATGTTTTTGAGGGGTTAAATGGCTTTGGGCCACTGATCTCACACCACATTTACATACCTAGTGATGTCGCACATCAAATTCAGATCACTCCAGCCTGGCCCAAACAGGTTCTGGGCATCAAAACTGGCATCAAAGTGGGCAAAACCCCAGTTTTCACAGATTTGAATAAGTAACTGATGTGTTTGAGGGGTTAAATGGCTTTGGGCCACTGATCTCACACCACATTTACATACCTAGTGATGTCACACATCAAATTCAGATCACTTCAGCCTGGCCCAAACAGGTTCTGGGCATCAGAACTGGCATCAAAGTGGGCAAAATCCCAGTTTTCACAGATTTGAATAAGTAACTGATGTTTATGAGGGGTTAAATGGCTTTGGGCCTCTGATCTCACACCACATTTACATACCTAGTGATGCCACACATCAAATTCAGATCACTCCAGCCTGGCCCAAACAGGTACTGGGCATCAGAACTGGCATCAAAGTGGGCAAAACCCCAGTTTTCACAGATTTGAATAAGTAACTGGTGTTTTTGAGGGGTTAAATGGCTTTGGGCCACTGATCTCACACCACATTTACATACCTAGTGATGCCACACATAAAATTCAGATCACTCCAGCCTGGCCCAAACAGGTTCTGGGCATCAGAACTGGCATCAAAGTGGGCAAAACCCCAGTTTTCACAGATTTGAATAAGTAACTGGTGTTTTTGAGGGGTTAAATGGCTTTGGGCCACTGATCTCACACCACATTTACATACCTAGTGATGCCACACATAAAATTCAGATCACTCCAGCCTGGCCCAAACAGGTTCTGGGCATCAGAACTGGCATCAAAGTGGGCAAAACCCCAGTTTTCACAGATTTGAATAAGTAACTGGTGTTTTTGAGGGGTTAAATGGCTTTGGGCCACTGATCTCACACCACATTTACATACCTAGTGATGCCACACATAAAATTCAGATCACTCCAGCCTGGCCCAAACAGGTTCTGGGCATCAGAACTGGCATCAAAGTGGGCAAAACCCCAGTTTTCACAGATTTGAATAAGTAACTGATGTGTTTGAAGGGTTAAATGGCTTTGGGCCACTGATCTCACACCATATTTACATACCTAGTGATGCCACACATCAAATTCAGATCACTCCAGCCTGGCCCAAACAGGTTCTCGGCATCAGAACTGGCATCAAAGTGGGCACACAGCCAATTTTCACAGATTTGAATAAGTAACTGGTGTTTTTGAGGGGTTAAATGGCTTTGGGCCACTGATTTCACACCACATTTACATACCTAGTGATGTCACACATCAAATTCAGATCACTTCAGCCTGGCCCAAACAGGTTCTGGGCATCAGAACTGGCATCAAAGTGGGCAAAATCCCAGTTTTCACAGATTTGAATAAGTAACTGATGTTTATGAGGGGTTAAATGGCTTTGGTCCACTGATCTCACACCATATTTACATACCTAGTGATGCCACACATCAAATTCAGATCACTCCAGCCTGGCCCAAACAGGTACTGGGCATCAGAACTGGCATCAAAGTGGGCAAAACCCCAGTTTTCACAGATTTGAATAAGTAACTGGTGTTTTTGAGGGGTTAAATGGCTTTGGGCCACTGATCTCACACCACATTTACATACCTAGTGATGCCACACATAAAATTCAGATCACTCCAGCCTGGCCCAAACAGGTTCTGGGCATCAGAACTGGCATCAAAGTGGGCAAAACCCCAGTTTTCACAGATTTGAATAAGTAACTGGTGTTTTTGAGGGGTTAAATGGCTTTGGGCCACTGATCTCACACCACATTTACATACCTAGTGATGTCGCACATCAAATTCAGATCACTCCAGCCTGGCCCAAACAGGTTCTGGGCATCAGAACTGGCATCAAAGTGGGCAAAACCCCAGTTTTCACAGATTTGAATAAGTAACTGGTGTTTTTGAGGGGTTAAATGGCTTTGGGCCACTGATCTCACACCACATTGACATACCTAGTGATGCCACACATCAAACTCAGATCACTCTAGCCTGGCACAAACAGGTTTTGGGCATCAGAACTGGCATCAAAGTGGGCACACAGCCAATTCTCACAGATTTGAATAAGTAACTGGTGTTTTTGAGGGGTTAAATGGCTTTGGGCCACTGATTTCACACCACATTTATATACTTAGTGATGCCATACATCAAATTCATATCACTCCAGCCTGGCCCAAACAGGTTCTGGGCATCAGAACTGGCATCAAAGTGGTCAAAACCCCAGTTTTCACAGATTTGAATAAGTAACTGGTGTTTTTGAGGGGTTAAATGGCTTTGTGCCACTGATCTCACACCACATTTACATACCTAGTGATGCCACACATCAAATCCAGATCACTCCAGCTTGGCCCAAACAGGTTCTGGGCATCAGAACTGGCATCAAAGTGGGCAAAACCTCAGTTTTCACAGATTTGAATAAGTAACTGGTGTTTTTGAGGGGTTAAATTGCTTTGGGCCACTGATCTCACACCACATTTACATACCTAGTGATGTCGCACAGCAAATTCAGATCACTCCAGCCTGGCCCAAACAGGTTCTGGGCATCAAAACTGGCATCAAAGTGGGCAAAATCCCAGTTTTCACAGATTTGAATAAGTAACTGATGTTTATGAGGGGTTAAATGGCTTTGGGCCACTGATCTCACACCAAATTTACATACCTAGTGATGCCACACATCAAATTCAGATCACTCCAGCCTGGCCCAAACAGGTTCTGGGCATCAGAACTGGCATCAAAGTGGGCAAAATCCCAGTTTTCACAGATTTGAATAAGTAACTGGTGTTTTTGAGGGGTTAAATGGCTTTGGGCCACTGATCTCACACCACATTTACATACCTAGTGATGTCGCACATCAAATTCAGATCACTCCAGCCTGGCCCAAACAGGTTCTGGGCATCAGAACTGGCATCAAAGTGGGCAAAATCTCAGTTTTCACAGATTTGAATAAGTAACTGGTGTTTTTGAGGGGTTAAATGGCTTTGGGCCACTGATCTCACACCACATTTACATACCTAGTGATGACACACATCAAATCCAGATCACTCCAGCCTGGCCCCAACAGGTTCTGGGCATCAGAACTGGCATCAAATTGGGCAAAACCTCAGTTTTCACAGATTTGAATAAGTAACTGGTGTTTTTGAGGGGTTAAATGGCTTTGGGCCACTGATTTCACACCACATTTACATACCTAGTGATGCCACACAACAAAGTCAGATCACTCCAGCCTGGCCCAAACAGGTTCTGGGCATCAGAACTGGCATCAAAGTGGGCAAAATCCCAGTTTTCACAGATTTGAATAAGTAACTGGTGTTTTTGAGGGGTTAAATGGCTTTAGGCCACTGATCTCACACCACATTTACATACCTAGTGATGTCGCACAGCAAATTCAGATCACTCCAGCCTGGCCCAAACAGGTTCTGGGCATCAAAACTGGCATCAAAGTGGGCAAAACCCCAGTTTTCACAGATTTGAATAAGTAACTGGTGTTTTTGAGGGGTTAAATGGCTTAGGGCCACTGATCTCACACTACATTTACATACCTAGTGATGTCACACATCAAATTCAGATCACTTCAGCCTGGCCCAAACAGGTTCTGGGCATCAGAACTGGCATCAAAGTGGGCAAAATCCCAGTTTTCACAGATTTGAATAAGTAACTGATGTTTATGAGGGTTAAATGGCTTTGGGCCACTGATCTCACACCACATTTACATACCTAGTGATGCCACACATCAAATTCAGATCACTCCAGCCTGGCCCAAACAGGTTCTGGGCATCAGAACTGGCATCAAAGTGGGCAAAATCCCAGTTTTCACAGATTTGAATAAGTAACTGGTGTTTTTGAGGGGTTAAATGGCTTTGGGCCACTGATCTCACACCACATTTACATACCTAGTGATGTCGCACATCAAATTCAGATCACTCCAGCCTGGCCCAAACAGGTTCAGGGCATCAGAACTGGCATCAAAGTGGGCAAAACCCCAGTTTTCACAGATTTGAATAAGTAACCAGTGTTTTTGAGGGATTAAATGGCTTTGGGCCACTGATCTCACACCACATTTACATACCTAGTGATGTCACACATCAAATTCAGATCACTCCAGCCTGGCCCAAACAGGTTCTGGGCATCAGAACTGGCATCAAAGTGGGCAAAATCCCAGTTTTCACAGATTTGAATAAGTAACCAGTGTTTTTGAGGGATTAAATGGCTTTGGGCCACTGATCTCACACCACATTTACATACCTAGTGATGTCACACATCAAATTCAGATCACTTCAGCCTGGCCCAAACAGGTTCTGGGCATCAAAACTGGCATCAAAGTGGGCAAAACCCCAGTTTTCACAGATTTGAATAAGTAACTGGTGTTTTTGAGGGGTTAAATGGCTTTGGGCCACTGATCTCACACCAAATTTACATACCTAGTGATGTCGCACATCAAATTCAGATCACTCCAGCCTGGCCCAAACAGGTTCTGGGCATCAGAACTGGCATCAAAGTGGGCAAAACCCCAGTTTTCACAGATTTGAATAAGTAACTGGTGTTTTTGAGGGGTTAAATGGCTTTGGGCCACTGATCTCACACCACATTGACATACCTAGTGATGCCACACATCAAACTCAGATCACTCTAGCTTGGCACAAACAGGTTTTGGGCATCAGAACTGGCATCAAAGTGGGCACACAGCCAATTCTCACAGATTTGAATAAGTAACTGGTGTTTTTGAGGGGTTAAATGGCTTTGGGCCACTGATTTCACACCACATTTATATACTTAGTGATGCCATACATCAAATTCATATCACTTTAGCCTGGCCCAAACAGGTTCTGGGCATCAGAACTGGCATCAAAGTGGGCAAAACCCCAGTTTTCACAGATTTGAATAAGTAACTGGTGTTTTTGAGGGGTTAAATGGCTTTGTGCCACTGATCTCACACCACATTTACATACCTAGTGATGCCACACAACAAATTCAGATCACTCCAGCCTGGCCCAAACAGGTTCTGGGCATCAGAACTGGCATCAAAGTGGGCAAAACCCCAGTTTTCACAGATTTGAATAAGTAACTGGTTTTTTTGAGGGGTTAAATGGCTTTGGGCCACTGATCTCACACCACATTTACATACCTAGTGATGCCACACATCAAATTCAGATCACTCCAGCCTGGCCCAAACAGGTTCTGGGCATCAGAACTGGCATCAAAGTGGGCAAAACCCCAGTTTTCACAGATTTGACAAAGTACCTGTTGTTTTTTACAGGATTACATTACCTTTTGCCACTGGTCTTATAGCAAGCACTAGCACAAAATATATCTACATAAAAATCACACTTTTTTTGCTGTCTGGAGAACTTAAAGGGAACCTGTCACCAGATTTGGAGCCTATAAGCTGCGTCTACAACCATTGGGCTCTTATATACAACATTCTAACATGCTGTATATAAGAGCCCAAGCCGCTGTGTAGAATATAAACACTTTATAATACTCACATAGATGGTCGCTGCAGTGGATGTGGCTGAAATGGTTTACTTCGTCCTCCGGTGCCTGCGCCTCCATTTTTGGCCATCTTTGTCGCCGCCTCTGTCGTCCTTGTGAAGTCGGAGTGCATTACGCGTCCGACGTCATACAGAACCACCGGCATTCAGGTCCTGCGCTGGCGCACTTTCATCTGTCCTGAGCAGGGCAGATCAAAATATTGTAGTGCGCATGCCTTTAACGATCAAAAACACTTTAATCAAAGTGAACAAATTGCTACTTTATACTTACTTGAATAAGTTACTGAAATGTTTTTGGAATTAAAGGGGCTGTCCAGCCTTAAGGTGGCTTTACATGTTACGAGATCGCTAAAGCGATGTCGTTGGGGTCACGGAATTGGTGACGCACATCCAGCCGCTTTAGCGATATCGTTGCGTGTGACACCTATTAGCGATTTTTAATCGTTGCAAAAACGTTCAAAATCGCTAATCGGTGACATGCCCCCCTCTTCCCAAATATCATTGCTGCTGCAGTAACGATGTTGTTTCTCTTTGCTGCGACAGCACACATGGCTCCGTGTGACACCGCAGGAACGAGGAACCTCTCCTTACCTGCGTCCCGCCAGCAATGAGGAAGGAAGGAGGTGGGCGGGATGTTACGTCCCGCTCATCTCCGCCCCTCCGCTTTGATTGGGTGGCGCTTAGTGACGTCGCTGTGACGCTGAACGAACCTCCCCCTAAAGGGGGCTTTACACGCTACGACATCGCTAATGCGGAGTCGTTGGGGTCACGGATTTTGTGACGCACATCTGGCCGCATTAGCGATGTTGTTGCGTGTGACACCGATGAGCGATTTTGCATCGTCGCAAAAACGTGCCAAATCACTCATCGGTGACATGGGGGTCCATTCTCGATTATCGTTACTGCAGCAGAAACGAAGTTGTTCCTCGCTCCTGCGGCAGCACACATCGATGCGTGTGACGCCGCAGGAACGAGGAAGCTCCCCTACCTGCCTCCCGGCCGCTATGCGAGGGGAAGGAGGTGGGCGGGATGTTACGTCCCGCTCATCTCCGCCCCTCCTCTTCTATTGGGCGGCGGTTCAGTGACGCAGCTGTGACGTCACTGTGACGCTAAACGAACCGCCCCCTTAGAAAGGAGGTGGTTCGCCGGTCACAGCAACGTCGGCGGGAAGGTAAGTATGTGTGACGGGTCTGGGAGATGTTGTGCAACACGGGCAGCGATTTGCCCGTGTCGCACAACCGATGGGGGCGGGTGCCCACGCTAGCGATATCGGGACCGATATCGCAGCGTGAAAAGTAGCCTTTAGAAAGGAGGTGGTTTGCCGGTCATAGCGACGTCGCTGAGCAGGTATGTGCGTGTGACGCTGGAGTAGCAATAATGTTTGCTACGGCAGCGATCACCACATATCGGCCGTGCGATGGGGCCGGCTGCTATCACGCTCGACATCGCTATCATCGGCTACCTGTGTCGCAGCGTGTAAAGCGGCCTTTATGGCTACTTTACACACTGCGATATCGGTCCCGATATCGCTAGTGTGGGTACCCGCCCCCATCTGTTGCGCGACACGGGCAAATCGCTGCCCGTGTCGCACAACAGCCGTCACACATACATACCTGTCCGGCGACGTCGCTGTGACGGGCGAACCGCCTCCTTTCTAAGGGGGCGGTCCGTGCGGCGTCACAGCGATGTCACTGAACCGCCGCCCAATAGCAGCGGAGGGGCGGAGCTGAGCGGGACGTAACATCCCGCCCACCTCCTTCCTTCCTCATAGCGGCCGGGAGGCAGGTAGGGGGAGCTTCCTCGTTCCTGCGGCGTCACACGCAGCGATGTGTGCTGCCGCAGGAACGAGGAACAACCTCGTTACTGCTGCAGTAACGAGATTTGAGAATGGACCCTCGTGTCGCCGATTAGCGATTTTGCACGTTTTTGCAACGATGCAAAATCGCTTATCGGTGTCACACGCAACGGCATCGCTAATGCGGCCGGATGTGCGTCACGAATTCCGTGACCCCAACGACTCCGCATTAGCGATGTCGCAGCGTGTAAAGCCCGCTTTAGGCTAGAAATCTGCGTCAGTCTATGTGACAATAACATTCCCCTCAAAAACACCAGTTACTTATTCAAATCTGTGAAAACTGAGGTTTTGCCCACTTTGATGCCAGTGCTGATGCCCAGAACCTGTTTGGGCCAGGCTGGAGTGATCTGAATTTGATGTGTGGCATCACTAGGTATGTAAATGTGGTGTGAGATCAGTGGCCCAAAGCCATTTAACCCCTCAAAAACACCAGTTACTTATTCAAATCTGTGAAAATTGGCTGTGTGCCCACTTTGATGCCAGTGCTGATGCCCAGAACCTGTTTGGGCCAGGCTGGAGTGATCTGAATTTGATGTGTGGCATCACTAGGTATGTAAATGTGGTGTGAGATCAGTGGCCCAAAGCCATTTAACCCCTCAAAAACACCAGTTACTTATTCAAATCTGTGAAAACTGCGATTTTGCCAACTTTGATGCCAGTTCTGATGCCCAGAACCTGTTTGGGCCAGGCTGGAGTGATCTGAATTTGATGTGTGGCATCACTAGGTATATAAATGTGGTGTGAGATCAGTGGCCCAAAGCCATTTAACCCCTCAAAAACACCAGTCACTTATTCAAATCTGTGAAAATTGGCTGTGTGCCCACTTTGATGCCAGTTCTGATGCCCATAACCTGTTTGGGCCAGGCTGGAGTGATCTGAATTTGATGTGCGGCATCACTAAGTATGTAAATGTGGTGTAAGATCAGTGGCCCAAAGCCATTTAACTCCTCAAAAACACCAGTTACTTATTCAAATCTGTGAAAACTGGGGTTTTGCCCACTTTGATGCCAGTTTTGATGCCCAGAACCTGTTTGGGCCAGGCTGGAGTGATCTGAATTTGATGTGCGGCAACACTAGGCATGTAAATGTGGTGTGAGATCAGTGGCCCAAAGCAATTTAACCCCTCAAAAACACCAGTTACTTATTCAAATCTGTGAAAACTGGGGTTTTGCCCACTTTGATGCCAGTTCTGATGCCCAGAACCTGTTTGGGCCAGGCTGGAGTGATCTGAATTTGATGTGTGGCATCACTAGGTATGTAAATGTGGTGTGCTATCAGTGGCTCAAAGCCATTTAACCCCTCAAAAACACCAGTTACTTATTCAAATCTGTGAAAATTGGCTGTGTGCCCACTTTGATGCCAGTTCTGATGCCCAGAACCTGTTTGGGCCAGGCTGGAGTGATCTGAATTTGATGTGTGGCATCACTAGGTATATAAATGTGGTGTGAGATCAGTGGCCCAAAGCCATTTAACCCCTCAAAAACACCAGTCACTTATTCAAATCTGTGAAAATTGGCTGTGTGCCCACTTTGATGCCAGTTCTGATGCCCAGAACCTGTTTGGGCCAGGCTGGAGTGATCTGAATTTGATGTGCGGCATCACTAAGTATGTAAATGTGGTGTAAGATCAGTGGCCCAAAGCCATTTAACCCCTCAAAAACACCAGTTACTTATTCAAATCTGTGAAAATTGGCTGTGTGCTAACTTTCATGCCAGTTTTGATGCCCAGAACCTGTTTGGGCCAGGCTGGAGTGATCTGAATTTGATGTGCGGCAACACTAGGTATGTAAATGTGGTGTGAGATCAGTGGCCCAAAGCAATTTAACCCCTCAAAAACACCAGTTACTTATTCAAATCTGTGAAAACTGGGGTTTTGCCCACTTTGATGCCAGTTCTGATGCCCAGAACCTGTTTGGGCCAGGCTGGAGTGATCTGAATTTGATGTGTGGCATCACTAGGTATGTAAATGTGGTGTGCGATCAGTGGCCCAAAGCCATTTAACCCCTCAAAAACACCAGTTACTTATTCAAATCTGTGAAAATTGGCTGTGTGCCCACTTTGATGCCAGTTCTGATGCCCAGAACCTGTTTGGGCCAGGCTGGAGTGATCTGAATTTGATGTGTGGCAGCACTAGGTATGTCAATTTGGTGTGAGATCAGTGGCCCAAAGCCATTTAACCCCTCAAAAACACCAGTTACTTATTCAAATCTGTGAAAACTGGGGGTTTGCCCACTTTGATGCCAGTTTTGATGCCCAGAACCTGTTTGGGCCAGGCTGGAGTGATCTGAATTTGATGTGCGGCAACACTAGGTATGTAAATGTGGTGTAAGATCAGTGGCCCAAAGCCATTTAACCCCTCAAAAACACCAGTTACTTATTCAAATCTGTGAAAACTGCGATTTTGCCAAATTTGATGCCAGTTCTGATGCCCAGAACCTGTTTGGGCCAGGCTGGAGTGATCTGAATTTGATGTGTGGCATCACTAGGTATGTAAATGTGGTGTGAGATCAGTGGCCCAAAGCCATTTAACCCCTCAAAAACACCAGTTACTTATTCAAATCTGTGAAAATTGGCTGTGTGCCCACTTTGATGCCAGTTCTGATGCCGAGAACCTGTTTGGGCCAGGCTGGAGTGATCTGAATTTGATGTGTGGCATCACTAGGTATGTAAATATGGTGTGAGATCAGTGGCCCAAAGCCATTTAACCCCTGAAAAACACCAGTTACTTATTCAAATCTGTGAAAACTGCGATTTTGCCAACTTTGATGCCAGTTCTGATGCCCAGAACCTGTTTGGGACAGGCTGGAGTGATCTGAATTTGATGTGTGGCAGCACTAGGTATGTAAATGTGGTGTGAGATCAGTGGCCCAAAGCCATTTAACCCCTCAAAAACACCAGTTACTTATTCAAATCTGTGAAAACTGGGGTTTTGCCCACTTTGATGCCAGTTCTGATGCCCAGAACCTGTTTGGGCCAGGCTGGAGTGATCTGAATTTGATGTGTGGCATCACTATGTATATAAATGTGGTGTGAGATCAGTGGCCCAAAGCCATTTAACCCCTCAAAAACACCAGTCACTTATTCAAATCTGTGAAAATTGGCTGTGTGCCCACTTTGATGCCAGTTATGATGCCCAGAACCTGTTTGGGCCAGGCTGGAGTGATCTGAATTTGATGTGTGTCATCAGTAGGTATGTAAATGTGGTGTGACATCAGTGGCCCAAAGCCATTTAACCCCTCAAAAACACCAGTTACTTATTCAAATCTGTGAAAATTGGCTGTGTGCCCACTTTGATGCCAGTTCTGATGCCCAGAACCTGTTTGGGCCAGGCTGGAGTGATCTGAATTTGATGTTTGGCATCACTAGGTATGTAAATGTGCTGTGAGATCAGTGGCCCAAAGCCATTTAACCCCTCAAAAACACCAGTTACTTATTCAAATCTGTGAAAATTGGCTGTGTGCCCACTTTGATGCCAGTTCTGATGCCCAGAACCTGTTTGGGCCAGGCTGGAGTGATCTGAATTTGATGTGTGGCAGCACTAGGTATGTAAATTTGGTGTGAGATCAGTGGCCCAAAGCCATTTAACCCCTCAAAAACACCAGTTACTTATTCAAATCTGTGAAAACTGGGGTTTTGCCCACTTTGATGCCAGTTCTGATGCCCAGAACCTGTTTGGGCCAGGCTGGAGTGATCTGAATTTGATGTGCGGCAACACTAGGTATGTAAATGTGGTGTAAGATCAGTGGCCCAAAGCCATTTAACCCCTCAAAAACACCAGTTACTTATTCAAATCTGTGAAAACTGCGATTTTGCCAAATTTGATGCCAGTTCTGATGCCCAGAACCTGTTTGGGCCAGGCTGGAGTGATCTGAATTTGATGTGTGGCATCACTAGGTATGTAAATGTGGTGTGAGATCAGTGGCCCAAAGCCATTTAACCCCTCAAAAACACCAGTTACTTATTCAAATCTGTGAAAATTGGCTGTGTGCCCACTTTGATGCCAGTTCTGATGCCGAGAACCTGTTTGGGCCAGGCTGGAGTGATCTGAATTTGATGTGTGGCATCACTAGGTATGTAAATATGGTGTGATATCAGTGGCCCAAAGCCATTTAACCCCGCAAAAACACCAGTTACTTATTCAAATCTGTGAAAATTGGCTGTGTGCCCACTTTGATGCCAGTTCTGATGCCCAGAACCTGTTTGGGCCAGGCTGGAGTGATCTGAATTTGATGTGTGTCATCAGTAGGTATGTAAATGTGGTGTGACATCAGTGGCCCAAAGCCATTTAACCCCTCAAAAACATCAGTTACTTATTCAAATCTGTGAAAACTGGGGTTTTGCCTACTTTGATGCCAGTTCTGATGCCCAGAACCTGTTTGGGCCAGGCTGGAGTGATCTGAATTTGATGTGTGGCATCACTAGGTATGTAAATGTGGTGTGAGATCAGTGGCCCAAAGCCATTTAACCCCTCAAAAACACCAGTTACTTATTCAAATCTGTAAAACTGGGGTTTTGCCCACTTTGATGCCAGTTCTGATGCCCAGAACCTGTTTGGGCCAGGCTGGAGTGATCTGATCTTGATGTGTGGCATCACTAGGTATGTAAATGTGGTGTGAGATCAGTGGCCCAAAGCCATTTAACCCCTCAAAAACACCAGTTACTTATTCAAATCTGTAAAAATTGGCTGTGTGCCCACTTTGATGCCAGTTCTGATGCTCAGAACCTGTTTGGGCCAGGCTGGAGTGATCTGAATTTGATGTTTGGCATCACTAGGTATGTAAATGTGGTGTGAGATCAGTGGCCCAAAGCCATTTAACCCCTCAAAATCACCAGTTACTTATTCAAATCTGTGAAAACTGGGGTTTTGCCCACTTTGATGCCAGTTCTGATGCCCAGAACCTGTTTGGGCCAGGCTGGAGTGATCTGAATTTGATGTGTGACATCACTAGGTATGTAAATGTGGTGTGAGATCAGTGGCCCAAAGCCATTTAACCTTTCAAAAATACCAGTTACTTATTCAAATCTGTTAAAAATTGGCTGTGTGCCCACTTTCATGCCAGTTCTGATGCCCAGAACCTGTTTGGGCCAGGCTGGAGTGATCTGAATTTCCTGTGTGTCATCAGTAGGTATGTAAATGTGGTGTGACATCAGTGGCCCAAAGCCATTTAACCCCTCAAAAACATCAGTTACTTATTCAAATCTGTGAAAACTGGGGTTTTGCCTACTTTGATGCCAGTTCTGATGCCCAGAACCTGTTTGGGCCAGGCTGGAGTGATCTGAATTTGATGTGTGGCATCACTAGGTATGTAAATGTGGTGTGAGATCAGTGGCCCAAAGCCATTTAACCCCTCAAAAACACCAGTTACTTATTCAAATCTGTGAAAATTGGCTGTGTGCCCACTTTGATGCCAGTTCTGATGCCCATAACCTGTTTGGGCCAGGCTGGAGTGATCTGAATTTGATGTGTGGCATCACTAGGTATGTAAATGTGGTGTGAGATCAGTGGCCCAAAGCCATTTAACCCCTCAAAAACACCAGTTACTTATTCAAATCTGTGAAAATTGGCTGTGTGCCCACTTTGATGCCAGTTCTGATGCCCAGAACCCCTTTGGGCCAGGCTGGAGTCACTTCAGTTTGATTAGAGGCATCACTAGGTATGCAATTCTGGTGTTAGATCAGTGGCCCAAAGCCATTTAACCCTTTCACTAACATACTTTGGTGCCCACTTTGATGCCCATTTTTTGCCAGTTTTATAATTTTTGCAGCTGGTTTTGAGTGTATTTATATTAGGGCACATCAGTGCATTGTATTTTATTATTGTCATGTGTTATTTTTGTTGTTAAATGCATAAAAAACTGAAAAAACTAAATTGCCGAATAAGAAACTGACGAATAAGAAACCAACTTCAGCCCCGAATAAGAAACTGGACGAATAAGAAACCAACTTCAGCATCGTTCATGTGTCAACATCTCCTTCAGCATTCAGCATGTCTTGCTTTCTCCCCGGCAATCCTGTCTCCTCCCACACAGTCACATGGGCGTGACATCATCGCAGGTCCTGGAAGATGAATTATTCCGTCTGCTCTGCTGTGCTGCTTCTTCTCCTGCACTGACTGTGCGGACCTGCACAGGATCTCTCCCTACTCGGCATGCTGCAGCCCGGCTCCACTGCACCGGCTGAAGACGGGCGGGCCGGTCACAGAGAGCAGGCGGGCCGGATGTGGCCCGCGGGCCGCCCGTTGCCCAGGTCTGATCTACACAAATCAAAGACAACCAGTCATGATCGATGCAGAATTCTGAATTTATTGAGGAAGTAAAAGGGATAATATTCAAAGTCCCTTGGCTGAGAGCCAGGGTTGCCTACTATAATCCTATTGGTTAACTTGCAAAAACAGCTTACATCGAGTAATATATATGTATGCATTTCATAATGTTACATTAAGCTAACTCAGCATGTTTTAAAAAAAAAGTATGTCTTATGATCAAGTGGAAAGTCCCATGTCTGAAATTGCCAGACATGGGTGTGTTTAGATAGATCAAGCTAAATCAAGCGCCATTTTATTAGTTATTGTTATTAGTCCAGCATTTTCTTGGTTATATTCAATATGTATTAAATCCCATCCATAACAGTCCCCCCTTTTGAAGATAACCAAAAAATCTTTTTCATAAAGTCCATCCATCTGTCCCGACATGTTCCAGCGTGTCTTTGAGTATACATTATGCAGGGTGTTCATAAGCTAACCCTATGACTGGGGACCCTGTGCTATCCCTCATCCCGACGGTAGACCTAAAGGCGGTCAGGGCCGAGCTTCCAGCGTTCCCCTATCTCGTAACAGACCCTGATCTGAACTCACCATACCCTGAGTCCAGGACTAGGCAAGACACGCTGCATATCAAAAGGACAAAACAAATAGACTTATTCAGCAAATGATCGAAGGGGAGATAGGAAGCACAGGATGGCAGAAAGAAATCAGTTCCTGTCCCTTAAGGCTATGTGCACACGCTGCGTTTTTTTGACGCTGCGTTTTTGTGCGTTTTTGGCCGCGAAAAAAAAAAAAAACGCACCTGCGTCGAAAAAACGCGGCAAAAAACGCACGCGTTTTGCCGCGATTTGGTGCGTTTTTTTGCTGCGTTTTGCTGCGTTTTTGCTCACTGCGTCTTTATGCGTTTTTTATCAGTGAACAAAAAAAAAAAGGTCTGATGTCATTTCCTTCTTCAATGTGTTCTTCATTCTCCACTAGTGTATGCAGAAGAGCAGACAGCTGCAGAACTACAAGTCTCAGCATCCTCGATCCAATAGTGTATGCAGGAGAGCAGACAGCAGCTGTCGAACTACAAGGCTCAGCATCCTCCATCCAATAGTGTATGCAGGAGAGCAGACAGCAGCTGTCGAACTACAAGGCTCAGCATCCTCCTTCCAGGACTGTATGCAGGATTTCTTTGCCCCCCCCAAAAAAAAATGACATGGGCTTCGCCATATTTTTGTATGCTAGCCGGGTACAGCAGGCAGGTACGGGCTGCCCCCAACCCCCAGCTGCCTATTTGTACCCAGCTGGGAACCAAAAATATAGGGAAGCCCTTTTTTTTTAAATTATTTCATGAATTTCATGAAATAATTTAAAAAAAAAATGACGTGGGCTTCGCCCAATTTTTGAGTCCAGCCGGGTACAACTAGGCAGCTGGGGATTGGAATCCACAGTGCAGGGTGCCCATGCTTTCTGGGCACCCCCGCTGTGAATTGCAGTCCCGCAGCCACCCCAGAAAATGGCGCTTTCATAGAAGCGCCATCTTCTGGCGCTGTATTCAACTCTTCCGGCTGCCCTGGTGACGGGTGGCTAGCCGGGTAATAATGGAGTTAGGGTTAGCTGTATATTATCAGCTAGCCCTAAGCCCGAAATTCATGGTGTCACGCCAATATTAGACATGGCCACCATGAATTTCTAGTAAAGATAAAAAAAAACACAACACACAGAAAAATATTTTTATTAGAAATAAAACACAACACAATTAGTGACTCCATCTTTATTGAAATAAAGAAGCCCCCTCCGCAGTAATCCTGGGTTAGGGTCCCGCGCCGTCCAATCTGGATCCAATATCATCTGATCGGTTTGCTGGAAGGCAAAGCGATCAGATGATGTGTCAGGTTCAAGGATGTGAATCACATGACACAGCAGCTGATTGTGTAAAAGCCGATTATACAATCAGCTGATGCATCGGTGCAAAAAAAAAATAATAATACTCACTTATGTGCTGAATACCGGCAGCTCCTGCAGCGATGTTGCGGGAGTCTGATCCCGTCCGATCGCTGCAGCAGCTGCCGGTTATCAGGGATGAAGTCTCCTGACGCATCCGCTGATACCGGCCGGGCGCCCGCGTCATCGCGATACTTACGATCACCTGATGCGTCAGGTGACTGCATCAGGTGATCCATCGCCAGGTCCTGCATCCATCGGAGCCGGAGGTTTCCCGGCCGTCTGCACACAGCCGGAGCGGAGGTGGCGATACCGTGAGAGGAGATGGGAGCAGGCATGGCACCGGGAGTCTGCAGACAGGTGAGTATAACTTTTTTTTTTTTTTTTCTACTGTTAACTTTTGTTTTCGCAGCCGCTTCCATCTCCTGCCTGTACATGGCGCCGCACGGCAGCTGACATGCACAGAACGGGAGGTGGAAGCGACGGTGACGGTACCGGGAGGATTCACGCTTCTGTCTATACTGACAGAAGGAATCCTCTTCCTGTACACGTCACTTTACTACCCACCTCCTGCGTTTATAGCTGCGTTTTTGGTCTTAGAAACGCACCAAAACGCACCAAAACGCAGCTATTTGCGTTTCTCATTGCGTCTTTCAACATCCCATTGAACTCAATGGATGAAAAGCGCAGTGAAAAACGCGGGAATAATTGACATGCTGCGTTTTTGTGGTCACCACAAAAACGCAGCTGAAAAAAAAACGCTGTGTGGGGACAGCAAAAATGAAAACTCATAGACTTTGCTGGGGAAGCAAAGTCATGCAGTTTTGAGGCCAAAAACGCACCCGAAAAACGCGCAAAAACGCCGCGAAAAACGCACCGTGTGCACATAGCCTAAGTGTCCTATTGGCCATGTTCCACAGTGGCATACAGGATCCGAGGTGAAGGGGGAGGAGTAGGAGGCGGTGGTGGTGGTCCTCTCATCAGTTCATACTCATCGGGGTTGGTTGCACTCAGAGCCTCATATTCCTCAGGCGGTGGTGGAAGATCATCAAAAGCGGCATGCATGGTCATCGTCTCATCCATAGCTTTAGATATCATCCTCCTGATGCATGGAGCTACGCAGCACATGGTCAAGGCCAACACTGTCAAGACACAGATAAGAATTATTCCTAGTTTAATAAGCGCATCTTGCCACCCTCTCCACCAACCAAACCAAGTGTCCCATTGTTGTGTGCCTGAGTTTTTGGCCAGTTCCTCGGACAAATCAGTGAGGCCTTTTAGGGCTTTAGTTATGCTACCATCGGGGCCAGTATTATTGGGTATGTAAGTACAGCAGTTAGATCCTATCATTTTACAGACTCCAGCCTTTTCTGCCAGTATCATGTCTAGGGCCATCCTGTTTTGAAAAGCCATAACTGAGGTGGGTCCTAGTTGTTCAACGATTCCTCTTAGAGCTTTAAATTCATCTGGAACTCCTCTAGGAACACCAATTGAATCGACTGAAAAATGGGGGTCAAAGGATCCTTTTATTTCTGATTCCCTTTTCTGTCTGTTTAGGGGCTGGCGTTCCTGAATGGCCTTGTTCACTTCAGGCAAATCAAATATGTGGAATGGCATGAGTACTTTTACTAGGGCACATTGCCCGGTCCAGGGTACTTGTAAACGGGGTCTTATTTTCATGTCTCCACAAAGCCAGTATACATCGGGTAATTGACTATGTTGATTGTTAAACAGAGAATCATCATAAGGGCCATTGTATATTTTTATGGTATTGCTACAGAAATTTGGTGGCAATTTACCTACTGTTAGTCCCTGGGCAGTGCGTTCAAAACAGCCATAGTTTCCGGGATAGGTTGTGATTCCATGCCCAACAGGTTCGTTCCACTGGTAGGGAGGGTACATATGTGTTACATGTTGGCATCTTTTTAAAGGGGCTGTGGTGTTATTGAAAAGAGACAATACGCAATAAAAACTTCCCTGTTATCAGTTCCCTTATTTGTATATCCCAGGTGTGGGGTGAAGGCGTGTTCACTATATCTTTGAGCCAAAACTTTCCTGTTGCAATAGGTACCGGTATGTCCCCATATGTGCTTAGTACGTACAGTCCTTGGTCACCTTCAGAGGGATTCTCGATGTTTAAAAACATAGTCATGCACCCATCTATTGGACAGTAGATGTCTGTGTATTCTCCACCTCTTATGCCCCTTTCTCCCCTGAATCTGCCTTTGGTCAGTGTCATGCGAGCCAGTAAGTTTTTCCCAAACTTGTCCTTGCGTTCTACAGCTTGAGTGGGCATGTATCCCCAGTTTAGATTGCCAGTGGTCCACCCGACAAAGGACCATTTTTCACAATTTGAACCCCATCCGGTTTCAGCAGTGGTTATACATATGTAATGTGTACCCCATTGGTGTAGAAGATATTGGTTAGTGGGAGTAGGGCATGTCACTATGTCGCAATAGTCAAACTGATATGAGGCAGAGAGAACGGAAACATTAAACCAGAAAGTAACCACATAATTTTCTCTGGATATTGCCCCTTGGCCAGTCACCACCCCCAAGAATATGAAATGTATCAGACTTAGGTAGAAGATGGGAGACAGCCGTCTCCTGCTCCCGGGTCCGGCATCTTTTTGCAGTGAGATGCGTGGATCCATGTGGGTCTTCTTTCAACTTTGGCAGCGGTAGTAGTCGTCAGAAGGACCTGGAATGGCCCGTCGTATCTGGGCTCAAGGGCACGTCTGGTGAGTTTCCTGATGATAACCCAGTCACCTGGTTGGATCTGGTGTGAGCCTTCTAGGTCCTGAGGATCTGGAATGGAAGAGAAAACTCGAGAATGTACTTTAGTCAAATGTTTAGCCAACTCAACAACAAACTTAGTCAGAGTATCGTACTGCAAGGATAGCTGTTGTGGAAAATACAACCCTAATCTGGGTGCGCTACCAAACAAGATCTCATAGGGGCTCAACCTGTGGGCTCCTGTTGGGGTGTGTCTGACACTGAACAATGCAAGGGGAAGACTCTCATGCCATGGCTTCCCTGTCTCCTGCGCTGCCTTAAGCATTTTTGCTTTCAGTGTCCCATTTAACCTCTCAACTTTCCCACTACTCTGAGGGTGATACGGGGTGTGTAGGGCCAATTCAGTACCCAAGACCTGCCATATCTCTTTGGTCAAGTTAGCAGTAAAGGCAGGCCCCTGGTCACTTTCTATGGTCTCCGGGAGTCCATATCTGCACACTATCTCCGTGAGAAGTTTCTTCATAGTTGTCTTCGCTGATTGGTTCTTGACAGGAAACGCTTCTAACCATCTGGAGAAGATATCTATTACCACCAAGACGTATTTGAATCCTCCTGAGTGAGGCATCTGGATGTGATCTATCTGTATGCGTTGGAAGGGGTACAAAGGCTTGGGTGTACACTTTCGGGGTGTCTTCTCCGTTTTTCCAGGGTTGCATCGGGCGCAGACCAGACATCCTTTCGTGTAGTTTGCTGCTGTAGTTGAAAATCCGGGTGCATGATAGTATTCTCTCACAAGATTGTGCATCTTCATTTTTGACTGATGTGTAATGCCATGGGCCCATCTGACCACCATCGGATAGAGAGCACGTGGGAGGCATGGTTTCCCTTTCTCCAGTATCAGATGCTTCTCATTCTGTACCGCTCCATCTTGGATCCATTTTTCTTTCTCTTCTTTTGAGGCCTGCTTCTGAAGGATGCGGACCATGTCTTCCCAAGACTTTCCATTTTTCCCCTCTTCTTGTTCTTCAGGATTGGTTAGGGAGCACAACTTGGTCACTGCAGTGACGAGTGCTTGCAGTGCTGCTTCTTTGGCTGTTCTGTCAGCGAGGGCATTTCCCAGTGCTTCCTTTGAAGTTCCCCCAGTGTGGGCCTTGACCTTGATCACCGCGACTGTATCTGTCAATAGCAAAGACTCCATCAGTTCTTTTACGGCCTTGTGGTGGCGTACAGGTGTTCCATTTGTAGTGATGAAGTCTCTCGCCTTCCATATTGGTCCATAATCGTGAGCGATTCCCCATGCATAGCGGGAGTCAGAGTAAATGTTTCCCTTTTTTCCCGCTGCCATCTTGCAGGCTTCAGTGAGAGCGCGTATCTCAGTTTCTTGAGCAGACAAGGATGCGGGTAGCGCCTGTGTCATCATCACAGCATCTTCTGTTACCACCGCTATACCCGTGCGAAACTGCCCTTCTTTATCTGCATATCTTGATCCGTCCACAAAGAGGGTTAAGTCAGGGTCTTCTAAGGGTGTATCTGTCACGGTATCGAATCCAGAGGTTTCCTGCCTCATGAGAGCAAGGCAATCGTGTTGAGCTATGCCTGAGTCGACTACCTCTTCCACCGAGGTAACAGAGAATGGTGAAGTAGGGCTTGCACGGCCGCGCCAGTGACCACTCTAACCATAGAGAGTTAATGTGCCTTTATTTCATCTTTAGGTCGACGCGTTTCTGGAGTCTCTGCTCCCTTCCTCAGGACACAAGGAAAAAGTACATCAAAAAAGAGATTTGATGTACTTTTTCCTTGTGGGATTTGATGTACTTTTTCCTTGTGTCCTGAGGAAGGGAGCAGAGACTCCAGAAACGCGTCGACCTAAAGATGAAATAAAGGAACATTAACTCTCTATGGTTAGAGTGGTCACTGGCGCGGCCGTGCAAGCCCTACTTCACCATTCTCTGTTATCAGCCAATTTGGGTGCTGCTGCCTTTGGCCGTGATTTTTTGCCTGCATAGTAGTTGTGACTCTCACAACTCTCTGGGTGAGTGATATTCTTTATTTCACCCCACATATTACCCGGATAAGACCCTATTTGCGCTTCTTTTTCCACAGCTTCTCTTATTACTCTTCCACCGAGGTGTCAGAGGTGGGATACTACCCCCATGGGAGAGGGAGGAGAGTAGCAGGGTTAAGGACCGCACACCGGGAGATGGTGACTTTGTCGGGAAGCAGTAGGGAGCACTGTAGCCGCAAGTGACGAGCGGCAGAGAGATGTTTCAGCTGAGTCTGTGCCAGGATGGCAGTAATGTCATGTGGAGCCTTGATCTTCAACTGGTGACCTAAAACAATGTCAGAGGTCTTGTCCAACAGTAGGTGGGTTGCAAACACAGCTCTCATGCAGGATGGTGCTCCTCGGGCGACAGGATCCAGTCTGGCTGAGTAGTATCCAATGGGCCGCTGTCTTCCTCCATGGGACTGGGTCAAACCCTGCGTTGCATGTCCTGCTTTCTCCATGACGAACAGGCAGAATGGTTTTTGATAGTCCGGCAAACCCAGGGCTGGAGAGGAAGATATTTTTCAGCTTGTAGAATGCATCTATAGCCTCCTTTGTTAAACTGAATGGCTGATTCTTCAAGCATTCATATAAAGGCTCCATCAACAGAGAGGCATCCATTATCCAAGCTCGACAATATGTCGTCATTCCTAGGTAGGATTGCAGTTGAGTGTGATTTTGGGGAAGTGGTATTTGCTCAACGGCTGACTTGTGTCCCAGGAACACAACTTTTTCCAGGCAAAATTGGAGTTTGTTTTTGGAAGCTTTACATCCATTCAGTGCAAGGAATTGTAACAGTGAGATCGAGTTTTCCTGGGCCTCCTCCAGAGAATCACAGCAGAAGAGAAGATCATCGACATATTGAAGCAGAACTACATTGGGGTGAGTGATCCTCCATGGTTCTAATACATCAGTCATTGCTTGGCTGAACATGGGCTGTTCTGGGCCCCTTGGGGCATCACTGTCCATGTATACTGCTGGCCCTCATGGGTAAAAGCAAAAAGTTGTTGACAATTTGCACTTAATGGGACACTGAAAAAAGCATTAGCTAGATCCACGACGGTGAAACAGGAGGCAGTAGATGGGATGCATGCCAGCAGAGTATGTGGGTTAGGCACTATCGGAGTGTCCAGTTGTTACGAACCGGCGCCGCCATAGCCGCAAGCAGCCTGCTGCGGTTCCTGTTGCGCCCAGGCACCGGCTGCCGTTCTTGGCCGTGCCTCGGGTCGTCCAGTTGGCTGTTCCTTCCACCAAGTCTAAGTGTGGAGAGGCGGCTAGTGCGCATGCGTGCGCCGATTTTCCCCAGCCAGAGTTGAAGCCGGGTGTTTTGCCTAGTGAGCATGCTCAGCCTGATTGTGTTATGTCTGAGACTAAGTCCTCAGTTCAGGCTACTGAGCATGCTCCCACAATTAACCCTAACAGCCTCTTTGCATAGGTACTTGGACTTCGTGCTGTGTCTAAGTTCTAGGATGTGCCTATTGAGCATGCTCAAACTGATAGTCTGCTTTCTGAGCCTGTTGCTCAGGCTACTGGGCATGCTCAGGCACTTAGTGCACCAGAGGCTAGGTCCGGTAAGGACCTCACTGAGCATGTCCGTGAGGTGGCAGGCCCTAATAGGGCAGAGGGTGTCAGGTGTCCTGATGACGTGGCAACTCCGGACTGGCTCGCAGAGGCCCGCCCCTATGATCTGGCACCTCAGTATTGGTCGTCAGACGATGACTGGTGAACTGTTTGGGGCGTGGCTGCCATGAGGTCATCAATGACGTGGCGGTTCCGGATAGGTCGCATGTGACGTCACTGATGACATGACACTCTGCTATTGGACCTTGGTGGTTCCACCCTGGGTTTGGGGTGGACCCAGGTTATAAAAGGGGCTGGAGACAACATGGAGGTGTGCAGTCTTCACTTTTGCTCAGTCAGAGCACACCTCCATGTTAGAGCCTCATTGCGGCATAAGCCTATGTTGGGAAGCGGTAGGTAGGGTTAGGCGAACGGTGCCTGTCACGCCAAGATTCGTGGCTCGGCACATCAGGGTCAGGCGCCGTGCTTCCCTCCTGCCGTTCCAGTCTTGCTATAGCAGCCCAGTGGCGTTAACTGGGCTGCGGCTGCTGTGCTTCCTGTTCGATTGTGCCCCCTACGCACACGGACAACGCACCTGCTGCGCCACCTGTCCGATTGTGCCTCCTACGCACACGGACAACGCACCTGCTGCGCCACCTGTCCGATTGTGCCCCCTACGCACACGGACAACGCACCTGCTGCGCCACCTGTCCAGTTGTGCCCCCTACGCGCACGGACAGCGTACTCCAGGACCCCTGTGGAGTTAACAGGGTGTTCCTTATTTTCCTCGGCTTCCCGGTCAACGCTACTGGTGTACCCATCTGGCCTGACGTGTCCTACACACACGTGGCCAGTCGAAAGGTGGCCAGAAACGCTAATCGGAGGACCGCTCGGCCTGACGTGTCCTACACACGTGGCCGACAGGGCGCTTTCGTGGCGGTCTTCCGGTCAATGCTACCTGGTTACCACCTGGCCTGACGTGTTTCCTGCACACGTGGTTGGTGTAGTGCTAAGTGCACCAAAACGCTAATCGGGTTGTCGTCCGGTCTGACGTGTCCCAACACACGTGACCGGTTCCCAGAATTCCTGGGTTATCTCAGAGCCATCCAGCTCTATAGTCTCCGCCTAACCCTCAGGTGCCAGCAGCTCCTTTGTCATCTGGAGCACGGTGGGCCCCGACTGGCGATTAGGATATATACCCCCTGGTCCTAATCTGCCGGTCCCCCCGTAACAGTAAGACTGCGCCAGGGTCTGGCTGGCATGGCGGAGATGGAGCAGCTACGTCAGTTCATGCTGCAGCTTGATGCTAGAGTGAGGTCTCTGGAGAAGTCTGCTCTTGCTGCTGATATGGATGATGTGGTGGCTCAAGCGGCTGCAATGGTGTCAGTCACCAAGCCTACTCCAACCCTCCCTCACCTCTCGCTGCCCAACAAGTTTATGGGGAACAGCAAGGCATGTAGGGGATTCGTGAACCAGTGCTCAGTCCATCTAGAGCTGTTGGCTGCACGGTTTCCTACAGAGAGGTCGAAGGTGGGGTTTATCATCTCCTTGCTCTCTGATAGAGCACTGGAGTGGGCTACACCATTGTGGGAGAGGAATGACCCCGTAGTACAGGACTCTAAGGAGTTTTTGGAGTCCTTGCGACAAGTGTTCCTGGGGCCTCAGGTCACTCACGACTCGGCCCTACAGCTACTGACTTTGGAGCAGGGGCGTACCTCCTCAAGTCAATATGCTGTGAGTTTCAGGACACTTGCTGCAGAACTGGGGTGGTCAGAGAGGACTCTCATTCCACTGTTCTGGAGGGAATTAGCCTCGCACGTGAAGGACGCATTAGCGTCGCGTGAGGTACCAACTACCCTTGAGGGCCTCATGACTCTGGCTACCCGCATTGACCTACGGACCTCCGAACGTCAGCTGGAGCGCAGGTCAGAGGGTCGTTCAGCCACTGTAGTGGTCTCTCCTACTGCACCTCCCTTAGAGGACATCTCTGTCCCTATGGACATCTCTAGGGTTGGTGTTGCTAGGTCTTCGAGTCGCAAGGGCATTTGCTGTTTCGCTTGTGGGCAGTATGGTCATTATGCCAACCGTTGCCCAAAGCGTCAGGATAAGCGACCACGATTGGTGACCATAGCTGGAAGTAGACTGGACTCTGCGTCATCCATTAGGGTGACGTTTCCCGCGTCCATTTCCTTTAAGGGGTCAACATGGTCCACAAGGGCAAGTGTGGACACAGGTGCTGGGGATAGTTTCATCTCCTCCTCTTTTGCCCGGCGGCATGCCATCCCGCTGGTGCAAATGCCAAGGCCAGTGAGAGTCCGTGTGGTGGATGGGTCCTTGTTGCCCAAGGTAATTCACCAGCGGACAGTGCCCATTACCCTTGCCATGTCATCTGGGCATAGGGAGACAATTTCATTTCTGGTTCTCCCTAAGGGTGCAGATGATATTCTGCTGGGTATTCCTTGGTTGAAGCGGCATTCCCCACATATCGACTGGTCGTCTGGGGTGATTACGCGGTGGAGCGAGTCTTGTAGCTCCCACTGCATGTCTCCATCTTCCGCCCGTCGCTCAGTGGTATCTGTGGCGACTATAGACCATTCGAGTGGGAGGGCCGCTAGAGGGGGGGTACTGTTACGAACCGGCGCCGCCATAGCCGCAAGCAGCCTGCTGTGGTTCCTGTTGCGCCCAGGCACCGGCTGCCGTTCTTGGCCGTGCCTCGGGTCGTCCAGTTGGCTGTTCCTTCCACCACGTCTAAGTGTGGAGAGGCGGCTAGTGCGCATGCGTGCGCCGATTTTCCCCAGCCAGAGTTGAAGCCGGGTGTTTTGCCTAGTGAGCATGCTCAGCCTGATTGTGTTATGTCTGAGACTAAGTCCTCAGTTCAGGCTACTGAGCATGCTCCCACAATTAACCCTAACAGCCTCTTTGCACAGGTACTTGGACTTCGTGCTGTGTCTAAGTGCTGGGATGTGCCTACTGAGCATGCTCAAACTGATAGTCTGCTTTCTGAGCCTGTTGCTCAGGCTACTGGGCATGCTCAGGCACTTAGTGCACCAGAGGCTAGGTCCGGTAAGGACCTCACTGAGCATGTCCGTGAGGTGGCAGGCCCTAATAGGGCAGAGGGTGTCAGGTGTCCTGATGACATGGCAACTCCGGACTGGCTCGCAGAGGCCCGCCCCTATGATCTGGCACCTCAGTATTGGTCGTCAGACGATGACTGGTGAAGTGTTTGGGGCGTGGCTGCCATGAGGTCATCAATGACGTGGCGGTCCCGGATAGGTCGCATGTGACGTCACTGATGACATGGCACTCTGCTATTGGACCTTGGTGGTTCCACCCTGGGTTTGGGGCGGACCCAGGTTATAAAAGGGGCTGGAGACAACATGGAGGTGCGCAGTCTTCACTTTTGCTCAGTCAGAGCACACCTCCATGTTAGAGCCTCATTGCGGCATAAGCCTATGTTGGGAAGCGGTAGGTAGGGTTAGGCGAACGGTGCCTGTCACGCCAAGATTCGTGGCTCGGCACATCAGGGTCAGGCGCTGTGCTTCCCTCCTGCCGTTCCAGTCTTGCTTTAGCAGCCCAGTGGCGTTAACTGGGCTGCGGCTGCTGTGCTTCCTGTCCGATTGTGCCCCCTACGCACACGGACAACGCACCTGCTGCGCCACCTGTCCGATTGTGCCTCCTACGCACACGGACAACGCACCTGCTGCGCCACCTGTCCGATTGTGCCCCCTACGCACACGGACAACGCACCTGCTGCGCCACCTGTCCAGTTGTGCCCCCTACGCGCACGGACAGTGTACTCCAGGACCCCTGTGGAGTTAACAGGGTGTTCCTTATTTTCCTCGGCTTCCCGGTCAACGCTACTGGTGTACCCATCTGGCCTGACGTGTCCTACACACACGTGGCCAGTCGAAAGGTGGCCAGAAACGCTAATCGGAGGACCGCTCGGCCTGACGTGTCCTACACACGTGGCCGACAGGGCGCTTTCGTGGCGGTCTTCCGGTCAACGCTACCTGGTTACCACCCGGCCTGACCTGTTTCCTGCACACGTGGTTGGTGTAGCGCTAAGTGCACCAAAACGCTAATCGGGTTGTCGTCCGGTCTGACGTGTCCCAACACACGTGACCGGTTCCTAGAGTTCCTGGGTTATCTCAGAGCCATCCAGCTCTATAGTCTCCGCCTAACCCTCAGGTGCCAGCAGCTCCTTTGTCATCTGGAGCACGGTGGGCCCCGACTGGCGATTAGGATATATATTTCCTGGTCCTAATCTTCCGGTCCCCCCGTAACACCAGTACTGTGGCTTCATTAACTGCATGCAAGTCTTGTACCAATCTGTACGTGGCTGGTTCTCCCTTCTTCGTTTTCTTTTTTACTGGAAACAACGGTGTTGCAGGGAGATTTGGTTGGTATGATTGCTCCATTCTTGAGATAGCATTCTAACTGATGAGAGATAGCAGCAGACTGTTGAATTGAGAGTGGGTATTGTGGCTTGCGGGGGAGTAAGGCTCCTGGTTTAAGCTTCACCTCCACTGGCTGGACTGGCAGTCTTTCAACATCTTCTGGACCTTGTGACCAGAGTATATCAGGGACCTGTGACAGCCAGGTGTCAGAGGTGGGCTTCACATCTTCGGATATACAGAATAGACCGAACACTTGCGACACTTCATCCTGATCCAGGGGTGTAGTTAAAGAGACAGTACCATCATTGTTGAAAGAGATACGAGCATGCAGTTTCCTGAGCAGGTCTGTGCCTAATAGATTCACTGGAGATGTGTTGGATACCACGAGCTGTGAAAGCATACTGTGTGTAGGTTGCAGGCTGAGATTCAAAGGACAAGTCATTGGGGTACTTCGGGTGGTTCCATCAATACCCACACATGGGACAACTTTATCTGTGAGACAATCTGGGTCAGGTAAATCTGCAAACCTAATGACACTTCTGGCTGCACCGGTATCCACCAAAAAGGGAATGGATTTCCCTTCTACTTCCACCTGTATGGTAGGAGTAGGACCGCTAGCATGCTTGGGGGTATGATTGTAGAGCAGGTTAAAAGATGGTGGTGGATCCAGCTTGCCAATCTCCTATTGGAGAGGAGGGGGAGGAGGAGGAGGAGGAGGCAGATCAATTGATGATTGCTGCTGATGGTCGTTGTGCTGAAGTACTGCTCTGCAATTTCTTCGTATATGACCAGTCTGTCCACACACACCTATAGCATGTGCTACCCTTCTTGTGGGGTTGGAGTCCCTGGTTCTCCTTGGGCGACTGTGCGAGTAACACATTTGTATGTGGTGTGGACTTAGACACTGCTAGATTCATCTCAACACCTCTTGCCACTTGAAAGAGGGTGTCTTGGTCTTTCACTCTGTAGTCAGGGGTTACTAGCTGCAGTTGTTTGCGTATGGGCTCTCGGAGACCAGAGACAAAGGATTGTACCCATGTCTGTGTATGGGCTTTCTCTCTATAGCTGAACCCCAAATCTAAAAACATCTGATTTAGTCGATGATAGAACTTCTCAACTGTCTCCCCCTTTTCCTGTACCATGTCTTGTAGAGAGACAGACTGGTGTGTAAGACGTTCTTTTGCCCACTCACAGAGCCTGTGGCAGAACTGTTCCCCCGACTCATATGTCTGCAAATAAGCTGGAGAGGCTCCAAACCCTAACTCTAAACCCGGTTCCATCACTGGCCAGAAAGAATCCCAAGCTTTAATTTGAGTGAGCCCATACTAATCAGAATATGTGGCAGAGTGAGTTTTCTGGATTTGGCACATCTTCCTATAAAAAGGCATGGGATGTAAATCAGGATCAGGGAGGGAATTCACAAGGACTGCAGCCTCCTGGGGCTTCCATGGCACATATTTGGGGCGTTCTTGTCTGGGACTATCGTGATCACAGTGTGATGCCGAGTGTGGGTGGGCTGACATCCTCAAATAAGGACAGCACCTGTGGGTTTTTTCTATAGTTAGAGATTGGGGGTTTGGTCTCGACTGGGGGCAGTTTTGGTGGTGGTGTGGATGTAAAATCATTGTCATCTTCCTGCCCCCCCTCGGTGGCGTCTGTTGCTCCAGCAACAAATAGGCCAGTGGCCTTGGGTCTTAAAGAGGAACTGGGTGCGGTCCGACCTGAAATAGCGTCTGGAGAAGCTAGGGAGGGCGGGATATGAAGCATGCCCTCCGCGTTCACGACAGGAAATAATGGGGTGGGCTTGCTTGGACGTGGAGCCCCACACAATACACAAGTTTCATTCCAATCAGGGTTTTGAGTTTGACAAACTACGCAAGTCCAACCCTCTGGGGATGACATATAGGGTGGTGGGCGTTGCTTTCTAATGGGCTTGGTCACTTCCTGAGGTGCCGTTTTCTGAGCTGGTGCAATATAGAAATATCTACCATCTCCATCCCATTCCTCTTTCCATGCCAATTTTCTAACATCTTTTGACGTTCTATACCATGCCTCAGCATCCATAAGGAGATCTTTATCTTTCAAAATCCCTCGCTTATTTAACAAGACATCTTTCCATTCCTGCTCCTCTAATCTCCCTTTCTTGGCAGTGATCCTTGCCACCTTGAGGAGCGACTTCGTATTTTTAACATATTTCCTTCCTTCTCGTTCACTTACTAATTCTTCTGACATTAACGTAACAGGTGTAGATTGATTAGACCCCATATTCAAAAGGGTAAACAACCTAAAACTAACACGTCAAGCTGGATGTCTGGTCTGGTCTGTGCCGTAGTGCACTTTCTCTCCTGGACCAACAACTATACACATCCACAGAATACCCAGACTCCTATCTCAGTCCACACCACTACCAGGTTGTCCTATCGCTTCTAGGAAGAAGTGTCACGTGGGTGATAGAAACTAAATTCACCCTCACTATATATTACTTCAAGTACTAGTAACCTCTGTTCACCCTATATACACCACATGAGGACGGTCCGTCCAGAACATAAATAACACTGATTAACCCCTTAAGGACGAAGCCAGTTTTGTCCTTAATGCCCAGGCCATTTTTTGCAATTCTGACCAGTGTCCCTTTATGAGGTTATAACTCTGGAACGCTTCAACAGATCCCGGTGATTCTGACATTGTTTTTTCGTGACATATTGTACTTCATGATAGTTATAAATTTAGAACGATATTTTTTGCTTTTATTTGTGAAAAAATCGGAAATTTGATGAAAATTTTGAAAATTTTGCAATTTTCAAACTTTTAATTTTTATGCCCTTAACCCAGAGAGTTATGTCACACAAAACAGTTAATAAATAACATTTCCCACATGTCTACTTTACATTAGCGCAATTTCTGAAACAAAATGTTTTGGGGTTAGGAAGTTAGAAGGGGTCAAAGTTCATCTGCAATTTCCCATTTTTTCAACAAAATTCACAAAACCATTTTTTAGGGACCACATCACATTTGAAGTGACTTTGAGAGGCCTAAGTGACAGAAAATACCTAAAAGTGACACCATTCTCAAAACAGCACCCCTCAAAGTACTCAAAACCACATCCAAGAAGTTTATTAACCCTTCAGGTGCTTCATAGGAACTAAAGCAAAGTGGAATGAGAAAAGCAAAAAATAAAATTTTACCCAAAATGTTGCTCTACCCCAAATTTATTCACTTTTAGAAGAAATAACACAACAAAATGAACCCCAAAACTTGTTACCCACTTTCTTATGAACGCGCCAATACCCCACATGTGGTCAGAAACCTTTGTTTGGACAAATGGGAGGGCTCGGAACAGAAGGAGCAATATTTGAATTTTGGAAAGCAAATTTGGCTGAAATAGATTGCGGGCACCATGTTGCATTTACATGTCCGCTAAGGTACCTAAACAGCAGAAACCCCTCACAAGTGACACCATTTTGGAAACTAGACCCCTTAAGGCTTCTATCTAGGGGTATAGTGAGCATTTTGGATCCACAAGTACTTCACAGATTTTGATAACGTTACGTTGTCACATTGAAAATTTTCATTTTTTTCTCAAAAATGTTGCTTTAGCATCAATTTTTTCACTTTTTCAAGAGGTAATTCCAAAAATTTGACCCCAATGTTTGTTACCCACTTTTTTATGAGCGCGGTGATACCTCACTTGTGGTCTGAAACCTTTGTTTGGAGAAATGGGAGGGCTTGGAACGGAAGGAGCAATATTTGAATTTTGGAAAGGAAATTTGGCTGAAAAAGATTGCGGGCACCATGTCGCATTTGGAGGACCCCTAAGGTACCTAAACAGCAAAAAAACACCACAAGTGACCCCATATTGGAAACTAGGCCCCTCAAGGAATTTATCTAGATGTTTGGTGAGTACCCTGAACCCCCAGAAGTTTATAACGTTGAGCCATGAAAATAAAAAAATAAAATTTTACCACAAAATTGTTACTTCAACCAGGTAGCTTTTTTTTTCACAAGAGTAACAGGAAAAAAATCACCATGAAATTTATTGCGCAATTTCTCCTGAGTTTGTTGATATCTTGTATGTGGTGGAAATCAACTGTTTGGGCACACTACAGGGCTCAGAAGAGAAGGAGTGCAGTTTGACTGCAAAATTGGCTGGAATCAATAGCGGACGCCATGTTGCATTAGGAGAGCCCCTGAGGTGCCTAAGCAGTGGAGGTCCCCCACAAGTGACCCCATTCTGGAAATAAGACCCCTCAAGGCTTTAATCTAGGTGTATATTGAGCATTTTGAATCCACGAATACTTCACAGAATTTGATAAGCTTAGGTTGCCATATTGAAATTTTCATTTTTTTCACAAAAATGTTGATTTAGCGACACATTTTTCACTTTTTCAAGAGGCAACAACAAAACGTGTACCCCACAGGTTGTTATCTAATTTCTTGTGAGCGCAGGGATACCCCACATGTGGCCAAAAACCTTTGTTTGGATAAATGGGAGGGCTTGGAATGGAAGGAGCACCATTTGAATTTTGGAAAAGTTGAAATAAATTGCGCGCACCATGTCACATTAGCAGGGCCTCTTGGGTACCTATACATCAGAAACCCCCCACAAGTGACCTCATTTTGGAAACTGGACCCCTCAAGTATTTTATTCAGGAGTATAGTAAACATTTTGAATCCACAGGTACTTCACAAAAATGTTGCTGTAGCAACAAATTTCTCACTGTTAAGGGGGCTTTACACGCTGCGACATCGCTAATGCGGAGTCGTTAGGGTCACGGAATTGGTGACGCACATCCGGCCGCATTAGCGATGTTGCTGCGTGTGACACCGATGAGCGATTTTGCATCGTTGCAAAAACGTGCAAAATCGCTCATCGGTGACATGGGGGTCCATTCTCGATTATCGTTACTGCAGCAGTAACGATGTAGTTCGTCGCTCCTGCGGCAGCACACATCGCTATGTGTGACGCCGCAGGAACGAGGAAGCTCTCCTTACCTGCCTCCCGGCCGCTATGAGGAAGGAAGGAGGTGGGCGGGATGTTCCGGCCACTCATCTCCGCCCTTCCGCTTCTATTGGGCGGCCGCTCAATGACGTCACTGTGACGCCACACGGACCGCCCCCTTAGAAAGGAGGCGGTTCGCCGGTCACAGCGACGTCGCCGGGCAGGTAAGTATGTGTGATGCGTCTGCGCGATGTTGTGCGGCACGGGCAGCGATTTGCCCTTGTCGCACAACAGATGGGGGCGGGTACCCACGCTAGCGATATCGGGACAGATATCGCAGCGTGTAAAGTAGCCTTTAGGCTATGTGGCCATGATCCAGCGACACGGCGTCTAGTACCCAGTGTCAGCCTCCTGCAGAAATGTGAGTGTTGTCCACGGGAGAACGCAGCTGCCCATGCCCACGATTTGGGTTCAGGCTGCTGTGGACTTTAGCTCTATTCTACCTGCAAAGAACACTCATCTCCGCAGCATAAATTGACATGCTGAGGCTCGGGAAGCTGCGCCACAGGTCGATTTATGCTGCGGAGAAAAGAAACAGTGGGCACGGGATTTCTAAAAATCCTGCCACTGTGCTTCTACTGCACAACGCAGCGTTATGGACGCAGGGAAAACACTCTGCGCCCAAAACGTTGCAAACCCTGATTGTGGGCACATAGCCTAAAATGCTACAATGGATGAATGGATAGATGTCAAACATATATAACGTCCCACCCCCCTGCATATTCTAAGCTGGCGCCCTTTAGTGCCTTTCATGTGACACTAAAGGATGCCTAGCCTTGTATTTAGCCCAAAAAAAAAAAAAAATAATTAAAATAAATGACGTGGGGTTCCCCCTATTTTTGATAGCCAGCTAGGGTAAAGCAGACAGCTGTAGCCTGCAAACCACAGCTGACAGCTTCACCTTGGCTGGTGATCAATTTGGAGGGCTCCCCAAGCTGTTTTTTTTTTTTAATTATTTATAAATAAATAATTAAAAAAAAAAACAAACGTGGGGTCCCCCCAAATTAGATCACCAGCCAAGGTGAAGCTGACAGCTGGGGTCTGGTATTTTCAGGATGGGAAGAGCCATGGTTATTGGACTCTTCCCAGCCTAAAAATAGCAGGCCGCAGCCGCCCCAGAAGTGGCGCATCCATTAGATGCGCCAATTCTGGCGCTTCGCCCCAGCTCATCCCGCGCCCTGGTGCGTTGGCTAACGGGGTAATGAATGGGGTTGATACCAGGTGTGTAATGTCACCTGGCATCAAGCCCAGCAATTAGTTATGTCACGGCGTCTATCAGATACCCGACATAACTAATTGACAGTAATAAAAAAAAAATTGACAACAAAAAAAAATTTATTTGAAAAAACACTCCCCAAAACATTCCCTGATTGACCAATTTATTGAAAAGAAAAAAAAAATCCACTGTAATCCATTTGGACGTCCCACGTCGCCTCTGGACCTTCTAGAATATGGGGGACACGTTCAGGGAACGTATCCCCCATTTTCTAGGAGGGCAGACCCTCCATTTGAGGAGAGTGGGTGCAAAGAATCTGCACCCACTCTCCCCGGGTCACAGCTGCAGACTCTGTGCAGCAGCCAGCAGCCAGCGTCCTGAACACAGGAAGCTGACAGCCGCGCTCTGCACATGTGACCGGAGTCTGCAGAGAAGGAGCCGGAGGAGGGGGCCGCGGGGGATCAGCGCTCCGGTATGTATGACACCGGGGGACACCAGGGGGGGGTAGGGGGGGACCCGGCAGGGCCTAGGGAGCAGGTTTCTGTCGCATGTGTGATGGCACATACGACAGAAACCATAGGAACACTGTAAATGCGGCCGGCGCGCTGCTGTGCTCTCCGATGCGCGCGGCCATCTTGGATTTTCGGGAGGGGGTTGGGGGTCGGGGGGGCACTTTGGGGATACCGAGGGGACCGGAGGGAACCGGGAAAAAGATTTATCTCCCATCTGGCATGTTTGATCATGCCAGATGGGAGATAAATGATTTTTTACCGGCGCGGTCATTTACTATAACTTGATGATCGGTATACGGTGTATACCGGTCATCAGGTGAGCGGGGACCGGAAAAACCGGCCCGAATCATGATCTCCAGGGTCTCAGCTACCCCCGGCAGCTGAGACCCCGGAAATTTTCTGACTCTGGGGGGCGCTAGATCCTTTTTTCCGACCGCCGTTTTAAAACGGCAGAAAGGAATAAGTACCCTTTTTTAGTGCCGTTTTAAAACGTAACGCGGTCGTAATGGGGTTAAGACCAAAGTCAAGGGATTCTGCCAATGCTCCTCCTGCCTAGGATCGCGGAGAACACATCAAATTCCACCAGACACAGTCAGGGCTCTTACCATAACTCTGTACTGGCCAAAACCAAAGTCAACCCCCCTTTTCGTCTCCTCTCTGTGGGAGACGTACCAGGATACAGTCAGGGCTCTTACCATAACTCTGTACCTGGCCCTCAGCCTTATCAACTACTGACTATCGACCGGACATGTCACACACCAGTGTTTACGGCACTGTACCTTCTTGTACCATCTGCCTCACAACAAACAGTTAACTAGTTTCAATTTTCTCATTCACTCAAAGAAGAAACAGCTTCAAAGTATCAAAGTACATTATCGTGACACGTCCTCTTTTCTGCCGCCGTTAACTGAACAAAACACAGAACTTCCCGTTTCAGGCAGCCAGCCTGCTGCAAACACAGCGATTAGCACGATAACAGGTGTCAAAGTCTTAATTATGACCGGGTTCAGGAAATAGGACTTAAGACAGGTCGGTCATCAAGTGTCTAGACTCTGGTAGCCGACACCGCACTCTTCCCCCGAAAAAAAAATTTAATACAGGAGGTTAAGATAAGATAACACAGATTTTCTCACCTCCTTGGAGTTGCAATCTCCGGGCCTCCTGTGTTTCGAGGTAGAGTGAAGGTGATGTCACGGCTCTCCTCGGTCCCCGGATGTACGTAGTCCGTCCTAGCCCCACGTTGGGCGCCAAATGTTAAAGCCTTAATTTAGGTTGATGCCATTCATATGATACGCATCCATCCCTTTGACACCTGTATTCCAAATTAGTAATTAAAGACCTTTATCGCATGCGATATCTATATCTACACAAATCAAAGACATGATCGATGCAGAATTCTGAATTTATTGAGGAAGTAAAAGGGATAATATTCAAAGACCCTTGGCTGAGAGCCAGGGTTGCCTACTATACTCCTATTGGTTAACTTGCAAAAACAGCTTACATCGAGTAATATATATGTATGCATTTCATAATGTTACATTAAGCTAACTCAGCATGTATTAAAATAAAAGTATGTCTTATGATCAAGTGGAAAGTCCCATGTCTGAAATTGCCAGACATGGGTGTGTTTACCGTATTTTTCGGACCATAAGACGCACTTTTTTTCCTCCAAATTTGGGAGGAAAGTGTGGGGTGCGTCTTATGGTCTCCGGCTGGGGAGACTGTGTGTCCGCTGTTTAGGAGGCAGGAGCAGGGGGCCGCTGCAGTCATGTATGGCCCGGGGGGAAGTGCAGATCACTGCAGTGTCCGGGCCAGAGCACGGCATACCTTCACAGCACAGCCGCAGTCTCTGTGCTGAGGGCTCAAATTACTTTCACTTTGCTCCTGCTGCCTCTGCACTAGAAACAGTCTCCCGTAGCTGACAAGGACCTACAGTGATGTAATGCAGAGGGGTGGCCAGAACAGCACAGAACAGCACAGTGCCCTGCCTCTTCATTACATCACTGCAGGTCCTTCAGATATGTGAGACTTTGTTTGTAATGCCAGGACCAAACTGAAGCATGGTGAGCAGCACAACAGTAAAAGTAAGGCAATAAATAATATATACAGGCATTACTGTACACCTGGATGGGGTTGGATCATATACATATACACATATATATATATATATATATATATATATATATCTTTACACACACATACACACACACACACACTATATAACTATATACACACAGACACACACACACATTATATACACACAGACACACACACACACTATAACTATACACACACACACACACAATCCAGATTGGAGGATCACACACACAATGATGGGGAACATACATATTCCACGATGGGGGCCATATATACAAGGTACCCAGAAAGGAGGATATCAGGACAGAATTTGGGGATATTATTACCTCAGTAACACTGTCAGCAGTAAAATAACAGTGTGTCATGACCACATTATTTTACTTTAATTTTATTTTTTTCTATTTTTTCCTCCTCTAAAACAAGGGTGCGTCTTATAGTCCGGTGCGTCTTATAGTCCGAAAAATACGGTAGATAGATCAGGCTAAATCAAGCGCCATTTTATTAGTTATTGTTATTAGTCCAGCATTTTCTTGGCCTAATAAATGGTGGTAAGGAAGTATTTAAAAAGTGTTTCTTTGCAACTTAAATTGTCAGCTCTAAATTACACAGTGAAACACATTTATAGATTTTGTTATTCATGCCTGCTGAAAATTTGCTATTGAACTAGCTAAAAAGATCTTCTTGGCAGTTTACCGTGTCTGCTGCAAATTACGCTGTGAACCACCTTTGTAGGTAGTGGTACTTTTTAATGCCTTCACAATATTGCCAACTGAGGCAGGAAATAAATAATTTATCTTTTGTGTCAGGTGTCTGATAGGTGTGGGAGTAGGGTTGTGAAACATCTGTTTCAAAGGGGAAGGGTACATTAACCGTTAGTGGTAAATTACAACAAAGTTGCCTTGGAAGGGGGAATAGGTGGATGTTGAAGGTATACATGTGGAAAGTTCTGTTAGTCAAAAGTCTAGTGAGCAAACGCCAGCTCATCCTATCCCAAGAGAAATGAAAAACTTATGTTTCTGGCCCGTTTACTCCACTAGATTTCTTTGGCATTCGCACATTGCTTCAACTTCAAAATGAGGCTGATAAACACCAGGTGATAAATGGATGGCAAGTGCTGCATCAAGTGGCCTCTCCTCCTCTTCCTGCACCTCAACTACACACACAGATCATTCCTCACAGGTGCCACCTCAATTACACTTGTTTGTCACAAATCATGTACCAGCAAACTGACTGTGGGGAAACATGGTCGAGTCTCAAGAAGAGACTGATGAGGAGGAAAGCATCTGCACCGATGCCCAAAACCTTTGTGTGCTGGATCCTGGCCTGGATGAAGTCCCAGCAAGAACCCGACCCTCGTCAACTGATGTTAACCCCCGGGGGTGGAGATGATGATAATGAGACTGAGATACCTGAGGTGCACGCGTACTGTCCTGTGATGTCAGGTCAAGAAGAGGAGGAGTGGGACAACATAGAGCCTGATGATGAAGTTGTAGATCCCACTTAGTATGAACCTAGACGCATGCAGCTGTGTAGCTCAGCGGAGGAGGATGAAGGTGAGGATGTTACGTTGGCGATTCCCACACAAACCTGTGGGAAAGTTGGCTAGCCTGGGCCTTTTTTGAGACAGCAAAGGATGAGACAACTTTCGTTATCTGGCAACGTCAGTAGAGTCAAAAACTCAAATAATCTTACTACTAAATGCATGAATCTGGCTACTAAATGCATGAACAGGTACATGTACAACCAACATGAATTTCTGTGGGAATCTCACTGCGCTAAAATGCGGACTACCAGGCCTACCCAACCAATGGCCACCAAATCAACTGTGTCTGTTGCTTCTTCCTCCTGTGAAAAACCCCTTATGAGCCAAGTAGTTGTGTGTATCACACAAAGTTTTCATTAATGAGGTTATACCAAGAATTTTGGACTGCCCAAAATTTGTGATCTTTACACAACTTTCTTCAGTAGTGGATGATAGCACCACATTTTCAAGTTTAAGATCATAATGATCCCTTGGAAGTGTGACACCCTTTCCGGGCCAGGTAGTCACAGATAGGCCCCTGCACTACACCTTTCCCTCACAGGTGACATCAGCCAACCTCAAAACCCTAGTCACCCCCCTCAGGGCTAGATGGACACACCAGGGGGTGGAACCAGGCAGTTGGAAGACGCCCAACAAGGAGTCTAGACAGCCCGGGGGGTGGGAAAGTTTCGGTTTTCTGTTAGAGTTCAAGTTGGCGAGGAGTGTGGGCTGCAGCTGTCTGCAGCTCCAGCAGAGGCGAATACCCCAAATTGAGCGGCGCCAGGGTATGAGCCCTGGTGCTATTGGCTAGGAGGCAGACGGCAGTCTCCGTCTGCAGGAGCCAGGAAGATGGCTCGGTGGAACCGAGGTGGACCGGGACAGGGTAGTGGCCCGCCGGTACCGACCCGGGGAACCGAGTCGGAAACCGGAGAACAAAGGGGGGTACTCAGACCCTGAAGCCGGAACCAGAAGTGACTGGAACCGGTTAATTTACCGATTGAGGCCAGGACTAGAGGTCCTGTCCCACCCAAAGTCCCTATTAGAAGATAACAGCCCAACGAGGGGGATAAAAGACCACCGCCAAGGCTCAGAGATCCCACGGGCCAGCATCTGCGGGCAAGGGCTCCTTAGGACACATGCAGATGGGAGCGGACTCCTGAAGTTGCAAGCACAGGCAGTCCACCATTTCACAAAGGTGCAGGAGAAAAACAGAGACCACCAGCCGGGTGGGGGACCAGAATGCAGCTGGCTGTGGGCACCGACCACCATCACCTTGGTTTACTAGAGACTCGTGTTTCCTTTAATAGTGAGTACACCAGCACCCTTCGGTCGCCCATCTCCCTGCACCAAACCCCCAACCGGTCCCGGGGCCACCATCCCTGCCCACGGAGGGGTTAACAACTTGCTGCATAACCTCTCCCCCGGGTGCCCCGTCACTGCAGCGGTGGTGTCCAACCTCACCACATACCGTGGGTGGCGTCACGAACTTAATACGGCTCAGCCCGTACATATACATCCTACATCCACCACTACAAAACCCCCCTTTTTTTGATCGAAGTGACCGCGAGACCCTCGAGCCACCCACAGAAGGTCCGGATCCGAGCAGCTCGGCTGCTGCGAGTGGGGCGGCACAAAAGCGTAAACCACCTAACATTCATTAACATGAACAAGTCGTGGATGTCTAGTGTCTTTTCCACCCCAGTCCCAGACTGTGCAGACTAGGCGATGTTGTCCTGCCAGGCTTCTGTGATCAAAAGGCCTACACCTGCCACTTAGGCATGTCTTCATTTTAAAAATTAAAATGCCGGCCCACAGTCTGTGTGTGGCATGGACTGTAACGAACTGCTGTTTTAACACCCTTTGGGGAGGGGAGCAATTGATGCTACTGTACTGCTGTATGCCTGAAAAGAATTAGAATGTCAAGACTTCAAAATGGGTGTGAAACTTATGTCTTGTGGGTAGTGCCAGGCTTCTGTGAAGCACAGGTCTTCACCGGTCACTGTAGCATGTCTTCATTTTTCAAATTAGAATGCCGACCCACAGCCTGTGAGTTGCATGGACTGTACCTCCCTGCTGTTTTAACGCCCTATGGGGAGGGGGGCAATTGATGCTACTGTACTGCTGTGTGATTGAAATAATTTTTAGGATCTATATTTTCATATTTTTTGTGAACAATTTGAGTCGCCCACCACAGCGCTGCAGCGGGACACTGCGGGGACTTCTCTGTAGGGACCCTTCTGGCAACAGGTATGTCAGGTTTACTTTCATAGGAGTCGTGATTCCACTCTCGGTTTTGCGATCAGGGTGAGGGGTGACCGCCACTGCAGTTTAGCAAGCGTCTGGGGCTGATGGTAATTGCAGTTAGATGGTGTGGCCTCCCGAGAGTGATGCTGGCCCCAGGGACTCGGGTATATATGTGTGGAACCACAGGTCGCAGAAAAACTCACACACAGTCCAGAATGTCTTTCACGGATTTTACTCACGTTCAGTTGTTCACTGTGAGGTAACCCGGGCGATGCTGAGACAAACTGCAGGGAGAGCCAGGTATCCTTCAGGCTGGACCAGGAGTGACTGTCAACTCGCCTTCCTAGCCCTTCTTGTTTGAGATGACCCCTGACTTAAAGAATTGCGGGATCATCCAGGGAAGTCGCATCTGCCTTTTCTCTCCTTTCCGGCCCGTTTGCTGGCAGCGCGGAACAAGTAAAGATGGCTTCTTGCCCTGTCTCACTTATGGGCCTCCTCGTTGCTGCTGATGCTGCGGACTCTGTATTGGTTGGTGAGGCACATCCACACCCTCACCGGCAGGTTTAGCAGACCGAATAATTGGATTGCTGCTCTAGGGATCTGTTTCTCCGTGCGGGCCTGGTCTACCAGGAGTCCCTGTACTCAATCACCTCGCTCCTTCCTGAGGTGTCTTTCAGGCTGACTGTGTGGCAACCGAACTCCCCCGCCGACAGCCACCACACGAGCAGGGTCTGACTAGTGGCACGTCCTCCTTCTGCGACTGCACACTGCGCTTCCTCACTTCAGACTGGTTCACTACTGCCTCCCCTCTGTGCCTGCCACTGCAACCTAGCAACCAGCTTTTCTACCGCACCCCATGAATGGAAGTGGAGGTCACGCCCCCTCCTGGGTCTGCCCACTGGTCCCTTCAAGGTATGTATGAGACCCGGTCACTATGTGTCTGTCTGTCCACACCCTATTCCAGCCATCAGGATTACCTGTTTGCACTCAGCCAGCGTGGGTACAGTACTTAGTAGTGCCTGACCAGGTCAGGGGCATCACAAATACAAACATTAACAAACAGTAAAAATATAAAACTATCTTTAACCCCTTCAGCCCCCGGGCACTTTCCGTTTTTGCGTTTTTGTTTTTTGCTCCTTTTCTTCCGAGAGCCGTAACTTTTTTATTATTCTGTCAATCTTGCCATATGAGGGCTTGTTTTTTGCGGGACGAGTTTTACTTTTAAATTAAACCATAGGTTTTACCATATATTGTACTGGAAAACAGCAAACAAATTCCAAGTGTGGAAAAACTGCAAAAAAGTGTGATCGCACAATAGTTTTTGGGATGTTTTATTCACCGTGTTCACTGTATGATAAAACTGATGTATCTATGCGATGCCTCAGGTTGGTGCGAGTTTGTAGACACCAAACATGTATAGGTTTACATGTATCTAAGGGGTTAAAAAAAAATCACAAGTTTGTCCAATAAAAGTGGCGCACGTTTTGCGCCATTTTCCGAAACACGTAGCGTTCTTATTTTTTGGGAACTATGGCTCAGTGATGGCTTATTTTTGGCGTCTCGAGCTGACATTTATAATGGTACTATTTTTGCGCAGATGCTACGTTTTGATCACCTGTTATTGCATTTTGCGTAAAACTTGCAGCGACCAAAAAACGTAATTTTGGCGTTTGGAATTTTTTTGCCACTACGCCGTTTACCAATCAGATTAATTGATTTTATATTTTGATAGATCGGGCATTTCTGAACTCGACGATACCAAATATGTGTATATTTATTTATTTTTTAACCCTTTAATTTTCAATGGGGGGAAAGGGGGGTGATTTGAACTTTTAGGTTTTTTGGTTTTTTTTTTATTTTTTAAAACTTTTTTTTTACTTTTTTTTTATTTTACTAGTCCCTCTAGGGGGCTAGAGTGATCAGCAATCCGATCGCTATTATCTATCTGCTGATCACAGCAATACAGCTGTAAACAGCAGATTCAGTCACTTTGTTTTTCCCTCTGCTCTCGGCCGTGAAACTTCGTAGCTGCAGGCGTCATCACATGATGGCAACCACCGATAGCCACGTGATAACACATGTGACTTCCGGTGGGGGCGGCGGTAAGTAAAAAACATGGCCACGCGCATTTAGATCTTGCAGCCAGACTTTGGCAGCAAGATTTAAGGGGTTAATGGCCGTGGGTGGAAGCGATTCCACCTGCGGCTAGCAGGCACACATGTCAGCTGTTGAAAACAGCTGATATGTGTGCCGACCGCCGCCGTCTGCCCGCGGCAGGGGGCGGGGCTTAACGGGACACGATCCTGGACGGATAGATCCGTCCAAGGTCGTGAAGGGGTTAAATTGCTCTGTCAAAGTTTTTATTTTTAACACTGTTGACATAAATTTCCTTCAAAATAAGAATAATGGTTTCTCCAAACGTAGTCTAAAGTCTTAAAAAAGGGATGCACAAACCTAATGGTGTTTTGCTTTTAGAAAGTATAATAGTTACAGCTAGATGAACCACACATGGTCGATGAATCAAACATGGCAGCAGGATCATTACAAAAGAAACTGGAGCCTGAAAAGTAAGTGCAATGGGATATGATGGCCAAACAAGGATTGTTGTTGGTTTGGGGTTTGGAGGCAGAGCCTAAAATTTGTTATTTTGCTCAGCAATACCCTGCAGGTTATTTGACAGAAAACACAGATTAGTCATCAACTGTGGCATACCCACTTCACCCACCACAGTGATCTGCTGCCCCATTGGTGGCAGCCCTTGTTCTCCCCTCTCCTCCTCCCTTTCAAAATCTACTATAGAAGTGAATCAGTGTCATCAGGAATATCCAAGTGCTCCTCTCTTGGTACTTTGGTGACCGAATTCGATAGTGACTGGCTCCACAGAACCTAGAGCTAGGGAAGGCCATGTGCGACGATGCAAACCTAGTGGTGGCACTATGGCTGGGCAACACTACGTCTGAGTGACATCACATATGCACTGCATGGAGCAACCTGGTTGTACTGCAATGGCAGTATTATGTCCTGGATGTGCTGCTGCAGAAGTCATGGTCGCTGTGTGCTCACTTTTTCAAATTCAATTGCCAGCCCACAGGCCAGTGTGTTGCATGGACCATACCTCCCTGCTCTTTTAAATCCCTATGGGGAATATGGGGTAAATTGATGCTACTGAACGTATCTGTCCCTAGAAGGATTTTTAATGTTGAGACTCCGAAATGGGTGTGAAACTTATATTTTGTGGGTAGTGCCAGGCTTCTGTGACCAAAAGGCCTAGACCGGTCACTGTAGCATGTCTTCCTTTTTCTAATTCTAATGCTGGCCCACTGGCCTGTGTGCAGCATGGACCATACCTATCTGCTCTTTTAAAGCCCTATAGGGTGGGGGGCAATTGAGGCTATTGTACGGCTGTGTCCCTGCAAGCATTTTTAATCTTGAAACTCCAAAATGGGTGTGAAATTTATGTCTTGTGGGTAGTGCCAGGCTTTTGTGACCAAGAGGCCTAGACCGTTCATTGTAGCATGTCTTCCTTTTTCTAATTCCAATGCCGGCCCACAGGTCTGTGTGGTTCATGGACCGTATCTACGTGCTCTTTTAAAGCCCTATGGGGAAGAGGGCTACTGCACCGCTATGTCCCTGAAGGGACTACTACATAGGTATCCAAGTTGTGTCTTGTCTGTACTGGCAGGGGTATGGGAGAACCAGCCCTACACCTGTCTCTCATCCACCTCTATATTTCTTCTGTCAATAGTCTAGGAAGCTAATAGCTATGCCAAAACAGTGGTGCTGCACTGTAAACCGTATTTTTGCTATTTTGGAAGCTTTTCCCCCTAAAGGTATTTTCTGTACCTTATGTTTGGCCTCCCATTGAACTCAATGGGGTTCGGAAAGGTTCGATAAAGGTTTGAAGTTCGGTGTTAAAAGGTTTGACGAATGTACCCTGTGTTCGGTCCGGCGAACCAAACCGCGGGGGGCTTGATCATCTCTATCCACGGAGTTGTAGGGACACCATACTGTATTTTGGGAGATTTGGGAGACAACATAGACTGTATAAGGAGCTGTTAGGCCTTTATACTAGTATAGTGCATAGTGATCTCTGGGGGCATCATACTGTGTACGAAGCTGTAGGGAATATCATAGTCTGGGGTCCTTATGTGTTTAAATGACCACATAATTTCTTTTTAGAAGGATAATTGGATAGTTGGGGCATTATTAGTTCGAAGGGGAGGTTTTGGCATGTTTAATATATAAAGGGGCACTTGGGGCATAACTGTTTTAACTTCAGGGAATAATTATTTTCTAGGTAGCAGACGGGGTGCATTATTACTTGCTATGGCACACTTTTAATTTTAAAGCTACTCGCTATCTTTCACACGTCTGTATCTCCAGCACGTGTTTGATACTTTTCCTCAAGTACCGGAGACACGGGCACACGTAGACCCATTCAAATCAATGGGTCTGCACTCATGTGCGTGTTTTGCCATGGACCGTGTGTACATGTGGAGAATACATGTGTCCGTGTACTCCACACATCAACATGTCCGTTTTTCTCCGGCATCACGGGTGTCACACGGAACGCAAATGGACCACACAGAGGTGTTCCGTGTGACACGCGCCGGAGAAAACACACGTGTTTGAAAAAAAACCAAAAACCTTTACTCACCTTCTCCAGCACTGCTGTCTCTGCCGCTGCTGTCACTTGCTTCCGACCGCCGCTCATTATGCTCATTGCATATTCACTTCACTGCAGCCGGAAGCAGCAGCAGCGGGGAGTCGGCAGGACCGGAGACCGAAGATCAGCACCACGGACGGCGACGCCAGCCAGGGACAGGTGAGCAGAAAGTTCCCGTTCGCCGTGTATTATCACGGATAACACACGGAGAACACACGTAGGCCATAAACATGGCTCATGGAGGGCAAAATGCACCTCTGACACGTCCGTGAAAAATGTGCATGGTTTTTCATGAACGTGTGAAAGAGGCTTTAGGAATACTTACCCCAGTTGCAATCGTTATCCTCCAGTCCCCAGACTTTCCCGCCAATATGTTTGGGTGGCGGGGCTATAGCGCATTTTGGTTGCATGGCTATACACGGTGGTGCCTCATATGTGGAAGTGGTGTGTAATGTGGGGATGCGGGACATTGCGCCTTGTTTCGCGGCCCAGGAGACATGGGATGTTGTTTCTCCCAGTTGCCATGGAACTCAAGATGCTGCTTTGCCTGGTGTAAGCCAGTGGGTGGAATGCACGCACCCAGCCGTGCAGGTGAGCAGGGAGTGACTCACTGATCATGACTAGAGGGGATGCAGCACCTGAGTTTAATCTGTAGCATTGGCTCCAGCCCAATGCTATTTATGCAGTTTACCAGCACAGTGGTGTGGTGAGTGTTCTCTGGTAAGCTTCTAGTTGGTTTTCGTCATTGGTTGATGGTTATTTTTAGTTCTTCATCCCTGGCTATAGTTCATGGTTTTCCCTTTACTTATTCTATCTTTGTACTGCGCTCCTCGGGTTGAACACAGTGCGGTTACCTGACTCTGACATTGTACATGTCACCAGATGCCAGCTATTCTGCAACAGCAGTCTGGGAAGAGCTCTGCAAAACCACCCCTCTCTATATTGAGAGTGGGTGAAGGTCATCCTGGCCCTTAAGGACTGCCTAGCAGCGAGAGTGTCCGCCAAGTGCATCTGTGATTGCGCTGTTGCTGGCCCAATGCGAGTCTTAACTGAGTTGATCTTCTCCTGAGCATTACACTATCTTGCACACTGTGTAGCATTTTATTTGATCATGGGAAAGATATAATTTTTCAAGTATGGGGATCACCCTTCCACCCCTCAGGTGCACACAGGATGAGGAGTTTTTGATGGTTAGGAAGAGTTGGACCCTGTGCTGGAAACGTGAGAACTTAGTCAAATGTATCTTTCTTATAAACTCTTCAGATAAGACACCAAATACAGAACAGCATATACATTTTATACAAATGCAATAAATATAATACAATAAGTTAATAACAGTTCTGGAGTAATTTGTGTACAAAATATATGTTCACAGTAAAGAAATGTTTCCTTTCTAAACGCATAACAAGAATTATTATTTCAAATAGGTCAATAAAGTCTGCTTAGAAGAAAAGTATAAAAGTATAAAAAAGTATTCCTCCAACATTCATAGAAAAATTTCAAAACAGCCAAGGTTTATTTGAAACAATATTACAAATCAGAAAATGTACATCTCCAGAGTATATACCATTTACACATTCAAAACAATTTTTGCCTCTAGAGTCTGTTGTCGAGAGACAGTAACATATGTGAAGTGGCGTAACATTAAAATGAAATGACCTATTTTCTCCTTGCCCTGGATTCATGATTGGACAGAATCTCCTCTGTCTGAGGCTTCAGACAAAATGTCTTTCCATCTGAGAGCACACAGTCTGTGTACAGCACCTGCTGCTTGATTCACCATTAAGATTCTGGACCCTAACAATACTTTGCTCATTTCTTCTGTTTGTCCATGTTCTTATTCTGCATATATCCATCTAATGCATAAAAAGAGATTTGAGCGCCTGAGACATTTTTTTTACTGGTGTGCACTTCTTGCGAACGTTTCATTCAAAGGTGTTAGTTTGATGGCTCATATACACAAGTAAAGTAATCAATACACTCCTGAACATTGAAAAGTCATGACAATAGGAAAATCACAGGACCAATAGACATGTTAATCATATACAAATGAAGCAAAAAAATAAAACAATATTTTCAAAATATCCTATTTATTCAGGTTCCAGTGTAAGCACCAGAAATATTGTACACTAATGCGTTGGCATGGTTATTAATGGTTTTCTGCCATGCTGAATGTATTTGGTAATGCAAATCCTCGAGATCAGCTGCTGGCGGCTCTCTTTGCTACTAATGTTATCTCAGATATAGAGGCTGAAATAAGTATGCAACACCTCATCAATTTTCTAAGTAAATATATTTCTAAAGGTCCTAGTGACATGAATTTCTCACCAGATGTGATAACATCACATTAAACCACACAGGCAAAGAAATCAAGCCATAGATATCCATAAATTAATTGTGTAATTAATAAGAAATGACATAGGGAAATAATATTGAATACACATAGCATCCCTGCCACTTTGTGGAAAAAATATAAGCTGATTCAACTGATGACCTATACAAAGGTGTATCATTACAACGGTGTCTCTCAAGAAACATCTCATGATGGGTAAAACCAGTGAGCTGTCTCAAGACCTTCGCAACCTTATTGTTGCAAAACATACTGATGGTATTAGTTGCAGAAGAATTTCTAAACTACTGAAGGCTCCAGTGAGCCCTGTTGGAGGGGGGGGGGGTCGAAATCCAGAAATGAAAAGAACATAATTTCACCATAAATCACCTACAACCAGGAGCTCCCCACAAGACTTCAGATAGAGAAGTAAAAAGAATTATCAGAAGAGTTGTCCAAGAGCAAAGAACCACCTGTGGAGAGCTACAGAAGGACCTTAAATCAACAGGTACAACAGTCTCAAAGAAAGCAATAATTAATGCACTTATTTTCCATGGCCTGTATGCATGATCACCACGCAAGACTCCATTTCTGAAGAATAAAAAGCATGTTCAGGTGCGTTTAAAGTTTGCTCACACAATATTTAGACAAATCTTGACCAGGCTTGACAAAGCGAGGCTTGCATTCGAAACACATTGCAAATAATCTGGCTCCCTGGCTTACCTATCATGATGTCTTCATGTATTGTTTTTGTATTTTAACTGAATAAAGTCACTTCTTATTAAAGCACATTAGCTAGATCCTTCTCTATTCCTGCATTTACTCACGTTTCAGACCGTTTTGATCTGTGCATGCCGTCTCATCACCACTGAGTGAGCTGGATTGCCTCCATTTCTTGTTATAAAGTTTCCACCTAACCCATGGATACTGGGATCCGCAGCAATCAGCATAGCAGGGAACATTTATCATCGTTAGAATGGAGAATGGAAAGACAATGTGCATTCACTCCCTATGGGGCTGCAGGGGGATAGGTAATAACCTATTTTAGCTGCACAGCCTCTTTAATTACATTAAAGGGAATCTGTCAGTAGGATCACCCTAATAAGCCAGCCATATGGGCATGTAGGTCATAGGAAGCTGAAAACAATGATGTTTTCATATCTTCAAACAGATGTCGTATTTCAGAAATATTCATGGTGTTCTTAATATGTAAATAAACACTTAAAATCTATAGGTTGGATGTAGCTTTCCTGAGAATCTGCATCCAGAGCTTACTTTAAATAAAAGGGGGGATTGCTAGTATGAAACATGTAGATCAGGAGAGAAGATTGTCAGTCATTACATGTCTCACACTGGAAACTCTCTTTTCCCTTAAAATAAGCTGTGGAGGCAGATTCTCATGCAGATCAGTGTTTGGCCCAGAGATCTTAACAGCTAAGTTACATATTAAGAAAAATGAACTGTATATTTCTCCATGTATCCCCATGTAAAAGGCTTAGGAGGGGTGATCCTACTGATAGATTCCCTTTAATCATTCTGTCTGCCCAAACTGACAGTGTAAAGCAGTGGCTATATAGATCTTAGAAAATTACAACTTTAGTTTTCTAATCTCTGTTCTGTAAAAATGGAAGCACACATGCAAATTAGGGTGTTCTGCGCACAATTCTGTTGTTTGATTTTGCACCCCACCCCCTACCTTAGTGGAGATTGGCAGGCTTGGCTTAATTTCCTCTGCAGACAGTATTTGCTCCAGGAAAACCAGAGTTTGTATAAGCATCACTCCAGTTATTCGTTTTGTCTTCAGAGCTGAAATGGTGCTTTTTTTACCTAGTCCCCTACCCCTGTATTAACCCTCTGGTGTTTTTACCTTTTTTTTGGCGTTGCTCTGGCCTCGTGCGCCATCTTGTTTCTTAACTTCTCACTGGCCAGCAGTCAAACGTTTCATCACAAGCTCTCAATACAACTCTGTGATATCCAGAACAAGGCCAGGATGAGGCTCTTATAGACTTGTATTGAGTTGTGATCTCCGACTCACTCCATGAAACACTGGAGCAGCTGGCAGGTCACAAACTGCTGGAGACCAACAGGAGTGACGCTGAAAACCAGCGGAGACACCAGAGGGTGAGTATAAAACAGGGAAGTGGGTACTTATGTTTAAGGCACCACTCCATCATTGACATAAAAAAAGCTGGATCTGTGCCTTATTCATCCGTGAGGAAGGTGGGGACATGCAAGAGCATTGGTAGGAAGAGGGCAGAGAGTTTCTTCGGCTTGACAATTTTGCACCAAGTACCCTAATTGGCATATGTGTTTAAACCAGTTTCCACAATTTCCACAGAATGGAGCCTGTGATGGTGTGATATTGTGGGTTATGTATCATTTGTTGTGGGTTGAAGTATGGGCATGGTTCCCTGTCCATTGTTTGTATTGCTTGTGTGTACATTGTAATGTCTGCAGGCTTATAACTCCTTGAGGCGCTTCTGTTCTTAGGTGTGGGGGGAGGTGGGCCTGGAATCCACCTAACCTCTTTGCTTACATGGGGGAATGAGGCAGTCTGTTTGGAGAACTTGAAGAGAGAAGGATTGATCCTCTGGGAGAAATTGTGGCTTCTCAGAGAGACCTGGAGATTTATCGCTTACCGGACTATATTTGTGTTACTGGACTAATTTTGCCGTCTGTTTTGTGGATTATGTTGTGGACCGTTTGATTCGCTTGGAATAAATGTTCTTTGGATCTTTCAGCCATCTCTCGCTCTGTTGATTGTGGGATTTGGGAGAAGGACCCCATCACAGAGGCAGCAAAAATTAAAAACTAAAGGTGAGGTTTTTATAGTGACTATGTCCTTTAATAGGCTGTTGTTTAGTTTATGCTGTCAGTTTGGGCTGGCACACTACATTTAAAACACCACTCCAGCATATTTTGTTGTGATTTTTAATGCAGGAGGGGCACTTTAACCTCTTTGTGACAGTGGACTTATTGGGTATGTCCTGATAGTTGGTGAGTTCCCAACCAAGGACATACCCAGTACGTCATTGTGATTGCCGGCACTCAGGTGCTGTGCCTCCGCGATCGCTGCTCGGTCTCTAGCCTATGTTAAAGCTGAGATCCAAATGTCAAGGCTAGGAGTGCTCCTCTCCCAAGCGATCGGGTCCCTATAATGCAGTCACAGGGACCAGATCACTGCCATGGTAACCGGGGATCGTCATCATGACGACCCCGAGTCACACACCTATGGAAAACCTCACACACCATGCCACATGCATGGTGTGTGAGGAAAACTGTCAGTTCTGTGAGAACAACACTGACATATAATCCACTGCAATGAATATGCATTGCATTGGATTAGATAAGAAATCAGAAAAATAAAAAGAAATGTCACATAAAGGGACTAAGTAAAAAAGTTTAAAAAAATTGATAAAAATATAAAAAAAATCTGTAAATAAAGAAGAAAAAAGTGATTCCAATAAATATATAAATTTACGCAAATAAAACAAATAAAAAAGTACACATTTGACATAGACACATCTGTAAACAATCTGATCTATAAAACTGTCACACTAGTTAACCTCTTCAGTGAATATAGTAAAAAAAATAGTAACAAAACTATGTTATTTCAGCACAAAGCTGACAAAAAAAGTACAATAAAATGCGCTCAAAAAGTCGTATGTTAAAGAAAAACAGTACCGCTAAAAATGTTATCTTGTTCTGCAAAAAATAAGCAGCCATACAGCTGTCAGTAAAAAAACAAAAAAGTTATAGTTCTCAGAATACAGCAATGCAAAATCTTTTTTTCCATACAATAGTTTTTATGATGTAAAAACAGCAAAACATTAAAAACCTATGTAAATGTAGATTCGCTGTAATCAGACTGACCCGAAGAATAAAGCTGTCTTATCACTTTTATGATAAAGTGAAGGGTGTACAAGAAAACAAACAAAAAAAAAAATTCCTGAATTGCTGTTTCTTCATGATTCTCCCTCACAAAATATGGAATAGAAAGCAATCAAAAAATATTATGTGGTCCAAAATGATACCAATAAGCCCTTCAACTCATTCTGCAAAAAATAAGCCTTCACATGACTCTGTTGGAAGAAAAATAAAAAAAATATAGCCTTTAACCCCTTAACTGGGTACGTCATGGATCGTGTGCCGGTAAGCCCCGCCCCCTGCCGCCGGCAGGCGGCGGCGATCCGTGCACATATCAGCTGTTATCAACAGCTGACATGTGTGCCTGCTAGCCACGGGTGGAATCGCTTCCACCCGCGGCCATTAACCCCTTACATTTTGCTGCCAAAATCTTGGCAGCGATATTTATATGGGCGGCGCCATGACAGTCACTTACCCCGCCCCCGCCGGAAGTCACGTGACATGATCACGTGACTTTCGGCGGTTGCCATGGTAGCACAGGGTCATGTGATGACGCCTGTAGCTAACATGACTCACTTCCTCTCAATGCCGGAATACAGCCGGCATTGAAAGTAAAGCAGCAAATCTGCAGTTCTCAGCTCTGTAGCTGAGATCTGCAGATAGTGCAGAGCGATCGGATTGCTGATTGCTATAGCCCCCTAGGGCAGGGGTGGGGAACCTTTTTACTGCCGGGGGCCATTTGGAATTTCCTACTAACCTTTGGGGGCCGCACAACATTATCAACTTGAAAAATTTGGTCAAACGATTAATTAACTCACCCTTACTGTGGAGGCAGGAGCTGCTTCTGTTTGGTGTGACTGTGTTTTCGGTGATATTGATCATCTTGTTTCTCACAGCTGTTTTTCCAGGTTTGTCTCGGTCTGGAGATGATGGGGGCATACAGATCACAGGAGGGGCAGGGGCATATACATCACAGGAGGGGCTGGGGTGCATAAATTACAGGAGACACTGGGAGTACACATCACAGGAGGGGCTGGGGCATATGCATCACAGGAGGGGGCTGGGGCATATACATCAGTAGGGGGGCATGGACAGCCTTGGCTGTGGCACAGACAGCACTAGGTGGCTGCACGGACTGCACTAGGTGGCTGCACGGACTGCACTAGGTGGCTGCACGGACAGCACTAGGTGGCTGCACGGACAGCACTAGGTGGCAGCACGGACAGCACTAGGTGGCAGCACGGACAGCACTAGGTGGCAGCACGGACAGCACTAGGTGGCAGCACGGACAGCACTAGGTGGCAGCACGGACAGCACTAGGTGGCAGCACGGACAGCACTAGGTGGCAGCACGGACAGCACTAGGTGGCAGCACGGACAGCACTAGGTGGCAGCACAGACAGCACTAGGTGGCATCACTAGGGAGACACAGAGAAGTCTGGGGGAGCATAGACATCAACAGGAGGGCACAGACTGGGGGGCATAGAAAGCAGTGGGAGGGTACAGACAGCAGTAGCAAGTTCAGAGCACTGGGGGGTACATAGTACTGAGGGGTGGCACACAGCACTAGGTGGCTGCACGGACTGCACTAGGTGGCTGCACGGACTGCACTAGGTGGCTGCACGGACTGCACTAGGTGGCTGCACGGACTGCACTAGGTGGCTGCAGGGACTGCACTAGGTGGCAGCACGGACTGCACTAGGTGGCAGCACGGACTGCACTAGGTGGCAGCACTAGGGAGACACAGAAGTCTGGGGGAGCATAGACATCAACAGGAGGGCACAGACTGGGGGGCATAGAAAGCAGTGGGAGGGTACAGACAGCAGTAGCAAGTTCAGAGCACTGGGGGGTACATAGTACTGAGGGGTGGCACACAGCACTGGGGAGCACGGACAGCATAAGGGGGCACAGACAGCACTGACCGTGGCATGGACAGCACTGGTGGCAGCATGGACAGCATTAGGTGGTGCGGACAGCACTGGGGGGGCATAGACATCACCCAAGGGGTACAGACATTACTAGGGGAGCACACACAGTACTAAGGGGTACACACTGTACTAGGGGTGTACTCAACATTAGGGGGTACACACTGCAGTAGGGGGTACACACTGCATTAGGGGGTACACACAGCATTAGGGGTTACACACAGCACTGGGGGGGTACACAGCACTGGGGGGTACACACAGCATTAGGGGGTACACACAGCATTAGGGGGTACACACAGCATTAGGGGGTACAGAGCACTGGGGGGTACACAGAGCACGAGGGAGTACACAGCACTTAGCGGGGGGGGGTAGCGATGGGTAGCGTACTCACAGTGAGGGGGAGGAGGAGTCACGCAGACAGCAGGTCCGGGAGGCTGGTAAATCTGCTGCAGCTCTTCTGTGACATATCGCAGCGTGCTGCTTGCCCCGCCCACCAGAGCAGAGAGCACACTAGCACAGGCCGGGGTTAAGCCTAGAATGTATGTGCTGCAGTCAGGTCCTGGAAGTCAGGATCTGGATAGAGCCCGTACATTCTAGCATCTACCCTCAAGGCATCAGGCAGTGAGATTTAAAGGGCCGGCAGCCAGGAAAAGCGCGGCTGCTGCTAGAGCACAGCGGTCCCTGGGAATGTGCCTGGGGGCCGCATAAAAAGTCGTGACGGGCCGTATACGGCCCGCGGGCCGGAGGTTCCCCACCCCTGCCCTAGGGGGACTAGTAAAATAAAAAAAAAAGTAAAAAGAAAAGTTTTAAAAAATTAAAAAAAAAAATAAAAAAACCTAAAAGTTCAAATCACCCCCCTTTCACCCCATTGAAAATTAAAGGGTTAAAAAAATAAAAAATACACACATATTTGGTATCGCCACGTTCAGAAATGCCCGATCTATCAAAATATAAAATCAATGAATCTGATCAGTAAACGGCGTAGCGGCAAAAAAATTCCAAACGCCAAAATTACGTTTTTTGGTTGTCACAAATTTTGCGCAAAATGCAATAACAGGCGATCAAAACGTAGCATCTGCGCATAAATGGAACCGTTAAAAACATCAGGTTGAGACGCAAAAAATAAGCCATCACTGAGTTTCAAATCCTGAAAAATGAGAACGCTACGGGTTTTGGAAAATGGCGCAAAACGTGCGCCACGTTTTTTGGACAAGCTTGTGAATTTTTTTAACCCCTTAGATACAAGTAAACCTATACATGTTTGGTGTCTACAAACCCGCACCGACCTGAGGCATCACATAGATACCTCAGTTTTACCATATAGTGAACACAGTGAATGAAATATCCCAAAAACTATTGTACGATCACACTTTTTGCAATTTTTCCGCACTTGGATTTTTTTTGCCATTTTCCAGTACACTATATGGTAAAACTTATGATTTCATTTAAAAGTACAACTCGTCCCACAAAAAACAAGCCCTTACATGGCAAGATTGACGGAAAAATAAAAAGGTTACGGCTCTCGGAAGAAGAGGAGCAAAAAACAAAAACGCAAAAACGGAAAGTGCCCGGGGGCTGAAGGGGTTAAATTAGGGGGATAAAAAAACATTTACTTTGTAAAAAAGTGTTTTTTAGCGTGACAGTAGCCAAACCTAAATAGAAAATATAAACCTGGTATTGCTGTAATCATACTGACCTGAGGAATAAAGCCATCTTATTACTTATACCGACAGGTGAATAGCGTAAAAAATAAATAAAGCTAATTCTTCAACTGTTGTTGATTTGTTTATTCTGCCTCCTAAAGATCACAGTACAGCGCGGCTCATATTTATCCTACTCTCTAAGCTGATTTCTAATACCAGGGATTACTTGTAAATCTCTGAAAAACGTGATTCAGGCAAAACTCCCAACGGAAAATTCACTGTAATGAGGCAGAGGGAGTCACCTTGATCTCCTATGTGGCCTTCGGTGTCATCGTTTTATGGATCTTTTTAGGTGTGCATAAAAGTGAAGTTATCAACACTTTAAAAATAGATGATTGTTGAAAATAGGCCAAACAGAGTCCGGAGTAACTCTGCTGCCTCATTAGTGAATGGATCCATCGGCGGTTTCACCTGAATCACGTATTTTAGAGATGTAGATGGAAATCCTGATGTAAGTGCGTAGCGTTGAGCACAGGATAAATGTGACCTCATCCAAAATGTTCTGTAGCCAAATCGCCATTAAACAGCATTAAACTCAACCCACAATAACACAAGTCCCCACCCCACTGCGTCATCTGTTAACAGATATATAGTGGGCTTCCACATTACTAGTAGCACATAGGCTCTGGAAACATGCTTTGGCTCCCCCTCAAAGAAAGGAAATCCAGCAAAATCTACGCTCTCAAATCCAAATGCCCCCCTCCCTTCTGAGCCTCACAAGGTGCCTAAATCACAGTTAGGCCAGAATCCCACTTGCTAGTGTCTCGCGTGTAACTCGCGCGAGTCTCTCATGTTAGAACCCGGCATGGCCGCACACTATGCATACAGGAGCGTCTGAGCTGCATAGAGATACATGCAACCAACCCGCTCCTGTCAGGGGAGTGTGCGGCCAGGCCGGGTTCTACCATGAGAGACTCGCGCGTGTTACACGCAAGGCACTAGCAAGTGTGATTCTGGCCTTAACCTCCACAAGTTTGGCATTATTGTAGTGAGGAGAGCCCACTTAATTTACATGTTGCAGGTTTCCAGAAGCACGAGCTGGGCACAATGTACGGGCACTACAATGTACTGGACACGACACTGGCTTATTTGCAATTTTTAATTCTGCAACATTCACTGCATTTGACATCATGGGTGTTTACCAGAGCCTAAATAATCCCTACACACATACATGAATTCCCAGAGAGGTGCAATTTCCAAAATTTGGTCACTTGATGGGGTTTCTGTTGTTCTGGCACATAGGGGTTCTGAAAATTCTAGGAAAATCTGTACTACAAAAATGAAATGGTGCTCCTTCCCTCCCAAGTGATGCGGTGCAGCCAAACAGTACTGTACAGTCAGATGTGGAGGGTATTGCCACAATAAGGAGAAATTGTGTAACATATTATGGGGCCTTTTACCCTTTTTCCCTTGTGAATTTGGAAAAATGGGGATAAAACTACATATTAGTGGTAAAAATGGAATTATTTATTCTTCACCGTTGAATAGTATAACATTTTGTGACACACCTGAGGTGTCAATATGCTCAATGGATGAATTCATTGAGGGGTGCAGTTTAAAAAATGGGCACACTTATGGGGGAGTTTCTACTGTTCTGGCACCTCAGGGGCTCTGCCTATGTGACATGGCACACGTAAACCATTCCAACTAAATTTGAACTAAAATATGGCATTCCTTCCCTTCTTCACTTTGTACTGTGCCTCAAAAGTAAATTTTGATTAAATATGGGGTACTGACATAGTCAGGAGAAATTGCACAGCAAATTGTATGGTCCATTATCTCCTGTTACCCTAATGAAAATGAAAACTTTCTGGTTAATGCAACGTTTTTAAGGTTAAAAATGTATTTATTCATTTTTCACAGATCAACGTTATACAATCTGGTGAAGTACCTGTGGGTTCAAGGTACTCACCAAACATCTAGGTAAATTTCTTGAGGGTTCTAGTTTCCAAAATGGAGTCACTTGTGGGGAGCTGCACTGTTTAGGCACATCAGGCTCTCTGCCAATGTGACATGGCACCCGTAAACCATTCCAACTAAATCTGCACTCCACTATGGCACTTCTTCCCTTCACTTTGCACTGTGCCTCAAAAGTATTTTTCAACCACATATGGATATTGGCATACTCAGGAGAAATTGCACAACAAATTGTATGGTTCATTTTCTCCTGATAGCCTTGTGAAAAAGAAAAATTTGGGGTTACAGCTACATTTTTGTGGTTAAAAATGTATTTTTTCATTTGCATGGCACAACGTTAAAAACTTCTGTGAAGCACCTATGGATACTTCAGGTGTTTAGTTTCCAAAATGTGTCACTTGTGGGGGAGCTCCACTGTTTAGGCACATCAAGGGCTCTCCAATCGTGTTATGGTGTACGATATTGATTCCTGATGATTTTGCATTCAAAGAGCCAAGTGGCACTCCTTCCCTTCCGAGCCCTGCTGCATGCCCAAGCAGTAGATTTATTCGACATGTAGAGTATCAGTGCACAACACATTATATGGTGTATTTTCTCTCGCTTTCTTTTGTTACCCTTATGAAAATTCAACATTTGGGACTAAAGAAACATTTTTGTGGGAAAAGTAAAATTTTCATTTTTTTACTTCCACATTGCTTTAGCTCCTGTGAAGTATCTAAAAGGTTAATAAGCTTCGTGAATGTGGTTCTGAGCAGTGTGAGGTGTGTAGTTTTTAGAATGGTGTCACTTTGGGGTATTTTCTGTCACCCAGGCGTCTCAAAGTCACTTCAAATGGTTTTGTAAATTTTGTTGGAAAAATGAGAAATTGCTGATTAAAATTTGAACCCTTCTGACTTCCTAATAAAAAAAACAATTATGTTTCAGAGATTGTGCTGAAGTAAAGTAGACATGTGGTAAATGTTATTTATTAATTATTATGTGTGACATATCTCTCGGATTTAAGAGCATAAAAATTCAAAGCCTGAAAATTGTGAAATGTCTGATATTTTCACAAATAAACAAAAAAATATAGTCTTAATTTACCACTATCATGAAATACAATATGCCACAAAAAACAGTGTCAGGCTATGTGCGCACGTTGCGTAAAAACATGCAGTTACGCTGCGCTTTGTAGCGCAGCGTAACTGCATGCGTCCTGCGGCCCCTGCACAGTCTATGGAGATTGTGCAGGGGCCGTGCGCACGTGGCGTCTAAGAGCGCAGCGCTTCGGCTACTGCCGAAGCGCTGCGCAAAAAGAAGTGACATGTCACTTCTTTCCTGCGCTTTGCCGGCAGCTTCTGCTCTGTCTATGGCAGGAGCTGCAGGCAGAGCGCATGGAATCGGCGCTCACTACGGACATTTCTGCAGCGATCTAAAGCGCACATGTGCTCTTCAGATCGCTGCAGAAATTTCTGCAGGGCTTGTACGCAACGTGCGCACATAGCTTCAGAATCACCGGGATCTGTTGACGTGTTCCAGAGTTATAACCTTTCAAGGTGAGGTAGTGGCCCGGTCTAGATTGTGTCTGTTTCTTTAAGTACATTCACTTATATGTAATATTATGTTATATGTTATAAGTAAAGCATTTCTCATTTGTTGTGTTCTAGCACCATCTACTGGTGAAAACTGTAAGAATCTGAACTGTGCATTGGGTGTTATCCTATTGGACAGTTCTTGGTCACATGGCTCAATAGGTGGAGCTATTCTCTAGCCTCTGTCTGGAAAGAACTGGAAAGTTCTGGTTCTGGCTGAGTCTCCTCTGAGGGCAGACATTATGTGGGGAGTCTCTTCACCACAAGACTCCTACCAGGCCCGAGCCCTAGAATTTCATCATTTCCTGACTTTTACAGCCAAAACATACCTCCCAACTTTTGAAGAAAGGAAAGAGGGACAAAGTCCGCGGCGTGCAGCAATTTTTGACCATGGCCCTAGCCACACCCATTTGTCAGTAAGGCTATGTGCGCACGTAAGTGTGTTCTGCATTGCAGCGTTAAGTCACTGCTTATGCGATTCAGAACACAGCTGAAAAGCTCCATTCTGAAAGTTTGGTGTCTGCAGAATTCCTGCAGAATTCGTGTGCTCTGGATGCTGCCTCTCCCATAGACAGAGTGGAGAAAGCATCCAGAACGCACAAAACAATTGACATGTTACTTTTTAGAACGCAGCGTTTTGACAGCATGCAAAACACTGCGTTCTAAAAAGCAACGTGCAGATGGATTTTGCACAATCTACATAGATTGTGCTGGGGACGCAGGACGCATGCTTTTACGCTGCGGGGCAGAACGCAGCGTAAAAGCATGTAATTACGCAACGTGCGCACATGGCCTAAGGGTCATTCAGCAGATGCCCCGGACTGTTCGTTAATAGTCCTAGCAGCCAGAATTTTCTTATATTTATATGTGTCACTATATGACATGTTGCTTATTTGTGCCTATAAGGCCGTGGTCACACGCTGCATAAATCCTGTGTTTTTTGTTTCTGCCGCTGTCTGCACCAAACTACACAATAACAATCTTCTCTGGTTATATGCCTTTCCTCCATTATTTAATGCGTTTTTGCTTCAGATGTGAATCTGCGTTTTTAAGTGTTTTTATTGTACAGAGAAGCTTATTCCTGGGTTTTTTTAAGCTCCACATAGAAACCTCCAGAGGAAAAAAAGCACCAAAACCGCAGAGTTCAGCGGCGTCTTTTCATGGAATCACATCCACTTTGCTTGGATAATTAAACACAGCAGAATATATCTGCAAAAAAACAGCAGAAAAAAAACACTACATGTGAACACGGACTAAATGTCCAAGCAAAGTGGATGAGACATCATGAAATTTCCTGCCCCTGGTGCGTGTAAAGACGCCGCTGAACTGTGCGGATTTGGTGGGTTTTTTTCTTTATAAGATTCAGTATTCACATCTGCACCAAACATTTATCAAATAGGTGGACAATGCATAAAAAATACAAAAAACATGGAATTATCAGAGAAGATTGTTATTGCGCTCATGCTGCAGACACCTGCAGAAAAAATGCAGCATTTACGCTACGTGTGAACACGGCCCCAACAATACATTTGTATTACATTTTTTATGGGTTTTAATAAAGAAAAATAATAAATTGCACCTTTTATTTACGCCATTTATCGATCCCCATAAATAATCTGATCGCTGTGTTGTTCAGGTTGTTACGATTACAGGGACACCAAATATGTCTATGTTATTTGCTGATTTGTGATGTTTATTATTTTATAAAAAAAGTAATAAAATTACATTATTCTATTTTTTTTATTATTTTTAGTAATTTTATTAGAATAAAAACACTTTTCCTCTCCCTTTAGAACATAGAAATGCTGCTGTGTACAATGGAGCTCTATGTCCTGTGTGAGAGGCTGAATTGTAGGTCCATATATGTAAAATCCTGCACTTGATATCATTGTTCTTAGTGGCTCAACAGCTTAAATCAGCTAGAAAAGCTAGGAGACTACTAGACATGTGTTTGAAAGTTACTGGTTTGAATCCAAGGTGGTGAACATAAAAAAAAATCTGTGTTTTCTTTCCTCATTTCTTTATAGTACTTTTATGGAAACAAACGAATCTGACTATCTCCTTTACCTACAAAGAGATGCAGTATTTATCTATCTCTCTAGAACAAAAGGAGACAGGGCAGCACTCACCGATAATCTGGGACTATTTTATTTTTCAATACTGACAGGTGAAACGGACATGAGGGAATGCAGGGAGGGGAGCACGAGGACGACGGTACCGTTTCACACCACTAGGGGTGCTTTCACGGGTCCATACCTACGTATGTAGGTCAGCATTGAAAAATAAAATAGTCCCAGATTATCGGTGAGTGCTGCCCTGTCTCCTTTTGTTCTATGGATATACTTGTTTAAATTGGGCAATAGCACCTCGGTAAGGGACTTTGTTGGATCCATCAAGATCAGACAAAAGGCTTTCTGTGACATCTGACAAGCCAATGGATATTACCAAGGAAACTTCACACTGAACTGTGTTTGGTACGGAAATACTACACTACCTCCAGTATAGGTAAGCAGTGCGGTGCACATCCCTCTTTTATTTTTCAAAGTGCATATGTTTATCTATCTCTCTATCTATCCCTCTATTTATTATATATCTATCCATCTATCATGTCTGTATCTATCATATATCTATATATCCATCTGTCCATCCATCCCTCCATCCCTCCCTCCATCTCTCCATCCCTCCATCCCTCCTTGCATCTCTCCATCCCACCATCCATTCATCCATCCCTCCATCCATTCATCCATCCAATCCACCAGTATATCCATCCCTCCATCCATCCATCCCTCCCTCCCTCCACCTCTCCATCCCTCCCTCCCTCCATCCCTCCATCCATTCATCCATCCCTCCATCCATTCATCCATCCCTCCATTCATCCATCCCTCCATTCATCCATCTATCCATCAATCCATCCATCCATCCCTCGATCCATCCATCCATCCCTCGATCCATCCATCCATCCCTCCATCCATCCATCCATCCATCCATCCCTCCATCCATACCTCCATCCCTCCCTGCATCCCTCCATCCCTCCATCCATTCATCCATCCCTCCATCCATTCATCCATTCCTCCATCCATCCATCCACCAGTATATCCATCCATCCCTCCATCCCTCCATTCATCCATTCATCCATCCCTCCATCCATTCATCCATTCATCCATCCCTCCATCCATTCATCCATTCATCCATCCCTCCATCCATTCATCCATCCCTCCCTCCATCCATCCCTCCATTCATCCATCCCTCTATTCATCCATCCCTCTATTCATCCATCCCTCTATTCATCCATTCCTCGATCCATCCATCCATTCATCAGGGTAGCTGGACCAATCACTGAGTCATAAAACAGAGATTCAGACCTAAAACATAACTTTTACTAATCCATATAATAAAAAATGAACATTAGTTCATAGGTTAAAACCACGGTTCCCAATCGTCTCAAAAATTGGACGACCAACCAGGATCAAAGTATGGAACTAGTGAGATCCTAAGCAGCACATTAAGCCTCAGCTGGTTTGCACATCCGTGTATCAGTTTATCAGCACAGATTACACACAGATAAATATATATACCTGCGCTGACTAAACGTATGCGTACTATAACCACCTGAGGTACATACACAGATTACCTGTCATATTGGAACCCCCATCAGGGGAACTCACACTGTGTATATTAATCGGCAGATTATTATAGAGGAATTTAAGAGTAAATAAATATATTCCTCTCCAAGTAGGAATGGTCTTACCAAATTCCAGATTTTATGGCAGGCATTAGTTGTCGGATTACCAACTCATAAACGGAGGGCTGTTTCTCAGCACATCAAGTCCCATATAGTTGGATAGCCGCAGTCAGGCAAATAAAACGGTTCCCACTCCCAACGCCGCGGCAAGCTTGAATTAGGTGTTGCACGCGCCTGGATGCGTGAATCGGGCAGTGTGGAGGGTCACGGAAAAAAGTGATGTTTAGTGACGTCCACTGCTGATATCCCACCTGGACTCCCCTGATGATCCACATTGAAACGTTGGGAGTGGGAACCGTTTTATTTGCCTGACTGCGGCTATCCAACTATATGGGACTTGATGTGCTGAGAAACAGCCCTCCGTTTATGAGTTGGTAATCCGACAACTAATGCCTGCCATAAAATCTGGAATTTGGTAAGACCATTCCTACTTGGAGAGGAATATATTTATTTACTCTTAAATTCCTCTATAATAATCTGCCGATTAATATACACAGTGTGAGTTCCCCTGATGGGGGTTCCAATATGACAGGTAATCTGTGTATGTACCTCAGGTGGTTATAGTACGCATACGTTTAGTCAGCGCAGGTATATATATTTATCTGTGTGTAATCTGTGCTGATAAACTGATACACGGATGTGCAAACCAGCTGAGGCTTAATGTGCTGCTTAGGATCTCACTAGTTCCATACTTTGATCCTGGTTGGTCGTCCAATTTTTGAGACGATTGGGAACCGTGGTTTTAACCTATGAACTAATGTTCATTTTTTATTATATGGATTAGTAAAAGTTATGTTTTAGGTCTGAATCTCTGTTTTATGACTCAGTGATTGGTCCAGCTACCCTGACAATTGTAAATTTTTGGATCTTATTTGTTGTATATTGCTAATCCATCCATTCATCCCTCCATCCCTCCATCCCTTCATCCCTCCATCCATCCATCCCTCCATCCCTCCATCCCTCCATCCATCCATCCCCCCATCCATCCAAATCGTGCTTTTAAAGCTCCAGAACCCTAATTGCACTTCAGTATTCAACTCCAAGCTGTATTTGCCGTGGCCTACCCACAAAAGACTGTAAAACATACATTATATTCCGTGTTTATTTTCTTTGTTCCTGCTGTATTAAAGCAACTGTTATCCCCGAGATCGTGTCTGAGGACTGTCCATAGGCTGCGGATACTGTGTGTGGGTGGATAGCAGGGAACATCAGGGCCCTTACAGTGACACTGGTCAAAATGTAAAAAAAGTGGCCTGGTCATGAAGGTGAAAACCAAGCTTAAGGTTAAAGGGGATAAATTGAATCCCCTTGCTCCCTGTCATATACTCACCTTTCAGCATCTTCACCTTTTAACAATGCCACTCCAGTCCTTTGGCACAATCTTGTGACTAAAGGTACTGTGAAGCCCCACAGGTGTTGTGTCGGTGCATTACCTTCAGGGACTCCACTCAGCTGGTGCTGGTCACAGGTAGGAAATCTTCGGTTTTTGATCGTGACGCCACTCTCAGTATTGCGGTCAGTGGGGACCGCCACTGCAGGTTAGGGGACGCCTGGGGCTGATGGTGTGTGCAGTTAGTTGGAATAGCCTCCTGAGAGTGAGGCAAGCCCCAGGGCCCGGTGTAGGTTTGTAGTACCACAAGGCGCAGAATAACTCCACACAGGCAGAATTGTCTTTCAAGGGCTTTACTCACATTTGATGGCAGGGTGAGTAGCCCGGGCGTAGCTGAGATGAACCAGATGGGAACCAGGTATCCTTCAGGCTGACTTTATGAGGGTGACTACCAACTCGCCTTCCTTAGCCCTTGGTGGTTTGGGGTGACCCCGACTTTTAGTCCCTATGGGGGTCGCCCAGGGAAGATGCTGCAGCCTCTCTCCCCCTTTTGTTTGCCGTTTGTTTGTTCCCCGGACCAGGCCACTCCAGCTTCTTGCCTCCTGTGACCTATGGGCCCTCACTGCGGTTACGTGGCTGCGGCTTTTGTGGTGTTGTGGTGTGGGCTTTGAGAGCCCCACACCGGCAGGTTTAGCAGAAGAAAGCTGGATCTATCTTCGCTTCGGGATCTGCCGCCCGGTTGGGCCTGGTGCTCTCTAGCAGTCTCCTTACTTCCCACTCCGTGCTTTCTCTCTAGCTGAAGCTGGCTTTCAGGCAGCACTCCTAGTTGACCGTTCTCCCCCGTCAGTAGCCACTGCGCGGGCGCTGTTAGACAGCATCAACCCCACAGGTCTGCTCCTCACTAAGCCCTATGGAGTTCTCCTCTAACTGACTCACTGCCCCTCCTCTCCTGTTCTTGCCTACGCCACCTAGCAACCAGACTCTCTTACCACACCCCTTGAGAGGAGATGGAGGCTTTTGGCCCCCTCCACTATTCCAGTGAAGGTCAAGGCTTTTCCCCCTCCTGGGATCCCCAGGGGTCCTCTCATGGGTACATGTGTGAGACCTGATCACTATGCGCCTGTGTACCACACCCCTGTCAGCCTTCTGGATTACCTGTATTGTACTGTCCCCAGCATGGGTGCAGTACTCAGTGGTGCCTGACCAGGTCAGGGGCGCCACATTCCCCCTTAGTTATCACCAGCACGTCCTCGGGCTGCAAGACAACATTTTAAAATGCATAAAACATTAAAACATGTAAAACATTTTTAAAAGCACCAGGTACCATACATCACCACCCTCCACCCACAAGTCCGTTAACCCACCCAAAACCCTCTCACGTTGGCCGCGGCTTCAGCCACTTCTGGCAGGATGTAGAGGCGGCTTACATGGGCTGGTAGTTTCAGGGTATACCTGGCCTGGTGGATCCGCGCCTTCAGCCTCTTCTGGCAGGATGCAGAGGCGGCCTCCACAGTTGGTGCTGACCAGGTACCCTCTTTGTGGTGGTGAGCCAAGGCCCCATAAACAGGCGTGCTCTCTGGTTGCAGGTGAGCCAAGGCCCTATATACGGACGGGCTCCTCCTGGTTGCAGACGAGCCAAGCCCCTAAACAGGCTGACTCTGGTGGCGGTGGTGCCCTCTGGTGTAACTATTTACACTGCGAGAGTTTGTGGCTATAGCCAGTTCATAGCCTTAAGGTTTATGGTTTTCTCACAATAGTTTTTGTGGGCACATTACTTGAACTTGAGAACGTTGCAAAACAAAACTTTCAAAACTTTAACTTCTCTTCTTACTTTACTTTACTTTTACTCCTCTTTACCAGGGCTTGGGCCTGTTGGGCTGCGGCACCTGTTGCTTTCTTGCTCTTTATCGTCGTCTGTGGTAGTTTCATCTGTAGGTTCCTTGTCTTTTCTTTCTTGATCTTCATCTGTGTCTTTATCTCTGTCTTTTCTTTCTTGTAGCATGGGGTGGCTGTAAGGTTTGCTGGTACATAGTGCTACGTCAAGCGCGTACAGTCCTCTTTCGCCTTCATGCATAGTGAATTGTACTGAATCCCCCATCTTTAGGTTTCTGCCAGGGTGTCCTCTAGGCAGATGAGCGCTCACATCTCTTCTGTTGACAAATATCCCTTCTTTGATACCAGGGGCTACAATAAAGCCGTATCCGCTTTTCAAGTTGAAATCCTCCACTACTCCTCTGCAAAGGGGTCCTCTGACCTGGGCTCTGGACCTTCTCAGTAACCTTTTCTCCTGTAGGTCTCTGGCTGCAACTTCTCTCTGCTCTGGAGACTGTGGTGCAGGGGACAGCGTTGTTCTGTTGCGACGCCTGGTCTTGCGGGCTGGGTTCTGCTGGGCTGTTACTTCAATGCCTGCAGGGCCCCAGGTGAGGTTTCTGGGCTGGTCTTCATCAGCAGACGGTGTCAAGTCCTCCTCATCCCAACGGGAATAGGGTAACATCTCCGGCTCTGAGTATTGCTCCACTGCCGGTGGCTCCGGAGTCAGCTCCTCAGCTTCCTGGCCTCCTCTCCCCCTTAGTTCTTCTTGGCACTCCTTTGGTGGCAGTGCTGGGGATGGGCTTTCTTCGGCAGGCTCAGGCAGGGGACTCTTTGGCGTGGTTGCTGCAGGGGTTGCCGGAACCCTCTTGGGGGTGTGCGGAGGGAGCAGATACCGATCCACCATCTCTTGTGGGAACTGGGCCTCTAGGTCAGCCTTCAGCTTCCAGTATTCGGGGTCCTCTCCTATCAGGGACTTCCTAGCAGGGACCTCTTTGGACTGGGGAGCGGTGTCTGCTCTGGCCTTGCAGGCCGGGGTAAATGGTGATGCAATCTCTTGGCGGGCCGCGCCTTGTATGGCGGCGGCCTGGTCTTGGCGGGCCGCGCCCGGCATGGCGGCGGCCTGGTCTTGGCGGGCCGCGCCCGGCATGGCGGCGGCCTGGTCTTGGCGGGCCGCGCCCGGCATGGCGGCGGCCTGGTCTTGGCGGGCCGCGCCCTGTTTGGCGGCGGCCTGGTCTTGGCGGGCCGCGCCCGGCATGGCGGCGGCCTGGTCTTGGCGGGCCGCGCCCGGCATGGCGGCGGCCTGGTCTTGGCGGGCCGCGCCCTGTTTGGCGGCGGCCTGGTCTTGGCGGGCCGCGCCCTGTATGGCGGCGGCCTGGATCGGCGTCGCAGCTGCGATGGGATCTGTGCAGGCTGGGCTGGGCGTCGCTGCAGGGACCGGGTCTTGGTGGGCCGAGCAGGGCATCGCTGCGGCGGCCGGGGCTTGGCGGGCCGCGCCTGGCGTGGCTGCGGCCTGGTTCAGCACCTCACTTGCGGCGCGGACGAGCGTTGCTGCGGCGGTGGGGTCTCGGCGGGCCGGGCCTAGCAGGGCGGCGGCCTGGGTCAGCGTTACGCCTGCGGCGCGGATGAGGGTTGCGGTGGCAGCCGGTTCTTTGCGGGCCGGACTGGGCGTTGCTGCAGGGACCGGGTCTTGGTGGGCCGAGCAGGGCATCGCTGCGGCCGCTGGGGCTTGGAAGGCCGCACCTGGCGTGGCTGCGGCCTGCTTCAGCGTCGCCGCACCGGACGCCTCTTCGGGGACCGCGGGCGTGGCAGCAGGGGTCGGGGCACTTGCGCTGGCCGGGGCATCACTCGACTCACCCACCGGTGGCAGCATCGGGGTCTGCGTCATCGCCGTCCTGTCTGGCACTCGGCGCGCGGCTCTCCTTTCATAGGCCCGAACCGCCGCGGTCATCTCCAGCATTTCCATTCGTTCTTCCCGGATCTGCTCCACGACCCGGGTCTCCAGTCGGTCGCAGAACTGGGCCAGCTCCCGATACCACCAGGCAGCGGAGCCCGGTTCTGGATTTCTGCGGTCAGACGCCATTTCTTCTGCGCCCTCTTCTGCACGACTCTCCAGCTGTGGACTCGCCGCTGCCTCTGATAGCAAGCTGTTCAGTTTCTGCTCTGCCTCTTTCAGCAGCTCCTCTCCCAGCAGCAGGCTTGTGGCTTCCTTTCTGTCCCGACGTCTCTGGACGCTTCCGCTCTCTTCACAAGCGAGGTCCGAACTCTGCAGGGGATCTCTGGGTAGCCACACCTCTTCGTGGGCGGTAACTTCTTCCAGCGCGGGCTGCTGTTGTTTTTCAGCGCGCTTTTCATGGTGGCAATATGGCGGCGCTTCCAATTTTTCAAGCGGACCGCCCAGGCACATGGTCACCTGTCTGAACAGGTCTAGTCCTTATCCTGTTCGTGACGCCAGATGTGAAGCCCCACAGGTGTTGTGTCGGTGCATTACCTTCAGGGACTCCACTCAGCTGGTGCTGGTCACAGGTAGGAAATCTTCGGTTTTTGATCGTGACGCCACTCTCAGTATTGCGGTCAGTGGGGACCGCCACTGCAGGTTAGGGGACGCCTGGGGCTGATGGTGTGTGCAGTTAGTTGGAATAGCCTCCTGAGAGTGAGGCAAGCCCCAGGGCCCGGTGTAGGTTTGTAGTACCACAAGGCGCAGAATAACTCCACACAGGCAGAATTGTCTTTCAAGGGCTTTACTCACATTTGATGGCAGGGTGAGTAGCCCGGGCGTAGCTGAGATGAACCAGATGGGAACCAGGTATCCTTCAGGCTGACTTTATGAGGGTGACTACCAACTTGCCTTCCTTAGCCCTTGGTGGTTTGGGGTGACCCCGACTTTTAGTCCCTATGGGGGTCGCCCAGGGAAGATGCTGCAGCCTCTCTCCCCCTTTTGTTTGCCGTTTGCTTGTTCCCCGGACCAGGCCACTCCAGCTTCTTGCCTCCTGTGACCTATGGGCCCTCACTGCGGTTACGTGGCTGCGGCTTTTGTGGTGTTGTGGTGTGGGCTTTGAGAGCCCCACACCGGCAGGTTTAGCAGAAGAAAGCTGGATCTATCTTCGCTTCGGGATCTGCCGCCCGGTTGGGCCTGGTGCTCTCTAGCAGTCTCCTTACTTCCCACTCCGTGCTTTCTCTCTAGCTGAAGCTGGCTTTCAGGCAGCACTCCTAGTTGACCGTTCTCCCCCGTCAGTAGCCACTGCGCGGGCGCTGTTAGACAGCATCAACCCCACAGGTCTGCTCCTCACTGAGCCCTATGGAGTTCTCCTCTAACTGACTCACTGCCCCTCCTCTCCTGTTCTTGCCTACGCCACCTAGCAACCAGACTCTCTTACCACACCCCTTGAGAGGAGATGGAGGCTTTTGGCCCCCTCCACTATTCCAGTGAAGGTCAAGGCTTTTCCCCCTCCTGGGATCCCCAGGGGTCCTCTCATGGGTACATGTGTGAGACCTGATCACTATGCGCCTGTGTACCACACCCCTGTCAGCCTTCTGGATTACCTGTATTGTACTGTCCCCAGCATGGGTGCAGTACTCAGTGGTGCCTGACCAGGTCAGGGGCGCCACAGTACCTTCACACATAACGACTTACCTGCGATCCCAAAAAACGATGCGACCTGATAGGGATCGCAGGTAAGTCGCTGGGAGGTCGCAGGTGAGATGTCACACAGTGAGATCTTACCAGCGATGCAGAACAATAGAGATCGCAGTAGCGACCTGTATAACGATCTCAGCAGTCACTGTGATCCTGTTACACAGCGTCAAACACAGCGATGCATCCTGCCCAGCAGGATATCGCCTTTGAAGAAAATGGCCTGGACCATTCTGCAACGACTAGAGATCTCACAGCAGGGGCCTGATCGCTGGTAGGTGTCACACATAACGAGATTGCTAACGGGATCGCAACTGTGTCACCAAAACGGTGACTCAGCTGCGATCTCGCTAGCGATCTCGTTATGTGTGACAGTACCTTAACTTCTGTCCAGAAGTCAGATGTTACGTCACAAGCTCTTAATGCATCTTTATAAGATCTAGAATGAGGCTTTCATAGAGTTGTATTGATTTGAGACATACAGCGTACTCTATGAAACACTGTAGAGCGCTGGCAGGTCACACATTACAGAAGACGAACCGAAGTGTGGCTACAAAAAGTGAAATTGCTGGTAGCTGAGTTATTAGCATATGACAGGGGACTTAAATTTAAAGCACCACTCCAGCAGTGTAATAAAAAAAGAAGCTAGAGTGGTGCTTTAATATTTTTTGGGGACCAATTATTGAATGATTATATGAATGATATCAGTACATACAATATATACAGAATTTCCTATTTGCTAATGTTCAGATAGTAAATATGGTGATTTTTAAATTGCCAACAAAAAATATAATATCACCTACTTTAACAAGCTATATTTATTATTATTGGAATTACATTATGTAAATTGATGTCTTTGTTTTTGTAGCACCCCTGCGGTAACCAGGTGCCACAAATATAACCCGTGGAAACCCAAACCCCAGAATATGCGTGCCAGAGCAAACACACCAGCATCTTCAGGCCACATACACTGTGTGCAGAATTATTAGGCAAGTTGTATTTTAAAAGGGTTTTTTTTTTTTATTGATCAACAACTATGTTCTCATTCAACCCAAAAGAATCATAAATATCAAAGCTTAATATTTTTGGAAGTTGGAGTAGTTTTTTTTTTAGATTTGGCTATCTTAGGAGGATATCTGTGCAGATAACTATTACTGTGCAGAATTATTAGGCATCTTAATAAAAACCAAATATATTCCCATTTATTCTCACTTGTTTATTTTCATCAGGTAAGCCAATGTAACTGCACAAAATTTAGAAATAAACATTTCTGACATGCAAAAACAAAACCCCAAAAATAAGTGACTAATATAGCCACCTTTCTTTATGATGACACTCAACAGCCTACCATCCATAGAGTCTGTCAGTTACTTGATCTGTTTACGATCAACATTGCGTGCAGCCTCCACCACAGCCTCCCAGACACTGTTCCGAGAGGTGTACTGTTCTCCCTCCCTGTAGATCCCACATTTTATGAGGGGTTCAGAACAGGTTCTCTATGGGGTTCAGATCAGGTGAACAAGGGGGCCATGTCATTATTTTTTCATCTTTTAGACCTTTACTGGCCAGCCACGCTGTGGAGTAGTTGGATGCATGTGATGGAGCATTGTCCTGCATGAAAATCATGTTTTTCTTGAATGATACCAACTTCTTCCTGTACCACTGCTTGAAGAAGTTGTCTTCCAGAAACTGGCAGTAGGTCTGGGAGTTGAGCTTCACTCCATCCTCAACCCAAAAAGGTCCCACAAGTTCATATTTGATGATACCAGCCCATACCAGTACTCTAACTACACCTTGCTGGCGTCTGAGTCGGAGTGGAGCTCTCTGCCCTTTACTGATCCAGCATCTGGCCCATCCATCTGGCCCATTAAAAGTCTCTCTCATTTCATCAGTCCATAAAACCTTTGAAAAATCAGTCTTAAGATATTTCTTGGCCCAGTCTTGACATTTTATCTTATGTTTCTTGTTCAAAGGTGGTTGTTTTTCAGCCTTCCTTACCTTGGCCATGTCCCTGAGTATGGCACACCTTGTGCTTTTTGATACTCCAGTAACGTTGCAGCTCTGAAATATGGCCAAACTGGTGGCAAATGGCATCTTGGCAGCTTCACGCTTGATTTTCCTCAATTCATGGGCAGTTATTTTGTGCCTTTTTTGCCCAACAAACTTCTTGCGACCTTGTTGGCTATTTGCCATGAAACACTTGATTGTTCGGGGATCACGCTTGAAAATTTTGGCAATTTCAAGACTGCTGCATCCCTCTCCAAGACATCTCACAATTTTGGACTTTTCAGAGCCTGTGAAATCTCTATTCTGACCCATTTTGCCAAAGGAAAGGAAGTTGCCTAATAATTAAGCACACCATATAGAGGGTGTTGATGTCATTACACCACACCCATGCTCATTACAGAGATGCACATCACCTGATTTACTTAATTGGTAGTTGGCTCTCAAGCCTATACAGCATGTATAAAAATGATCATATGATCAAAATACTCATTTGCCTAATAATTCTGCACACAGTGTACACAACCAACACCAACCTGGGAGACTGCCTAGTAACAGGAAAAAGGGGAGGGCACTGATTGTATAGTACCACGCAGTCTGTAGGGAGAGACCCAGCGAGGGGGAGAGGCTAGTGGTCAGTTGGAAAAGGCGGGAGGAAGTGGTGTGCAGTCGGTAGAAAGTCAGTCAGAATGAAGTAAAGAAGGAAGCATTCTCTGTCAGGAGAGTCTGTCAGAAGAGTCTGTCAGAAGAGAGTGAGCAGAAGGGAAGGAGAGGAGGAGAAGAGTAGTAGAAAGTGAAAAGTACTGAAAAGACCTGCAGTGAGAACGGAGTGCTGTAAAGGGAGTGAGAACTGTGGAGTACGGAACGGGATTCCAGCATCGTGGGTTACCTGTGGAAGCAGCAGACTCCAGGTACCATGGAGGACCTGTGGAAGTTCGGAACCAAGGCTCACGGGACTCAGCACAGCTGCAGACCCTAGGACAATGGGACACTTTTTGGTCAGCTGTTAACTTTGCCGGGCCAGAAGACCTCCAGGGTCCATCGCCAACCCAAAAAGTCTGAAGCACAAGCAGCAAAGAGGGGACTGGGGACTGAACCCTTAATTGTCCAGGCTGCCTGCAATAGGACCAAGACAAAAACAGAGGGGATCCCAAGTAGCTCTAGGCCATGGGAGCCCATCATCAACAAGTGTGCACGGAGGACAGCCAACCCAGGTCACAGCTGGCACGGAGAACAAGGGGAGCGGATACACCTGGGACCGGCACCAGCGGGTTCAGGTACCACCACAGCAAAGTAAACAAAGCAAGTTAAACTACAACAATGGTGTGGACTGTTTCCTTGACGGCGTGCTTTTCTGGTGACACTGTTGGGGATTTATTCAAAATTGAAGGCATACTGAACCAGCATGGCTACCACAGCATCTTGCAGCGGCATGCTATTCCATACGGTTTGCGTTTAGTTGGACCATCATTTATTTTTCAACAGGACAATGACCCCAAACACACCTCCAGGCAGTGTAAGGGCTATTTGACTAAGAAGGAGAGTGATGGGGTGCTACGCCAGATGACTTGGCCTACACAGTCACTAGACCTAAACCCAATCGAGATGTTTTGGGGTGAGCTGGACTGCAGAGTGAAGGCAAAAGGGCCAACAAGTGCTAAACATCTCTGGGAACTCCTTTAAGACTGTTGGGAGACCATTTCCGGTGACTACCTCTTGAAGCTCATCAAGAGAATACCAAAACTGTGCAAAGCAGTAATCAAAGAAAAAGCTGGCTATTTTGAAGAACCTAGAATATAAGACATATTTTCAATTGTTTCACAATTTTTTGCTAAGTATTTCATTCCACATCCCTCAATTCATAGTTTTGATGCCTTCAATGTGAGTCATGAAAATAAAGAAAACTCTTTGAATGAGAAGGTGTGTCCAAACGTTTGGTCTGTACTGTATATTAAGCTTGATATTCTTAGTGAATAATCACACCCAATCATTCATGCACAGGTCAGAACCAGGCACACGTCCACAGTCAGCCACACAAACTTTTGGTCTGTACTGTATATAGAAATCATGGAGCCTCATAGTAGTTCTCATTGGGCCTGATCCCCACTACCAGATAAATACATAAATAAATTAGTTAATTAATGAATTAATTAATATTCGGTTGGGTCACATAAAAACATTTTTTACAACTTTACGGCCCTTACAAAGTAATTTTCCTCCCATTTAACCCCCTTACATTGCACCCGTAAAGTATAATGCCAACAAACTGTTCCCCAAACACTGTATGATACTCCACAGTGAATTCCTCCACAATACACTCCCCACACAGTATGATGATACTACTGTACCCACCCACAAATACACTTGCAAAGTATAGTGATCCCAAACAGTATGATCCCCAACTGTGACCGCTACACAAGCATCCACGCAGTATGATGGGCCTATATACTGCCATGACCGAAAATGTTGGCACCCTTGAAATTATTCCAGAAAGTTTTTGCAATTGGACATATTTCATTAAACACATTTATTTCCATGGTATGTATTGGAACAACGCAAAAAAAGGAAAATTGGGCATAATTGTTGCCACGTTTCTAAAATTGTGAAAAACAACTTTGTTTCAAGCATGTGATGCTCTTTCGAACTCACGTGTAGCAAGTAACAGGTATGGGCAATGTGAAAATAACACCTAAACCAGATAAAATGGGGAGAAGTTCACTCAATGTCTTCATTGTGTGTTTGTGTATACCACACTAAGCAGAGAACAGAAAGAGAAGAGAGGTGTTAGAGGACTTGAGAAAAAAAAATGTTGAAAAATTTCAACAATCTCAAGGTTACAAGTCCATCTCCAGAGATTTTGATGTTCTTTTGTCCACAGTGCGTAACAAAATTAAAAAATTTACAACCCATGGCACTGTAGAAATTTTCCCTGGATATGGACAGCAGAGAAAAACTGATCAAAGTTTGCAGTACACATTAGTCTGGATGGTGAAGAAGCAGCCCTATCAAGTTCCAAAGAAAATGAACCTGTCCTGCAGGCTCAGGGTGCTATGGTGGGAGACTCAGGAGTACCCCACTACTAACACAGAGACTTAAAAAATGCTAGACTGCAGTTTGCCAAAATGTACAGTACAGACCAAAAGTTTGGACACACCTTCTCATCTTTAGAACAACTGTTAAGAGGAGACTTTGTGCAGCAGGCCTTCATGGTAAAATAGCTGCTAGGAATCTACTGCTAAGGACAGGCAACAAGCAGAGGAGACTTGTTTGGGCTAAAGAACAAAAGGAATGGACATTAGACCAGTGGACATCTGTGCTTTGGTCTGATGAGTCCAAATTTGAGATCTTTGGATCCAACCACCGTGTCTTTGTAGAAAAGGTGAACGGATGGACTCTACATGCCTGGTTCCCACCATGAAGCATGGAGGAGGAGGTGTGATGGTGTGGGGGTGCTTTGCTTCTGACACTGTTGGGGATTTATTCAATCACAGGATCTTGCAGCGGCGTGCTATTCCATCCGGTTTGCGTTTAGTTGGACCATCATTTATTTTTCAACAGGACAATGACCCCAAACACACCTCCATGCTATGTAAAGGCTATTTGATTAAGAAGGAGAGTGATGGGGTGCTACACCAGATAACCTGGCCTCCACAGTCACTAGACCTGAACCCAATTGAGATGGTTTGGGGTAAGCTGGACCACAGAGTTAAGGCAAAAGGGCCAACAAGTGCTAAGCATTTCTGGGAACTCCTTCAAGACTGTTGGAAAACCATTTCCGGTGACTACCTCTTGAAGCTCATCAAGAGAATGCCAAGAGTGTGCAAAGCAGTAATCAAAGCAAAAGGTGGCTACTTTTTATTTTCAGTTGTTTCACACTTTTTTAAGTATTTCATTCCACATGTTTTAATTCATAGTTTTGATGCCTTGAATGAGAATCTACAATTTTTGAGAGTCTTGAAAATAAAGAAAACTCTTTGAATGAGAAGGTGTGTCCAAACCTTTGGTCTGTACTGTATGTAAGCCAATATTCTTCTTGGAAAGCATCGTGTGGACAGATGAGACCAAGATAGAGCTTTCTGGTAAAGCACATCATTCTACTGTTTACTAAAAATGGAATGAAGCCTAGAAAGAAAAGAACACAGTACCTACAGTCAAATATGGTGGAGGTTCAAAGATGTCTTGCAGGAGTTTTTCTGCCTCTGGCATTGGGTGCCATGGTTGTGTGCAAAGTATCAAGAAAATGGAAAATTACCAAACGAATGTAGTGCTCTGTTTGAGAAAGCTGGGTTTGTGTGGTAAGTCATGGGTCTTCCAGCAGAACAATGACCCCAAAGGTACTTTAAAAAGCCCCAAGAAATGGATGCAAACAAAGCGCTGGAGAGTTCTGAAGTGGCCAGCAATTTATCCGGATCTAAACCCCATTGAACACCTGTGGAGAGATCTTAAAATTGCTGTTGGTAGAAGGAACCTTCAAATATGAAAAACCTGGAGCAGTTTGCAGAAGAGTGGTCCAAAATTGCAGATGAGAGGTGTAAGAAGCTTGTGCGACTGATTGCAGTTGTTTATTCCAAAGAGTGTGCAACCAAATATTAAGTGGAGGGTGCCACAATTTTGACTGTCCCATTTTTGGAGCTCTGTGTGAAATTATGTATGATGTGCATTTTTTCTCTGTTTTTTTTGTGCTGTTTCAATACACACAAAGGAAATAAATGTGTAAGACAAAATATGACATTTTAATAATTTTGTACGAGAGATACTTCATTCTCAGGAAAAATTTCAAGGGTGCCAATACTGTTGGCCATGACTCCACAGCATAATGGCCCTCACACCTCTGTGCACTGTATATTAACCCCTGCTAGCCCTCCAAACAGTATTATGGCCCCCATAACGCCCTCCACACAATATGATGAACCCCACACAAACCACACTGTATAATTGCTTGCATTCAATACAATGGCCCTCCATAAAGTTTAAATGCTCATTCATAGCCCTCCAAATATTATAGTGGCTCCAACATAGTCTTATATGTAGTATAATTGACCCTACATGTTATTCCATATAGTATAATGGGCACCACATTGCCTTCAATATAGTATTATAACACACCCAATAGTTTTCCATATAGCATTTTAATGCACCCCATAGTCCTCTATATAGTATGATGGGCCCACCTTGTCTTCATATAGTATAATGGACTCCCCATAGTCTTTTATATAGTATAATAAGTCTTACATAGTCCTTCATATATTATAATGCACTATCCTTAGATTTCCATATTTTATAATGCATCCCCCATGGTCCTCCATAAAGTATAATGCACCCCGCATAGTTATCCATATATTATATTGCACCCCATAGTCCTCCATATATTATAACACACCCCCATAGTCCTCCAAATAGTATAATGTATTCCTCCTAGTCATCCATATAGTATTATGGCCATTGTCCACCAGTGTGCAGACTGCAGCTCTGAAAAGCAGGTACAATCTAGCGAGATTATCACGCCTGCTGCACTGAGTCTCAGACTGGTGCACTGTAAATGTTAAAATTGTAAAATATGAAGCATTTTTATCAAAGAGAGTAAAAGCTATCCAACCACATCAAGGTGTAACTAAATATTGATCCCTATCGCTAATGTCCTACCACTCCATGTGCCAAACCAGGCCTCATCTGAATAGGGAAGTGAAAGAAACCAGGTATAGCTCGCAAGTATAACCTTGTCTGGGAAAGATGCGTAGATAAAGGGTGCTGAGCCCTGGAGGCAGACATCCCCCCAAAATGTATTACACAAAAGGAAAAATAGGTCCCATACACCTTTCGTATTACATTACTGTACAGGTAATTACAATGCTATGTGGTCAGTATGCAAACATATACAAAGAATACGTGTCAGCACACCTCAATTAATGAATACATGAATTCTGCAATTAAAATATTAATAACATAATGGACTTACTTATGCTGGGGTAACATAGTGTTTTCCTATAATGTCAGTGGCTCTGTCGGGACTTACATCTGGACCCTTGCAAAACAGGATTTGGTTAATTCACTGTAATGCTGATAATGGAGTCACATTGTGCTCTATTGTGCTTACTTTTTTTGTTGTATATGCCTATTGGAGGCAGGCAGCAAGACATAGTCAAAATTAAAACCTTGCGCGATAAAGATGGTTGGATAAGGGTGCTGAGTAGAGATGAGCCACCCCCCTAGAGTTCGAGTTCGGTTCGGTTCGTCGAACAGAGGACAAGTTCGTCGAACGTTCGACGAACGTTTGACGAACCAACTCAAACCCCATTGAAAACAATGGGAGGCAAACACAAATACATAAAAACACATTATACATGTACACATACAGTTAAGGCTAAGTTCACACTTCAGTTGTTTTGCATCAGTCACAATCCGTAGCCTTGAGGAATTACGGTATCCTGCAAAATATTTTGCAGGAATCCTGTTTTCCCCCATAGGCTTCTATTAGTGACGGATTGTGACTGATGATGCTGCGTTGCATCCGCTGCGTCGCGGTGAGTCGTTTTTTAACTGACCGCCGGGCGGGAGCAACGCAGCATGTAACGTTTTTTGAGCAGCGCGATCCGTAGGATTTTGCTGCGCATGCACTCTCTGGCTCCCCGCCCCCGTAACCAGGATAAACATCGGGTAACCAAGCAATGCGCTTTGGTTAGTTACCCGATATTTACAGTGGTTACGGGTGCACGGAGCCCGCGCTAAACTGGTATCCAAGATAAATATCGGGTAACCAAGCAAAAAGTGCTTTGCTTTTAGTTACCCGATATTTACCCTGGATACAGTGTGCAAGGAGGCCGACACTTCACCACTCGGCTCCGCCCCCTCCCGCACTCCGCATGTAGACACACACACACACACACACACTCACTCACACTCACTCACTCACCTGTCCCCAGCCATGCAGACCGCGGCACTGACGTCCTCAGCTCCGCCCCGAACTCCGCCCCCCAAACTCCGCCCCCAGCATACAACGGAGTCCGACAAAGAAATTCTTTTCTTTGTCACCATTGTCATCTGTTGTACAACGCATCAGTCACATGTGTCAAGCAACACATGTGACTGATGCAAAAGAACTGAAGTGTGAACTTAGCCTAATAAACATTGCCATAACACTTACAGGCCCCCACGACGCGTCCTGCACTCTGTCTCCCGCCGCTTTTCCTTCCAATAATCGCTGTGTCCTCCCGGTAACCAGCACTGATGATAGGACCTTCCGCGACGTCAAAAAAAGCATGTGACCAGTCACGTGTCTATTATCTCATTGGCTACAGACTGGTCACATGGCTACACGTCATGCTAGGTCCTGTCAGTGCATCTCTCCGGTACGCGGTGCTCCTTTGTGCATCTCCGTGTAGCGGCGAGATGCTCTGGTACATGGTCGGCTTCCCCATTCCTGCATGTGGGCGCTATTTACAGAGTCAGCCCACATGCAAGGACTGGCTGCCACAGCCTGTGAATAGCGGCACCGGGAATCACGTGATCGGAGCACCGTTGCTATAGTAACCTGCCTGCCAGCAGTGACGTCACCGCTTACAACTCGCAGCCTCTGCTCACTCACTGAGTGATTAGACACCACGGGAAGCAGCAGCGTCTTCCTCCCATGAAGTGATGTCTGATGTAGCAGAGCTGCATGGGTTGAAGGAGAAAGAAGACAGAAGACCAGGATCGTGGAGGGCTGACAGGGAGTAATAAACATGGAGTCTCTAAGTGTGTCTGTGTATTTATTTCTATTAAAGTATTTTTTCTCTGTGTTGTGTCTTTTTTTGTAACCCTTTATTTGAGATTCTTAATGGCCGGGTCAAACTTGCCTGACATTAAGAATCTCTGGCTTAATACTAGCTAGTAAAACAAAACTAGTATTAACCCATTAATACCCAGCAAGCCACCCAGCTTCAGGGCTGCTGGAAGAGTTGATACAGCAAAAGATGATGGCGCTTCTATGAAAGCGCCATTTTCTGTGGCAGCTGCGGACTGAAATTCGCAGCAGAGGGGCCCAGACACCTCAGGCCAACCTGTGCTGTGGATTCCAATCCCCAGCTGCCTAGTTGTACCTGGCTGGACACATGGCTGTGCATGTGATACAGATATTTGCATCTTGATCCTGGATTGCGGATTTATACCTCGTTTCTTTAACGGATTTCCATTTGTGTTACATTATAAGGACTTATACCACTAGCTCTCATTTTGCATGAAAATGGACACCTTGAATTTTCTGGATAATGAGACACGGAAGAAAAGATTGGACGATGTGTTTTCAAACCAACCCTCATCTCACCATATTGAGGAGGACAATTCCCAGGGTAAGCAAATGCATACCTTTTGGGATCTAGAGAAAGTATCCATTCAACGCCTTAAAACCTGGTGGGACTCAATGACTTTGAGTAAATATGTAGAGATGCATATGGTTCCCAGAGGCCTGAGAATTAAGAAGTCTCCCACTCACATTTTCTCTGACCAATTCCTGGAGGACTGGAATAGGACACTCTCCACCTGTTCATCTGACTTGATGAATCTTATTATTAAGGAGGAACAAAAACGTATATTGGAGCTGGACACTCAGATCAAAACCATACATGCATTTCTTGTTGATAAGTTTAACCCTATGGAGTTTGATAAATTTAATTTAAGATTGAAAAATACTATAGATAGGGTGGAATCAGATATTATAGACCTGAAGCAGAATAAATATCGCAGGGATATGAGAGATTATGAATCTAAACAGGTTTACACCTGGCATTTGACAAACAAGACAAAATCTATTTTAAAAAGACGCAACCAGCAGGCACAGGGTGCAAAAACAGTGTATTTCTCGTCCACTGACAATGAGTCTGCAGATGGGAGTGTTAGTTCATATGAGTCAGGTCGTGGTTCCCATACCTCACGCCCCTCAAAAAACTTAATGGGGGGAAACACAGGATACGACGAGGGGGGAGAAAACATAAGCGGAGGGGGAAAGAGATATTATCTTCGGCTCAACAAACGCAGGTATTGGAGGAACTAGGGTGTCATGATTCCTTGAATATCCCTGTACTGAATTTATCAGCATGTGTTTTAAGTTCTATTCAAACGGAGGTTCTTCAGAAGGGTCTTAATTTTGCCCCCAGCAATCGGGCAGACCTTTTTCAGACTTTAAGAGATGTAAACAAGTTTGTCAGGAATCTTACCATCAAAAGGCATTTTTCAGACACTGATAATATTGACAGTTATGACAGAAGTAACAGGGACTTAGAGAATCCAATTGATACAGTTTCAGTTCAAGTTCCTTTGTTTTTGACTTTGAAAGAACAGATTGCGACCACACAATTGTATGATTTGAGTAACACCTGTTTGAATACTCCCCCCCTCCCCCTTTTGCCACCAAGAATCCGACTTTTTACCCTGTTACTTCCAGGGTTCCTATTATGGATACGTTTCAGGATCTTATAGAGTCCGATGTTAGAGGTTTACTTTCCAGCAAAACCCAGATCCAGAATAATTTATCCCCTTTGGAGAGGGGCGCATTGAGGGATCTAAAAGATAATGGGCATATTATAATCCGCCAGGCAGACAAGGGGGGCTCTGTTGTAGTGCTGGATAGCACATTGTATGAGAGGGAGATTAATACTATTCTAAGTGATACTTCTACATATAGACAGCTCTCATGTGACCCCACTTCGGATTTTACCACGAAAATGCATACCTTGTTGTCACGGGGACTAGAATGGGGGATTTTTAATAATAAAAAAGTTTTTGAATATCTGCTTGTGGATTCCCCGGTTTGCCCTATATTCCAGGGTCTTCCAAAAATACATAAAGGTATTTTTCCTCCTCCACTGAGGCCAATAGTTGCCAGCACAGGATCCCTTACTGGTAATTTGAGTGACTGGCTTGACCATCATATACAACCTCTTATGAAACGGACAACTGGTTATATAAGGGACACCAAGAGCTTGTTACAGTGTTTGGATAAAATACCATGGTCTGAGGATTTTTTTTGGATAACGAGTGATGTTAACTCATTATATCCCAGTATACCACATAGGGAGGCACTTCAAGCTCTGTATTATCATTTGGAGAAATATAGTCCATTGGACGATGTTACAAAGGAATTTATTCTCTTGGCCACTGGTTTTTTGTTGACCCACAATTTTTTTCAATTTAATGGATCCTTTTTTCTCCAGACAGCTGGTTGCCCTATGGGGGCGAGTTTTTCATGTGCTTTGGCCAATATCTACATGGCTTACTGGGAGGAACAATATGTGTATGTGGATAATAATCCCTTTTTGGATATGATTTTTTGGTATGCAAGGTACATAGATGACCAGATCCTTATTTGTAGAGTAAATGGTCACAAGTCCCCCCAGCAGGCCATGGAGGCCCTTAATATCTATTTTAATGGTAATTCTCTCAATTTGAGATTTGTAATGAATTTACACATGAAATCGGACCCCTTTTTGGACATCCTGCTGTCTGGCGATGCGGTATCTGGGGTTATACATTCTTCCCTTAATAGAAAGCCTATTTGTGGGAACACTTTTCTTCACGCTGACAGTTGTCATATGCCCCACACATTGCTTAATTTACCAGTGGGGGAGTTTTTAAGAGCGAAACGTGCATGTACATTAGAGGAATCCTATAATACTGAGGCGGCGCATATCAAACATAGACTTAGTGAGAGAGGGCATTCTAACCGTACTCTTAATAGAGCGACCTCTATAGCGGCTGGTAGATGTAGATCTGATTTGTTGAAGGATCATATAGTTATGCCCACTACTAAGAACCAGGTTACTTTTTCTACCCCCTTTAGCACCGACTTTTTTCAAATAAAACAGATTGTTCAGCGTTTTATTCCTCTTTTACGGCAGGATGCGGTTCTAGATAAGATTCTCCATTCAGGGGTTAATATTGTAGCCAGAAGAGCTGGGACTATAGGTAATTTAGTGGCTCCTAGCTTATTTTCCTCTAAAAGAGCCAATAAAACCTGGTTACAGAAAGCACAAGAGAGAGGTGTTCAATGCCGCGCCAATAGATCACTTCAGAAGATGTTCAGATCAGTGTCACTTTATTGTCATTCAGGTCGACGCGTTTCTGGAGCATCTGCCCCCTTCATCAGGACCACCAGGAATAGAAATAACATCCAATCTGTCCAGGTCAGACAGCACATACAATATATAGACATAATGACGTCATAGGGACATCCCTCAAAAAGAAAAAAATGAGCGGGAAAGGATGCCACGTTGCAAGTTGTGACGTCCTATATACCCTTAACACAAAAGTACACAAAATCACCTTTTCAGAACATATATCGGTTGATCATTAAAATGTATTCCCTTATAAAAAGGACAAAAATATTTTTTTTATTTTTACAAAAAGAAAAAAAGAAAAAGAAAATCTAGATCGTGTATAAAGCCATTGCTTCTATATATAATCACAATTTGGTAAGTGTAATTGAGTGAGTATCATATTAGTTCCGTGTACCGAACATGTAAGTGATCTCCCAGAGAAGGGAGAAGAACCCTAAAACTTCTAGGTTTATTTAACATCATATAGAACGAAGATACGGCTTATAACATGCCGCCACCAGTGATTGTCTGCCTTACACCCGACTAATGAAGGTGCAAGTAATGTGAAAGAAAGAAGAAGCAACGTAGGAAAGTGAAGAACTTTGAAGAACCGCTTCTGATCAGTGAACTCAGACCGCAGTTCAACCAAGGGCAAGACCGTGGGAAAAAATAGAAAAGAGCATGCGCCCGAAGCCAGTACAGATAAGGAGCCGGCGAAAGTTTACAGGAGGGCAAAAGCGTGGGAACCAAACCCACTGCGCATGCCTAGCACCTATGAAGCTAGGTGACCCAGTACCAACAGTGTACACCCGTATAACTATAGCTATTGAACAAGACGTGTACATAATCCTGACCAAGCAATAATCAGAGTTAAAGGACTAATTACAGCCACATATTCACATAATAATTGGTCACACCAATTGGTGACCAATTATTATGTGAATATGTGGCTGTGATTATTCCTTTAACTCTGATTATTGCTTGGTCAGGATTATGTACACGTCTTGTTCAATAGCTATAGTTATACGGGTGTACACTGTTGGTACTGGGTCACCTAGCTTCATAGGTGCTAGGCATGCGCAGTGGGTTTGGTTCCCACGCTTTTGCCCTCCTGTAAACTTTCGCCGGCTCCTTATCTGTACTGGCTTCGGGCGCATGCTCTTTTCTATTTTTTCCCACGGTCTTGCCCTTGGTTGAACTGCGGTCTGAGTTCACTGATCAGAAGCGGTTCTTCAAAGTTCTTCACTTTCCTACGTTGCTTCTTCTTTCTTTCACATTACTTGCACCTTCATTAGTCGGGTGTAAGGCAGACAATCACTGGTGGCGGCATGTTATAAGCCGTATCTTCGTTCTATATGATGTTAAATAAACCTAGAAGTTTTAGGGTTCTTCTCCCTTCTCTGGGAGATCACTTACATGTTCAGTACATGGAACTAATATGATACTCACTCACTTACACTTACCAAATTGTGATTATATATAGAAGCAATGGCTTTATACACGATCTAGATTTTCTTTTTTTCTTTTTGTAAAAATAAAAAAAATATTTTTGTCCTTTTTATAAGGGAATACATTTTAATGATCAACCGATATATGTTCTGCAAAGGTGATTTTGTGTACTTTTGTGTTAAGGGTATATAGGACGTCACAACTTGCAACGTGGCATCCTTTCCCGCTCATTTTTTTCTTTTTGAGGGATGTCCCTATGACGTCATTATGTCTATATATTGTATGTGCTGTCTGACCTGGACAGATTGGATGTTATTTCTATTCCTGGTGGTCCTGATGAAGGGGGCAGATGCTCCAGAAACGCGTCGACCTGAATAACAATAAAGTGACACTGATCTGAACATCTTCTGAAGTGATCTATTGGCGCGGCATTGAACACCTCTCTTTTGTGCTTTCTGTTATCTACCGGTTTTGGTGGCTGCAGCCCTGTATCTTTGATATATGCGATTATAGTAGTTGTGGCTTCTCACAACTACAATTGGTGAGTAGTTTTACTCCCCCCTCCCCACCCCTCACATATTGGGGTAAGACCCTATTGCGCTTGTTTTTCCACAGCTTTTTCTCCGTAATAAAACCTGGTTGAGTGTTACTGGCTCATATAAGTGTGGATCTAACCCCTGTGGTCTTTGTCGGTTTATGGGTAATAACAAATCTCTTTTGATCGGTGGTGAAAACTCTTTTAACATAAGATCCTTCATTAATTGTGCCTCGACACATGTGGTTTATGTAGCCACATGCACACTATGCGTTAAGAATTATGTAGGTTGCACCTCAAGAGCTTTGAGAGCTAGGATCTCTGAGCATGTTCGGATTCCTTCTGCAGCCCTGGATTGTAATTCTTTAAATTATGTGGCGTTGGTTAAAAAGCGTTCATTATCTGGTCTCACTAGGCATTATATTGAATGTCATTCTGCAGACTTTTCGTCTTTGAGGATTACAGGGGTGGAATCTGTACCTAGACCCCCCCGTGGGGGGGACTGGTTTCAGGCTCTGTTGCTGGCTGAGGCCAAATGGATCTTGCGGCTAGATTCGAGATACCCAGGCGGTTTTAATTACCGCTCGGATTTGCGATATATTTTTTGATTCAGGCTTTTCTAGAAATTCCTATTAGCGGATGATAATTGGTGTTTTCCTTGCTTTCAGGGGTAGTTTTTCCTCTATGGGAGAGTACATAAATTGGGGTTTGGCCTTGTATATAGAACTAAATTGATATATGCTACATCTAAATTAAATTTTTTTTTTTTTTTCAAATACTCTAAGGGGGCATGTTATGTAAATGAGAATGCATGTGGTTTGAGATTATTGACATATATACTTTTCCTATTTGGGACAATTATGTAATCTACTACACATATATGGACATAGATATGTATGGATAAATATAAATTGATGATTTTGATTGAACGAGAAAATGAAATAATAAAATAATAAAAGTACAAGGGCATTAGTGAATAAAAATAAGATAATAAATAGATATATTTTTTGATATATGCAATTTTATGTAAATTGTGAACATTTTGGGGTTCTTGTGCTTATAGTTGGGAATTTTCTCTTTTGTGATATACACATGCATTCTCATCAGAACTCTTGGCCACCTGATGATGGGGTTTAACATAAGTCGTCTACTCTTATATATATATATTGACATATTTTTTGGTATGTTTATATGATTCTGTTACTTAAAGCGGTTGGATCACTGACCCCCCTTTTTTCATTGTTGTTGCTGCATATGTATATATATAATCCCTTTTTTTTTTTTTTTTTCTCTTTAACCATGCATTGTCCTGCCTGCTTACCTTTGGCAACGTTATGTGAAGGTTTACACCCACCGCCGGCTGATTGCAATCAGTGGTGACCAGCTTTTTCTTCTGTGTCCATGTAATGAGTTAGTCTATTTTAGTAGCTGAGTGGTATACATGGATTACTTATGATTAAGGACTCTTTGCTTTTAATATGGAAGTCCGAAACGCGTAAAGTTTCCATGGGATAACTCCCTCCTTTTGTTTACACGGATGGAACCTTTTTAATATTTGCCAATAAAGCTTCGACATTTTATTCAGAGGTATTTTGTGCTGGATCCTTTCCTCCTTTTGCCTTCTGACATTAAGAATCTCTGGCTTAATACTAGCTAGTAAAACAAAACTAGTATTAACCCATTGATACCCAGCAAGCCACCCATCTTCAGGGCTGCTGGAAGAGTTGATACAGCGAAAGATGATGGCGCTTCTATGAAAGCGCCATTTTCTGTGGCAGCTGCGGACTGAAATTCGCAGCAGAGGGGCCCAGACACCTCAGGCCAACCTGTGCTGTGGATTCCAATCCCCAGCTGCCTAGTTGTACCTGGCTGGACACAAAAATGGGGCAAAGCCCATGTCGATTTTTTTTTTTAATTTCATGAAATTCATGAAATAATTAAAATAAGGGCTTCCCTATTTTTTTAGTTCCCAGACGGGTACAAATAGGCCACTGGGGGTTGGGGGCAGCCGTACCTGCCTGTTGTACCTGGCTAGCATACAAAAATATGGCGAAGCCCACGTCATTTTTTTTGAGGGGCAAAAAACTCCTGCATACAGTCCTGGATGGAGTATGCTGAGCCTTGTAGTTCTGCAGCTGCTGTCTGCTCTCCTGCATACAGACAGACAGCAGACAACAGCTGCAGAACTACAAGGCTTAGCATACTCCATCCAGGACTGTATGCAGGAGTTTTTTGCCCCCCAAAAAAAATTATGTAGGCTTCGCCATGTTTTTGTATGCTAGCCAGGTACAGCAGGCAGCTACAGGCTGCCCCCAACCCCCAGCTACCTATTTGTACCCGGCTGGGAAACAAAAATATAGGGAAGCCCTTTTTCTTTTTTAATTATTTCATGAATTTCATGAAATAATTTAAAAAAAAAAATGACGTGGGCTTCGCCCAATTTTTGTGTCCAGCCAGGTACAACTAGGCAGCTGGGGATTGGAATCTGCAGCTCAGGGTGCCCAAGCTTTCTGGGCACCCCTGCTGCGAATTGCAGTCCGCAGCCGCCCCAGAAAATGGCGCTTTCATAGAAGCGCCATCTTCTGGCGCTGTATCCAACTCTTCCAGCTGCCCTGGTGACAGGTGGCTCACTGGGTAATAATGGGGTTAAGGCTAGCTGTATATTATCAGCTGGCCCTAAGCCCGAAATTCATGGTGTCACGCCAATATTAGACATGGCCACCATGACTTTCTAGTACAGATAAAAAAAAACACAACACAGAAAAATATTTTTATTAGAAATAAAACACAACACAATTAGTGACTCCATCTTTATTGAAATAAAGAACCCCCCTCCGCAGTAATCCTGGGTCAAGGGTCCCGCACCATCCAATCCAGATCCAATATCATCTGATCAGTTTGCTGGAAGGCAAAGCGATCAGATGATGTGTCAGGTTCAAGGGCCTGAATCACATGAAATGGCTTTTATACAATCAGCTGATGCATCAGTGCAAAAAAAACCCAACAAAAAACAAACTACACATTTCTGTGCAGACTCTTGCCCGACAGCAGCAGCTGATAGTTTAGCCGGCCGGGCGGTAAAAATCCGGCCTCACCGCTCGACTTATTGTGTCAGCTGATCCCGTCAGGTGACCGCATCAGCTGATCATCGCCAGGTCTGAGAGAGAGAGAGGGAGAGAAAGAAGAGAGAGAGAAGATAGAGAAATGAGAGAGAAAAGAGAGAGAGAAAAGAGAGAGGGATAGAGAAGAGGAGAGGAGAGAAAGAAGAGAGAGAGGAGAGAGAAGAGAGAGAGGAGAGAGAGAAGAGAGAGAGGAGAGAGAGAAAAGAGAGAGAGGAGAGGGAGAGAGAAGAGGAGAGGAGAGAGAGAAGGGAGAGAGAAGATAGAGAAATGAGAGAGAAAAGAGAGAGAGAAAAGAGAGAGGGGGAGAGAGGAGAGAGAGAAAAGAGAGAGAGGAGAGAGAGAGGAGAGAGAAGAAAGAGGAAGAGAGAAAGAGGAGAGAGAGAAGAGAGAGAAGAGATTGAGAGAGAAGAGAGGAGAGAGAGAGAAAAAGATAGACAGAAAAAGAGAGAGAAAGAGAGGGAGAGAGAAAGAGAGAAAAAGAGAGAAGAGAGAGAGGGAGAGAGAGAGAGAAAAAGAGAGAAAAAGAGAGAGAGAGAAAGAGAGAGAGAGAAAGAGAGAGAGAAAGAGAGAGAGAAAAAGAGAGGGAGAGAGTGAGAGAGAGTGTGAGAGAGAGTGAGAGAGAGAAGAGAGAGAGGAGAGAGCAATGCAGCCTCATTCTGTGAACTGCTCCGATTTTAGAGGTGTCCCGCGGCTCACAGCTGATGTCCGGCTCCTCCCCTCAGTGCATAATTAAATTAAATTAAATTATAAATAAATAATAATTGTAATTTAAATTATTAACCGGGACGGCTAGGACTCAAACTTGTGAACTAACTCTCCTTGGGCAGAAGCTCTATCAATTGAGCCACTGCCTCTCATGCAAAGCATAGGAAGATTTGGTAATATTTACCTCTATACTGCAGTAGAGAATCTAGAAACGGACGGACGGGCGGGCAAACACCAGCAGTACCGCACTCATCACCGCACACACGCAGGCATTACAACCCCCATCATCACCGCACACACACAGGCACTACATCCCCCATCATCCTCCCCTCAGTGCATAATTGAATTAAATTATAAATAAATAATAATTATAATTTAAAAATAAAGTGAATTCTTTACAAGGGCAGCCAGGACTTGAACTCATGCTTTTTAGGTGAGAGCTCTAACCATTGAGAAAAATGGTTCTAATGCAAAACATAGGCAGATTTGGTTATCTTGACGCCTGCATTGCAGAGTGAAGTCTGGTGACCGCGTGGCTCACTTCAGGTGCTACGTGGAGAGGAAACAAAGCACTTGTGTTCTACGGGGCTTCCTGTCATCTTTATGTAGCAGAGCTGACAGTGTCGTGTGGATTACTTCGGACCTGGATTGTTGTTTAGGGATTAATAAAGAGGTAAATGAGGTGTTTTTTTTGTCTTTTATTCCAAATAAAGGATTTTTCACTGTGTGTTTCACTTACAGGTTAATCATAGAAGGTGTCTCGGGGAGACACTTGTCATGATTAAGCCCGTTATTACCCCGATTGCCACCGCACCAGGGCAATTCGGGATGAGCTGGGTAGAGTCCCGGGACTGTCACATCTAATGAATGCAGCAATTCAGGGCGGCTGCTGGGTGATATTGTTAGGGTGGTGGGATCCCCATAACATGGCGCTCTCCATCCTGACAATACAAACCTCCAGCCATGTGGCTTTATCCTGGCTGGTATCAAAATTGGGGGGAACTGCATTTTTTTTTTAATTATTTATTTATTTTACTGCACGATATAGAGCCGCCCGCCGGCGGCTGTGATTGGTTGCAGTGAGACAGCTGTCACTCATCGTGGGGGCGTGTCTGACTGCAACCAATCATGGACGCCGGTGGGCGGGGAAAGCACGGAATAACTAATTGAATAATGAAACGGAAGCCATTTTCAAAAAAGGAAATGCCGCTGGAGATTTGTGACAGCCGTGCAGCGAGGCACCCGTGATCGGTGAGTAGGAAAGAGAGATTGATTGTGCTGGGGACGCAGGACGCATGCAGATACGAAAGGTGCGCATATACTTACTGTGAAAAGCCACGTTTTTGGTACTCAAACCGTTCTCGAACGTAACTCGAACTGCCGAACTTTTAGCAAATCGTTCCACTTCATTGAACGACTCGAACACCCCCCAAAATCACTCGAACATGAAATTGGCGAACCTCGAACATTGCTCATCTCTAGTGCTGAGTCCTGGAGGAGACACTTAAAAAGTACTAACTGCTAAGTACCTTATATTTTTACAGCAACAGTGGAGTTCATGTATTACCGTATTTTTCGGACCATAAGACGCACTTTTTTCCCCCCAAATGTTGGGAGAAAGTGGGGGGTGCGTCTTATGGTCTGACTATAGGGCTGCGGCCGGGAATGTGGGTGCTGGGGTGGAGCGGGTCATCGGGGGCACGAGCAGGCTGCAGCAGCGCCTGCCGTGACCACGTGGGCCCGCTCATTACATATGCACGCCCATCCTCCCGCCCATCATCTCTCAGCGAACACGGCGCTGACAGGTGGGCGGGGTGATGGGCGGGGGGGTGCGCGCATAATTAACAGCCGGCCATGATCACCCCTGGCAACTACAGCCTGGAGTGATCATGTGCGGCTGTATTCACTGCCCCCCGTGCATCATTATCAGCGCGGGGAGCAGTGAATCAGTACACTCACCCATCACCGCGTGTGCAGCCGCCCCCCTGCAGCATCGCGCGATGTCTTCCTGTCTGTGGCGGTCAGCTGATCTGGTCACTAGCGGCGCGCACAGCGATGACGTCATCGCTGTGCGCGCCGCTAGTGTCCACCAGCTCAGCTGACCGGCACAGACAGGAAGACATCGCGCGATGCTGCAGACGGTGATGGCTCCACACGCGGTGACGGCTCCACACGCGGTGACGGCTCCACACAGCGGCGCTGCAGCTGAGACAGAGATCGGTGCTTCAGGGAGTGAGGAAAGGTGAGTATAAACGTTTATTTTTTTTTTTCTGTGCCACAGGCCATATACCAGGATGGGGGAATAACATGAGCAGGATGGATGGGGGAATAACATGAGCAGGATGGATGGGGGAATAACATGAGCAGGATGGATGGGGGCATATCATGAGCAGGATGGATGGGGGAATAACATGAGCAGGATGGATGGGGGCATTTCATGAGCAGGATGGATGGGGGAATAACATGAGCATGATGGATGGGGGCATTTCATGAGCAGGATGGATGGGGGCATATCATGAGCAGGATGGATGGGGGCATATCATGAGCAGGATGGATGGGGGCATATCATGAGCAGGATGGATGGGGGCATTTCATGAGCAGGATGGATGGGGGCATTTCATGAGCAGGATGGATGGGGGCATTTCATGAGCAGGATGGATGGGGGCATTTCATGAGCAGGATGGATGGGGGCATATCATGAGCAGGATGGATGGGGGCATTTCATGAGCAGGATGGATGGGGGCATATCATGAGCAGGATGGATGGGGCATTTCATGAGCAGGATGGATGGGGGAATAACATGAGCAGGATGGATGGGGGAATAACATGAGCAGGATGGATGGGGGCATTTCATGAGCAGGATGGATGGGGGCATTTCATGAGCAGGATGGATGGGGGCATATCTTGAGCATGATGGATGGGGGCATATCATGAGCAGGATGGATGGGGGCATATCATGAGCAGGATGGATGGGGGCATTTCATGAGCAGGATGGATGGGGGCATATCATGAGCAGGATGGATGGGGGCATATCATGAGCAGGATGGATGGGGGCATTTCATGAGCAGGATGGATGGGGGCATTTCATGAGCAGGATGGATGGGGGAATAACATGAGCAGGATGGATGGGGGAATAACATGAGCAGGATGGATGGGGGCATATCATGAGCAGGATGGATGGGGGCATATCATGAGCAGGATGGATGGGGGGTATATTATGAGCAGGATGGGGGTATATGAGCAGGATCATATACAAGGCAGGAGGATCCTTACCAGAATGGGGTACCTTAGTAGAGAATTTGGGGACATTACCCCATAACAGTGTCAGCAGCAGATCCTCGCCCCATAACAGTGTGTCATGACCATATTTTTTGGTTAAAATTTTATTTTCCTATTTTCCTCCTCTAAAACCAGGGTGCGTCTTATGGTCAGGTGCGTCTTATAGTCCGAAAAATACGGTAATTAATCACAGTTTGCTGACGTGTATGTTTGGAGATTGGCCATATAGTGTATTTGTGCACCTGTACATTAAAACTAAAAGCATGGGGTCCTTTTTTTTTCTTGTAGTACAAATTGGGGTCACAATGATCATGGTCGCAAGATATATATTCATCTGAAATCTATTGCATTACAGAGACCCACCAATTCCCTGGACTGCAATACATGCTGCTGGCCAATCTAAGGTCCCCAGCTGAATTCATGTGTCCCCCATTGCTGGGTTGCCAAAATTAGCTGTCTCTGTGCTGACAATGAAAGATGACCCCACACATCGTGGGATCAGAGAAACGTAAGAAGAGTCACTTACTTATTTTTTTTAAAAATGTATGGGACGTTATACCAGGATGAGGGACATTATACTAGGAAGGGGCCAGTATTGGTTACATACCATTAAGGGGCCCAGGATGGGGGAAATTATACCAGGAAGAGTCCAAGGATGGGTGAAATTATATCAGTAAGGGGCCAGGGATGGGTGACCTTAAACTAGGAAAGGGCCTCAGATGAGGGACATTCTACGAGGAAGGGACCCAAGAAGGGGGACATTACTACTAAAAGTGGAAGAAGCCTAGAATGGAGCCATTAAAACTGGAAGTGGCCTAGTATTGGGGGTATTATGTCAGGATTGGAAAGAGCCCAAGATGGGAGACATTATTAAACAAAGAAGCCCAGGATAGGGGACATTATGACAAGAAGGAGCCAGATGAAGGACACGTTTAACAGAACAGGGGCCAGGATTTACAGGAAGCAGCCAGGATGGAGACATATTTACAGAAACGGAACCAAGATAGGGGACATTATTACAGGAAGGGGCCCAGAATGGGGAACATTATTACATGGGAGCAAAGATGTATGTATTTATAGGACATATAATGTTACATGGGCCCATACATGTGACCAAAATGTAGGTGGGGGCAGAGGTTCAAATTTCGCACTGGGGCCCATCAGACTATGCTTACACCTTTGGGTGTGGCCCCCATTATGGTGCAGCACCGTTATAAACTCTATCTTTCCCATACAAGGTTTAAATTGTGACCTACGCTTTTTTTTCAATTTTTTATTAATTTACCCATTCAGATGAGTCTTGGCTTGGCACATGGAGAGGTAGGACATTAGAGGACCATCTATACTTAGGTATACCTTGATGTGTTGGAGGTTTTCATGCTCTTTGAAAGATAAGTACGTTACATTTCTAACCTTTACAGCAATAGAGAAATGGAATTGATGCATTCATAAATCGCAGCCTGCTGACTTGTTGAGTATGTATATTTGTGCACCTGTATATTTAATACTAAAGATGTGTAGGTCTAATTTTTTCTTTACTATTGAAACTGTGACAAATGGAGGGGTGAATGAGGAAACCAGTGCCGATGAGCACAGGTCCTAAAACTGAAGGGCCCCATAGTGGTTGTTTAATCTGCTACTATGAACAGTATGCCACTATTTATATTTTGTATATGTTCATACATAAAAACTGCATACCCTTTGTTTGTTGTAAATTTAAATTAAACACTGAATCTTTTTGCTAGCAAGCAAGTGCCCAGCTAAACAGAAATACCACCTATCATTAGTTATTGGAGCAGGTCCAATAAATAGAACAGTGAGTATATTCTAGAAACAAGTTAATTTACCCAAGACAGATAACACCAAATGTGATAACAGAAAAAAATGTTACTTGCATCCTCAAGGTCACATAACTAATATTGTGGTTATGAATTTCATTATATGCCCAGCTTATCTCTACTTACAACTTACTTTCTGGTAATTCTAAAACAATGGATTGAAAACAAACCCTCACCTGTATCAACATTGGATAAAGAATCCCAACCTGAATTCCCCACCTTCAAACCTGTAAAATTCAACAGTCGGAACAAGTTTTAATAGTTTGACGTGTTATATATTTTCCAGAAATCTCTACACTGTGTGCAGAATTATTAGGCAAATGAGTATTTTGATCATATGATACTTTTTATACATATTGTCCTACTCCAAGCTATATAGGCTTGAGAGCCAACTACCAATTAAGTAAATCAGGTGATGTGCATCTCTGCAATGAGGAGGGGTGTGGTGTAATTGTGATGCCCTGGCAAAACCAGGGTGTCACAGAGCCTACAGACATCCAGCAAAGTGCAGGCCATTCTCCTCCTTGGTAACCTGATCCCACACCAGTGCAGCAGGACAGACCCCCCCCCCCCCCCCAGTGTAAGAGCTAAACAGAGCAGGAGGGGAGGGGCTGGAGCAGAGCGAGTTTGGAGTGTGAAGAAAGCACACCAGGAGAGATAGCTCCTGGCTGCTATAGGGAAGGGAAGTGTGAGGAAGGGGCCCGAGGTGGCCGGGGCAGGGCAGTGGCCCGCCGGCATCCAGGAGTGACCCGGATCACTGCAGGGGGAGTGGGCTCCCCATTCCCGACTGAGGAAGGAGAAAGAAGCGTCTGGCTGCAAAACAAGACCAGGATCCTGCTGTACTGTGTGTGGGACCCCAAACACCCTCTGCACCGAAGGCTGCAGACACTGGCAATTTCTGGTTAATTCCTGACTCTGTGTGAGTTTCCTTGAAAAGCGAACTGTGAGCAACAACATCCCCCGGTCCAACCGGGCGCACAGCTCTCAGACGGTCTCCATCTCCTCCCTGCACCACCTCACTGGGGTCCCGGACACCAACACCCTACCCGTGGAGGGAAATCACCACCTTGCTGCCCACCACCATCCCCGGGATCCATTTACCGGCAGCGGCGGTGCTCCGTTACCTCACCGCACACCACGGGTGGCGTCACGGACAATCTCCCTTACCTAATCCCCTTCTTACTGTGGAGCCTGGGATCACAGACCGGGTCACGCCACCGTGATACCCACAGAAGTGACCCCGTGGCCCGGATCTGAGTACCCCTTATCCCCGGGCGACACACTTGGCGTCACGAACAGGATTGAACCCCTCTACTTACCAGTAGAAGCGCGCCTTGTGATCTCCGCCGGCGGCGTCCGGCCGAAAATTTTGAAGCGCCGCCATCTTGGCGCGAAAATCTCCAGCTCAAGCGTCTTCTCCGAGAAGGGAAGGCGCGAAAGCGAAGCACCGCCCCCAACAAACCGAAGTACTGAAGAGTACCAAGGGGGCGCGAGAATGTGTCTGCCTGATGTAGCCGAGGCTATAAAAGCAGGGACACCAGGACTCTGCTACATGTCTGGTTCCTGGAAGCAGTAGCTGCAACCCCCGATGGCATCTTACCCGGCTCCGGCAGTCTGCCTGGCCTCAACGGTGATGATGTCGGCTCCGGCAGTCCGCCCGGCCGCAACGGTGATGACGTCGGCTCCGGCAGTCCGCCCGGCCACAGCAGAGGCGACACCCGACCAGAAGTCTGCCCCAGATGTGGCGCCAGCCGCTCCCAGGTACCCCATCCCGGCTGTGGAGCGGCCGGAGTGTACCTGCAGGGAGGAGGAGCAGGCCACTGAGCGATGGGGCCCTCGGCAGTTAGCGAGGCCGGTTGAAGCCGGCGCCGAGGGCATCCGAGTGGGCCTGGCTCCTGAGTGGGAGGCAGAGCACGGAACCCGTGCCCCGTACTGGGAGTGGCGGCAGTGGTAGCGGAGCATGGACGGCTACCCGCAAGTTTAAAGTTGACTGTTTTATGGACTGTCACCCCTATTGAGCGTCCTCAAGTTCCCGGAGGAGGCCATCTGCACAGCAGGTGGGGGGTGGCAGGATAGTTAGAGTTTAAGAACACGTACCTCCCGATGTGGGAAGATGTATAGTTGTAATGTGTGCACTTTCTTTTTCACATTACAATAAATGTTGGTGCCCAGACAGCCCGAGGACGGGCTGTGTTTTACCAAGGGGGTGTGTGACGCCCTGGCAAAACGAGGGTGTCACAGAGCCTGCAGATATCCAGCAAAGTGCAGGCCATTCTCCTCCTTGGTAACCTGATTCCACACCAGTGCAGCAGGACAGACCCCCCCCCCCAGTGTAAGAGCTAAACAGAGCAGGAGGGAAGGGGCTGGAGCAGAGTGAGTTTGGAGTGTGAAGAGAGAACACCAGGAGAGATAGCTCCTGGCTGCTATAAGGAAGGGAAGTGTGAGGAAGGGGCCCAAGGTGGCCGGGGCAGGGTAGTGGCCCGTCGGCATCCAGGGGTGACCCGGATCACTGCAGGGGGAGTGGGCTCCCCGTTCCCGACTGAGGAAGAAGAAAGAAGCGTCTGGCTGCAAAACAAGACCAGGATCCTGCTGTACTGTGTGTGGGACCCCAAACACCCTCCGCACCGAAGGCTGCAGACACTGGCAATTTCTGGTTGATTCCTGACTCTGTGTGAATTTCCTTGAAAAGCAAACTGTGAGTAACAACATCCCCCGGTCCAACCGGGCGCACAGCTCTTAGACGGTCTCCATCTCCTCCCTGCACCACCTCGCCAGGGTCCCAGGACACCAACACCCTACCCGTGGAGGGAAATCACCACCATCCCCGGGATCCATTTACCGGCAGCGGAGGTGCTCCATTACCTCACCGCACACCACGGGTGGTGTCACGGACAATCTCCCTTACCTAATCCCCTTCTTACTGTGGAGCCTGAGATCACAGACCGGGTCACGCCACCATGATACCCACAGAAGTGACCCCGTGGCCCGGATCTGAGTACCCCTTATCCCTGGGCGACACATAATGACATCAACACCCTATATAAAGTGTGCTTTATTTTTAGGCAACTTCCTTTCATTTGGCAAAATGGGTCAGAAGAGAGATTTGACGGGCTCTGAAAAGTCTAAAATTGCAGAGGGATGCAGCAGTCTTAAAATTGCCAAACTTTTTAAGCGTGATCACCGAACAATCAAATGTTTCATGGCAAATAGCCAACAGGGTCGCAAGAAGTGTGTTGGGCAAAAAAGGCACAAAATAACTGCCCTAGAATTGAGGAAAATCAAGCGTGAAGCTGTCAAGATTCCATTTGCCACCAGTTTGGCCATATTTCAGAGCTGCAACATTACTGGAGTATCAAAAAGCACAAGGTGTGCCATACTCAGGCACATTGCCAAGGTAAGGAAGGCTGAAAAATGACCACCTTTGAACAAGAAACATAAGATAAAATGTCATGACTGGGCCAAGAAATATCTTAAGACTGATTTTTCAAAGGTTTTATGGACTGATGAAGTGAAAGTGACTCTTGATGGGGCAGATGGATGGGCCAGAGGCTGGATCAGTAAAGGACAGAGAGCTCCACTCCGACTCAGATGCCAGCAAGGTGGAGGTGGGGTACTGGTATGGGCTGGTATCATGAAAGATGAACTTGTGGGACCTTTTCGGGTTGAGTATGGAGTGAAGCTCAACTCCCAGACCTACTGGCAGTTTCCGGAAGACAACTTCTTCAAGCAGTGGTACAGGAAGAAGTCGATATCGTTCAAGAAAAACATGATTTTCATGCAGGACAATGCTCCATAACATGCATCCAACTACTCCACAGCGTGGCTGGCCAGTAAAGGTCTAAAGATGAAAAAATAATGACATGGCCCCCTTGTTCACCTGATCTGAACCCCATAGAGAACCTGTGGTCCCTCATAAAATGTAAGATCTACAGGGAGGGAAACAGTGTCTGTGGTGGCTGCTGCACACAATGTTGATCGTAAACAGATCAAACAACTGACAGAATCTATGGATGGTAGGCTGTTGAGTGTCATCATAAAGAAAGATGGCTATATTGGTCACTAATTTTTTGGGTTTTGCTTTTGCATGTCAGAAATGTTTATTTCTAAATTTTGTGCAGTTATATTGGTTTACCTGGTGAAAATAAACAAGTCAGATGAGAATATATTTGGTTTTTATTAAGTTGCCTAATAATTCTGCACAGTAATAGTTACCTGCACAAACAGATATCCTCCTAAGATAGCCAAATCTAAAAAAAAAACTACTCCAACTTCCAAAAATATTAAGCTCTGATATTTATGAGCCTTTTGGGTTGATTGAGAAAATAGCTGTTGCTCAATCTAATATATAAAGCTGAATGTGTGTGTGTGTGTCTTTGTGTGTGTCCGGGATTGGCATCTGCACCGTCGCAGCTACAGCCACAAACTTTTGCACACTCACACGTTTGGACCCCAAGAGCGTCATAGGCTATGTTTTGAGGGGAAATTTTAACCCCGCGCTTTACAGTTATTCGCCAAAAAACCTGCCTCCAATAAAGAGCTGGGAGCCACAGTGCAGCCAGAACTTCAGAAGAATGCGCAGCCACGCCCTTATATGGAATGTTGGTTGGCGTGTCACAATGCAGCCAGGGAAAGAGACAGACACAGACAGGGAAAGAGGCAGACACAGACAGGGTAAGAAACAGACACAAAGAGACAGACACAGACAAAGAGACAGACTGACAGGGAAAGAGACAGACACAGACAAATAGACAGACACAGGGAAACAGACAGACAGGGAAAGAAAGGGAAAGAGACAGACAGGGTAAGAGACAGACAAAGACAGGTAAAGAGATAGACAAAGAGACAGACACAGGGAAAGAGACAGAGGGAAAGAGACAGACAGGGAAAGAGAGGGAAAGAGACAGACAGGGAAAGAGAGGGAAAGAGACAGACAGGGAAAGAGACAGACAGGGAAAGTGACAGAGATAGATAGACAGACAGAGAGAGATACAGAGACAGTCAGAGACAGGGAAAGAGACAGACAGACGAAGAGATAGAGAGACAGAGAGATATATACAGAGGGGGAGACAGACAGAGAATGGGAGAGAAGCAGAGAGACAGTTACTATCCCCGGCGTTAATACATTCTATTTATACATTCTATCCCGGGAATGTTAATACATTCTATTTTGTTAACAATAGTTATGAACCCGGGCGAAGCCGGGTAGTACAGCTAGTATTAAAATAAATCCTCTAAAATACAACTTGCCTAATAATTCTGCACACAGTGTAGTTGCACTTAACCTATTACATACAGGTGCATCTCAATAAATTAGAATATCATTAAAAAGTTAATTTATTTCAGTAATTCAATACAAAAAGGGAAACATTTAATATATAAAGCTGAATGTGTGTATGTATGTGTATGTTTGTGTGTGTGTGTATGTCCAGGATTGGCATCTGCACCGTCGCAGCTACAGCCACAAAATTTTGCACACTCACACGTCTGGACCCCGAGAGCGTCATAGGCTATGTTTGAGGGGGAATTTTAACCCCGCGCTTTACAGTTATTTACCAAAAAACCTGCCTCCATTAAAGCGAATGGAGCTGGGAGCCACAGTGCAGCCAGAACTTCAGAAGAATGCGCAGCCATGCCCTTAAATGGAATGTTGGCGTGTCACAATGCAGCCAGGAAAAGAGACAGACACAGACAGGGAAAGACGCAGACACAGACAGGGTAAGAAACAGACTTAGTCAGGGTAAGAGAGAGACACAAAGAGACAGACACAGACAAAGAGACAGACTGACAGGGAAAGAGACAGACAGGGAAAGAGAGGGAAAGAGAGAGACAGGTTAAGAGACAGACACAGACAGGTAAAGAGACAGACACAGACAAAGAGACAGAGACAGACACAGGGAAACAGACAATAACAAATATACTCCGGCACACTAGGGAAAGTATGAAAAGAGTCCAATGTGGTGCTCAAAAAAATTATTTTATTGATCTATGTTCTTATATTTTCCAACATTTCAACCCGAGGGTTTTCTTCAAGGACTAATTTTTATATATGTAAAAAAGAGAAAAAAGGATATACAATGTCACAAACAATGCAATATACATGAATGTTTTACAGGAAAAGAAAATATACACATTAGATAAATAGAATGAAAGACAAAATAAGCTCTCCATAGGAATATATGTAAAAGGTTCCCATGGTTACAGTGATAACCACCATAGGGGTTGCAAAATATGCTATACAATGTAAAAAAAAGGGGAGCAGCAGTGGGTGACATACCTATGTCAAATTAGAATGAATTTTCAGAAAAAGCACCCAGGCATCTCAGGTAAATGCGGAATTTCTTGTATTAGAATAACGCTATAGAGGCGAAAAGTAAATGCTGTCAGTACATGTCGCTAGGTTTAATAAGGGGGAGGATAGAGGGGTATTAAGGGCATACCTGTAGAAGTAGGTACTAAATGTCAAGGCATCGAGTAAGTTTATAAGATGAAGTGGGGAAAGGACCAAGTCCGTCTAGAGGATCAAATTGATATATATATAAGAACATGAGAAATATATATGATATGAAGCTATCGAGGTATGAGTTCCGCATGTGGGCATACCTTGTGGGTAGAATAGGTGAGACCTAGGGTCTGGAACGGTGTTTATATGCCAAGGAAGAACCTATGTGGGTCCGTATTGATGTTACTATGGTAAGTAAATATATAAAGAGGTTAGTTATATCCTATGTGAGATAGAAGAAATATCAAACATATTGTAGACACTATGGAACAGGGGTCCCAGATGAGGCAAAACAGTGCAGTGTCATAGTTACCATGGATATTCAAAGGAGTCTCAAGGTGGATCCACAAGGGACATAAGAAATGGCTGATAACAGAGACAAAAGGAATTACAGTCATATGTGAAAAAAGGAAAAATATGGTCAGAATGATATAGGAGGTGGAGGGTGGATAGAAATGCGACATACCTCACTAATGGGCATTTATAATGCGAGTATCATGAGGTGGAGGTTAAAGCAGCCTCTGGATAAGACATCAGGGGTCATATGCTATGGGTTTGTAACCAGCTGTAACTGTAGTGGAAGTGGTGAAGACAATATAAGGAGCACAAGGTGATTATGCCAGCAAAGAAACAGGTAAAGTATGACATACCTCCCTAGCAGGTTATATGTGCAAGGTGCACTATATGTGAGCTGGCCAAAGGCTCTAATGGAAGAAGGAGAAAGGGTTAATAAATATCTGGACAAGGACCAGGGCTGTGGGATCTAGTACATACCTGCGTGGCGAGGAAACCTCCGGTGGAGCGTCAGGTGACATGTTTGTGACCGTAAAGGAGCTATTTATGCTGTGCAGTGGGGGCGTCCACTTCCTAACGAAGTGGAACGCACCTGTGACCCACATGTGAACACTGACGTGATGACGCAATACCCCGCGCATGCGCAGTGAAGCAGGACGCCGGGGACTCGGCGCCCCGCCCCGCACATGCGCGGAAGGCAGAGCATCCACGCCAGCGTGTTGTGAGGCCTGGGCGCGTGCGCGTAGGGGCACATGGCCAGCGCGCGCCAGACGGGCGGGGCGCCACTAAGTGACGCTGCGCCTCGCGAGCGCGCGGAGGGCAGGGGACCCCGCGCACGCGCAGTGTAAGGAACAGGAATTGGAGCAGTGAGGAGCGGTGTCACTATACAAACCTATACAGGGTGAACAATGTAATAGGGGTGACGTGCTGGAGAGAGGTGCGATCAGGTGACATGAGAGACCTAAGGATGAGAAAAAGAGAGAATTAGAGCAATAATAACAATGCATATTTAGCTAAAAGAGAAAGTTAATGCATCCTTATATATATATCATACTCCACTGGAAACGGTCATAGGAAATATAATTAAATACAGTGAGACTCAATCATGAAGAAGGTATCATTAGTATACATCAAGGAAACTAATGGATCACATCATATTCCCTATTTAACCCATTGGGTTCCAGGGTTCTCAAGGTATGTATCCAGAAGGCTTTGCGTTATTTAAGGATTCTAATTCTATTACCACCCCTCCTTATTGGAGGTACATATTCAATAATTTGATACTTGAGTTGGGCCACAGTGTGTCCATGTGTCACAAAGTGATGTGGAATTGGTAACAAAATCTGTTGGCAACGAATAGTGGATTTATGTTTATTGATTCGGTCCCGGATATGTTGGGTCGTTTCCACAACATACCCGAGACCGCAAGGACACTTTATAAGGTATACCACAAATGAGGAGTCACACGTTAGGTAATCATGAATGTGGAATACTTTGCCCGTATGTGGATGGGTGAACGTGTCTCCCCGGGTCAAGTTGTTGCATTGTAAGCAATGCAGGCAAGGGTAATTGCCAACCTTAGGGGTTCCTAAGAAAGTTTGACGTGATACTCTAGTAGAGGACCCAATGTCGGCCCTAACTAAATTGTCTCTTAAGTTCTTGGGTCTCCTATAGCAGAACAAAGGAGGTTGAGAAAACTCGGACACAGTAGGATATGAGGTATATAGTAGCGGCCAATGTTTCGCAATGATGCCTTTAATCAATGGTGAAAACGGGTGGTAGGTGTTCACACACACTAGACGGGGTGTATCGGCTCGTGCTGTGTCGGATCGGGATTCGCGGTTGTTGGCTATGTGGGTTGGATAGCCCCTGGACATAAATTTAAAACCCATTTCTTGGAGTCTCAACTCACGCTTATCAGGATCGGATACAATCCTCTCCACTCTTTTATGTTGTGATATAGGGAGAGCTTTTTTAGTGTGAGCCGGATGGCAGCTGGTGAAGTGGAGGAGACTGTTCCTATCTGTCGATTTCACATAAAGGTCAGTATCGATCAGGCCTCTGGGGGAGAGTTGTACAAGAGTGTCAAGGAAGCTGATTGAGTGTGGGTCATGATGTATAGTAAAGGTCAAACCTGTCCTGTATGCATTAATCTGCTGAAAAAAAGTATTTAAGGAAGAGGAATCACCATGCCAGATCATAAAAATATCGTTATTGAACCTCTTCCATAACACTGAGTGTCGCTTCCATAGGGGATTTTTATATACGTAGAGGGCCTCAAAGTGCGCCATGTAGATATTAGCATACGGGGGTGCCATGTTGGACCCCATGGCAGTGCCCCTACGCTGTAGAAAAAATGAATCTTCAAACATGAAGAAGTTATTGTCCAATACTATATGGAGAAGGTCCATGCAAAATGAATGCTGAGCTATGGTGAAAGATCCCTGTAGATCAAGAAACCAGTCAACCGCTTGGATCCCGTCAGTGTGTTCGATGCTGGTATACAGGCTATTTACATCGAGTGTGACAAGTAAGCTATTAGTTGGAATGGGAGATAGTTGGCGTAGGTATCTGAGGAAGTCTGATGTGTCTCTAAGATACGATGGTATGGTGGAAATCAGTGGTGTAAGAATCCTGTCTATAGTGATAGCCAGGGGTGATAATACAGAGTCGGTAGATGTGACAATTGGACGGCCAGGGGGTGACCGTAGGTTCTTGTGAAATTTAGGCAAGGTGTAAAACACCGGTGTAACTGGATCAGATTTGATCAAAAACTCTGCTAATTTGGTGTCTATGGAGCCGTGTTGTAAGTGGTAATCCACTATGTCCTTAATTTTGACCTGAATCTCTCTGGTGGGGTCTCTAGAAATAGGTAAATATGTAGTCCTGTCCTCTAATTGTGTGAGGATTTCAGAGACATAATATGTCTTATCCATGACTACTATTGCTCCTCCCTTATCAGCCGGTTTTATGATGATCTCTTTTAGCTAAATATGCATTGTTATTATTACTCTAATTCTCTCTTTTTCTCATCCTTAGGTCTCTCATGTCACCTGATCGCACCTCTCTCCAGCATGTCACCCCTATTACATTGTTCACCCTGTATAGGTTTGTTTAGTGACACCGCTCCTCACTGCTCCAATTCCTGTTCCTTACACTGCGCGTGCGCAGGGTCCCCTGCCCTCCGCGGGCTCGCGAGGCGCGGCGTCACTTAGTGGCGCCCCGCCCCGTCTGGCGCGCACTAGCCATGTGCCCTTACGCGCACGCGCCCAGGCCTCACAACACGCTGGCGTGGATGCTCTGCCTTCCGCGCATGTGCGGGGCGCCGAGTCCCCGGCGTCCTGCTTCACCGCGCATGCGCGGGGTATTGCGTCATCACGTCAGCGTTCACATGCGGGTCACAGGTGCGTTCCACTTCGTTAGGAAGTGGACGCCCCCACTGCACAGCATAAATAGCTCCTTTACGGTCACAAACATGTCACCTGACGCTCCACCGGAGGTTTCCTCACCACGCAGGTATGTACTAGATCCCACAGCCCTGGTCCTTGTCCAGATATTTATTAACCCTTTCTCCTTCTTCCATTAGAGCCTTTGGCCAGCTCACATATAGTGCACCTTGCACATATAACCTGCTAGGGAGGTATGTCATACTTTACCTGTTTCTTTGCTGGCATAATCACCTTGTGCTCCTTATATTGTCTTCTCCACTTCCACTACAGTTACAGCTGGTTACAAACCCATAGCATATGACCCCTGATGTCTTATCCAGAGGCTGCTTTAACCTCCACCTCATGATACTCGCATTATAAATGCCCATTAGTGAGGTATGTCGCATTTCTATCCACCCTCCACCTCCTATCTCATTCTGACCTTATTTTTCCTTTTTTCACATATGACTGTAATTACTTTTGTCTCTGTTATCAGCCATTTCTTATGTCCCTTGTGGATCCACCTTGAGACTCCTTTGAATATCCATGGTAACTATGACACTGCACTGTTTTGCCTCATCTGGGACCCCTGTTCCATAGTGTCTACAATATGTTTGATATTTCTTCTACCTCACATAGGATATAACTAACCTCTTTATATATTTACTTACCATAGTAACATCAATACGGACCCACATAGGTTCTTCCTTGGCATATAAACACCGTTCCAGACCCTAGGTCTCACCTATTCTACCCACAAGGTATACCCACATGCGGAACTCACACCTCGTTAGCTTCATATCATATATATATTTTTCATGTTCTTATATATATATCAATTTGATCCTCTAGATGGACTTGGTCCTTTCCCCACTTCATCTTATAAACTTACTCGATGCCTTGACATTTAGTACCTACTTCTACAGGTATGCCCTTAATACCCCTCTATCCTCCCCCTTATTAAACCTAGTGACATGTACTACTGACAGCATTTAGTTTTCGCCTCTATAGCGTTATTCTGATACAAGAAATTCCGCATTTACCTGAGATGCCTGGGTGCTTTTTCTGAAAATTCATTCTAATTTGACATAGGTATGTCACCCACTGCTGTTCCCCTTTTTTTACATTGTATAGCATATTTTGCAACCCCTATGGTGGTTATCACTGTAACCATGGGAACCTTTTACATATATTCCTATGGAGAGCTTATTTTGTCTTTCATTCTATTTATGTAATGTGTATATTTTCTTTTCCTGTAAAACATTCATGTATATTGCATTGTTTGTGACATTGTATATCCTTTTTTCTCTTTTTTATATATATATAAAAATTATTCCTTGAAGAAAACCCTCGGGTTGAAACGTTAAACAATATAAGAACATAGATCAATAAAAAAAAATTTTTGAGCACCACATTGGACTCTTTTCATACTTTCCCTAGTGTGCCGGAGTATATTTGTTATTGTATCTACTTTATCTCCAGAGCACCTACTTGACCTATTTGGTTGAGCCAGGTCTATTCTATACAAAACAGGGAAACCGACAGACAGGGAAAGAAAGGGAAAGAGACAGACAGGGTAAGAGACGGACAAAGACAGGTAAAGAGACAGACAATGAGACAGACACAGGGAAAGTGACAGAGGGAAAGAGACAGACAGGGAAAGAGAGGGAAAGAGACAGACAGGGAAAGAGAAGGAAAGAGAGGGAAAGAGACAGACTGGGAAAGAGACAGACAGGAAAAGTGACAGAGAGACAGAGACAGACAGGGAAAGAGATAGATAGACAGACAGGGAAAGAGATTGAGACAGACGGAGAAAGCGACAGAGACAGTCAGAGACAGACAGGGAAAGAGACAGACAAAGAGATAGAGAGACAGAGAGAGATATACAGAGGGGGAGACAGACAGAGAATGGGAGAGAAACAAAGAGACAGTTACTATCCCGGGCAGCGTTGGGTGCTGGACCCCGAGAGCATCATAGGCTATGTTGTGAGGCGAAATTTTAATCCCGCGCGTACCAATTTACCAATCAATTTTGCCCCTATCTACATAATGGGGAAAAAGTGAAACGAAAAGTGTATCCGCACCGTCGCATTTACAATCACAAAATTTTGCACAGACACCTCATGTAACCCAGGAAACGTTATAGACTATGTTTTGACAGGAAAATTTAACCCCGCACTTTACAGTTACTCTCCAAAAAACATGCCTCCATTAAAGTAAATGGAGCCTGGAACTACAGGTTATTAGTAGGAGCTATGATTGGTTGCTATAGGAACAAAAGACATTCATAGTATATGAAGCTTATATGTGAGGTAATAAGATGTAGGTGGGGAGACAAATCGAGAGAGATAGACAGAGAGACAGACAGAGACAAACGGTGAAAGAGACAGATAGAGAAAGACCTGGAAAGAGACAGACCTGGAAAGAGACAGACTTGGAAAGAGACAGACGGGGAAAGAGACAGACCTGGAAAGAGGCAGACGGAGCACATTACTTGGCCAATTTAGATAAATCTGTGTGGAATATCTGTGGTGTTGAAATATATGTTGTGAAATGCTTCTATTAGCTTAGTTTTTGCCTTTTAATAATTACATTTCTATCTATTTGTTTTGTGGTTTTTGTGTGCAGAATAAATTTTTGTTAATACATTCTATTTTGTTAACAGCAGTTATTAAGCCGGGCGAAGCCGGGTAGTACAGCTAGTATATTATATAGAGTCATTACACACAAAGGGATATATTCCAAGTGTTTATTTCTGTTAATCTTGATGATTATGGCTTACTGCCATAAGACCAACTGAAAAAATAATTTTATACTCAGAAATGTTGGCGCCTACTCAAAAGTATGTACAGTAAATGCCTCAATACTTGGTCGGGGCTCTTTTTGCATGAATTACTGCATCAATGCAGCAATGTAGCATGGAGGCGATCAGCCTGTGGCACTGCTGAGGTGTTATGGAAACCCAGGTTGCTTTGATAGCAGCCTTCAGCTTGTCTGCATTGTTGGGTCTGGTGTCTCTCATCTTCCTCTTGACAATACCCCATAAATTCTCTATGGGGCTTAGGTCAGGCGAGTTTGCTGGCCAATCAAGCACAGTGATACTGTGGTTAGTAAACCAATGATTGGTACTTTTGGCAGTGTGGATAGGAGCCAGGTCCTGCTGGAGAATGAAATTTCCATCTCCAAAAAGCTTGCCGACAGAGTGAAGCATGAAGTGCTCTAAAATGTCCTGGTAGACGGCTACGCTGACTTTGGTCTTGATAAAACACAGTGGACCTACACCAGCAGATGACATGGCTCGCCAAAGCATCACTGATTGTGCAAACTTCACACTAGACCTGAAGCAGCTTGGATTGTGGCCTCTCCACTTTTCCTCCAGACTCTGGGACCACGATTTCCAAATCAAATGCAGAATTTATTTTCATCTGAAAACAACACCTTGAACCACTGAGCAACAGTCCAGTTCTTTTTCTCCTTGGCCCAGGTAAGATGCTTCTGGCTTTATTTATTGGTCATGAGTGGCTTGACACAAGGAATGCGACAGATGTAGCCCATGTCCTAGATACGTCTGTGTGTGGTGGCTTTTGAAGCACTGACTCCAGCAGCAGTCGACTCCTTGTGAACTTCCCCCAAATTTTTGAATGGCCTTTTCTTAACAATCCGATCAAAGCTGTGGTTACTTGGTGGCTTGTGCAACTTTTTTCTACCAAACATTTTCCTTCCACTCAACTTTCCATTAATATGCTTGGATACAGCACTCGGTGAACAGCCAGCTTCTTTAGCAATGACTTTTTTGAGGCTTAGCCTCCTTGTGGAGCGCGTCAATGACTGCCTTCTGGACATCTGTCAAGTCAACAGTTTTCCCCATGATTGTATAGTCTACTGAACCAGACTAAGGGACCATTTGAAGTGCTTAGGAACCCTTTGCAGGTGTTCTGTGGTAATTGTTTTATTTGAGATAATGACTTTTGGGTTTTCATTGGCTGTAAGCCATAATCACCAACATTAACAGAAATAAACACGTGAAATAGATCTCTTTGTGTGTAATGACTCTATATAATATATGCGTTTCCCTTTTTGTATTGAATCACTGAAATAAATTAACATTTTGATGATATTCTACATTATTGAGATGCAATTGTATTTTAGGATGAGATATTCTGGTTCAGCAGGAGATTGGCACTTGATTATCATAAATGTTAATTTGTATTGCCTAGCATTGAGCAGAACACACACACACACACACACACACACACACACACACACACACACGCACACACACACACACACAATGATGGACAACACAATCCCCCCACCCACACACACTATGATGACCACACAGTGAAATGGCCCCCACAGTCTCTTCTTAAAGCTGACAAAACAAAATAAAAATGTGTCACCTATTGCAGTTTCCCCAATGAGCTGCTCTGTGCAGTGCATAGACTGTGGCTCCCCCTAGCAAGGAGCTTGTTGGGGAGACCAGTTGTGAAGTTAAGGCCCAGTCACACTAAGCAACATCGCTAGCAACATCGCTGCTAACGAACAACTTTTGTGACGTAGCAGCGATGTTGCTAGTGATGTCGCTGTGTGTGACATCCAGCAACAACCCGGCCCCTGCTGTGAGGTCGTTGGTTGTTGCTGAATGTCCTGGGCCATTTTTTAGTTGTTGCTGTCCCGCTGTGAAGCACAGATCGCTGTGTGTGACAGCGAGACAGCAACAACTAAATGTGCAGGCAGCAGGAGCCGGCTTCTGCGGACACTGGTAACCACAGTAAACATCGGGTAACCAAGAAGCCCTGTCCTTGGTTACCCGATATTTACCTTTGTTACCAGCCTCCTCCACTCTCACTGTCAGTGCCGGCTCCTGCTCTGTACACATGTAGCTGCTGTAGCTAGGAGAGCAGGGAGCCAGCGCTAAGCAGTGTGCGCTGCTCCCTGCTCTGTGCACATGTAGCTGCAGCACACATCGGGTAATTAACCCGATGTGTGCTGTAACTAGGAGAGCAAGGAGCCAGCGCTAAGCAGTGTGCGCTGCTCCCTGCTCTGTGCAGCTGCACCCTGTACTCTATACCCTATACATGTACCCTGTGCAGCTGCACTCGGTGTGCGCTGCTCCCTGCTCTGTGCACATTTAGCTGCAGCACACATCGGGTAATTAACCCGATGTGTGCTGTAACTAGGAGAGCAGGGAGCCAGCGCTCAGTGTGCGCTGCTCCCTGCTCTCTGCACGTGTAGCTGCGTGCGCTGGTAACCAAGGTAAATATCGGGTTGGTTACCCGATATTTACCTTAGTTACCAAGCACAGCATCTTCCACGCGGCGCTGCTGGCTGGGACACTGGTTGCTGGTGAGCTCACCAGCAACTTGTGTAGCGACGCTCCAGCGATCCCTGCCAGGTCAGGTTGCTGGTGGGATCGCTGGAGCGTCGCAGTGTGACTAGAGTTGAACGCGGTTCGCGGTTCGAGGTTCTCCAGTTCTAGGCTTGAGTGATTTTGGGGCCTGTTCTAGATCGAACGAGAACTCGAGCTTTTTGCAAAAGCTCGATAGTTCTAGAAACGTTCGAGAACGGTTCTAGCAGCAAAAAAACAGCTAATTCCTAGCTGGCTTTCCGCTGTAATAGTGTAAGTCACTCTGTGACTCACACTATTATGAAATTTCAGTGTATAGTGTGCGGGAACAGCGCCTTCAGATCACTGCTGTTTGTATAATGGCGATCGCCATTTTTTTTTTTTCCTTGTCTTCCTTCCCTAAGCGCGCGCGTGTAGTGGGGAGGGCTATTATGTCAGCCAATCCCAGACACACACACAGCTAAGTGGACTTTTAGCCAGAGAAGCAACGGCATGTGTGATAGGATGTACATGTCACATGTCCCTGCATTATAAAAACGGACATTTTCCTCCAGCACGCCATTATCTGCCTTCTGCGTCCTTGGTGTCAGACATCACTGGCGCAGCTCCGTCCTGAGTCCTATCGCCGATACTGCTCTATGTGTGACGCCCTGGGCAAGCCAGGGGTCACAGGTCACAACACCACCACATCCCACACTCCAGGTAGGCACATCACAGCTAAACTACAAATCCTTGTTGCCTTCCTCCAGAGGCTGATGATTCACACCAGGGGGTGGGCCAGGCGGTTGGCTCCGCCCACCGAGGAGATCACTGCTCTGGAGGCAGGAAGTAACCAGGCAGATTAGCCCAGGCAGGGCTTGAGAACAGTTAGGGAAGTAGAGGAGTTAAGAAAGTGAAAGTGAAAGTAGAAAAGTGGAAAAGGAGGAAAGCAAGTGAAGTGACAGTAAAGAAAGCCTGAAGGGTTCAGCTTTGTGTAGGGCCAGATCAGCAAGGTCAGCGACGGCGGTGACTGTCTGGAGGGGGACCGTTTGGAAGTTCCTGGAAGGACCCTGTTGGCTGTGTGCCCGGTGGTCTGGAGCAGTGTTCCGAAGGACAGTCAGCACCAGGGCAGGGGCCTCTCGGACCCCAGCAAGGCTAGGAGTCGCCAAATTTGCCGAATCCGTCAGTGACGGGGACGCAGATCCCCCAACAACCAAGTCCCGACTGAAGGCAACAGCCCAACCTGAAGCAGAGAGACACCGCCACCGCCACGGCACCAGTTTCTCAGGGCCAGCGCCTGCGGGCAAAGTGTAGAGCTCCTCCGGCCCAGATTGTAGTCGGGGAGCGGGTAACCGGAGGGAATCCACCGCTACCACAAGTCAACCATAGGTGCAAGGAAGAGGGACATCACCGTCACCTACCGGGAGTGCAGGTGCAGCCGTCTGTGGGACCGTCCTACCAGCCGTTTGGTTTACCGTAAGAACTGTGTCACATCTCAGGCTGAGTGAGTACCACAGTGCCGCAAGGCACAGCGCTGCCCCCGCGTCCCTGCGCCCACCAGGCCCCGTACCTCACAAACCTCCACCGGGCCCCGGGATCACCAACCCCTACCCACGGAGGGGCAACACAACACCTGACTGCTCCGCATCACCATCCCCGGGAACCCCGTATAGAGCAGCGGTGGTGAAATCACCACAACCGTGGGTGGCGTCACGGACAATAATCATCCCCACACCCAACAACTCCCTTTCACTCACGGGCAAGGAGTGCCGCTCGAGAAACCCCCGGGATCCGGCCTACAGCTCGAGCCACCACTGAGCAGCGGCCACCGGACCCGAGCAGAAGGGGGTGAGCGTAGTGTGCTGACACCCTCCTCCCCGCCCGCGACAACTTGGCGTCACGAACAGGATCTTACCGCTCTGCCGTCTGGTAGAGGTGCGCCTTGTTACCGCCGGAGGTGTCCGGCAGGAAAATTTCAGAAGCCGCCATCTTTGGCGCGAAAAGTTCCCGCTCGAGCGTCTTCTCGAGCAGTAGAGGCGCGAAGGCCAAAACCCTGCCCCGAGAGAGGAGGGGCCGGAAAGAGCTAAGGGGGACGCGATGGCTGCTGGACGCATGTAACTGCAGCTATAAAAGCAGGGACGCCAGGACTCTGCAGACATACTGGGTTCCTGGAAGGCACGATTGCCAAGATGTACAACCCAACTCCCAATGAGGAAGCCCCCGCGCCCGGCACGGCGACGTGGTTGAGGGCCCGGACCGTCCCGCTGAGTAATCGTCTGCAGGCTCATATGCAACTCCTCCTGGAGGAGTGGGAGACCGACATGGCGGACGTGGTGGCTGCTATGTGGAGACGCGAGGCTGAAGAGGAGTTGGAGGAGCGGGTAAGCGACCCACGCCCCTGTATTCCTGAGGGATCGGCCGTTAGAGCTGAGGGGCCCGGCCGGCTTCCGCTCACCCTGCCTCTCTCCCCGCTACCCATGATAGTTGCTGCCGCCCCGCCATTAGGCCTGCTACCTGCCCAACCGGTAGCGATACCCTGCCCAGCCGCTCCGGCGGACCAGCCGGTTGCAGACGTCCGGGACGTCCCTGAAGTATACCAGGGGGAACCGCTAGAACTGCGGCCCCTTAACAGCATGGTGCCAGAAGTCCCAGTAGAGACTGTGCCGGACCCTGAGCCCGAGACCGTGGCCTGGATGAAGGCCCGGGTGATGCAATTTCACCAGCGTCAGCAGGATCAGATCTTCCGGATGATGGAGCAGTGGACCGACGAGGTGAAGGAGCTGCTTACAACTGCCCCGAGGTACGGAGGGGGAATGGATGTAGCAGAGCCGACTGGTGACCCACGTCCCTATGTCCTACCAGGACCGGCCGCTGCGGCTGAGGGGCCCGGCCTAGTCTCAGCCTATGCATCACCCTTGCCGTTACTTATGAGGCGCCTTAGTGTCGGCTCGCCTAATCTGCTGCTCCGTGCTACCGCGGAAGGGGCTGAAGTTCTGGATGTTGGAGGCCAGGAGGCTGCGACAGCTGGCGGCAACCCGCCTGACGCAGAAGCCCGAGATGACGACTCCAGCCCTAGTCCCGGGCCTGCTGCTGAGTTTGAAGAGGCAAGTGAGCGTTCCCGCTATGTGTGGGACCCCGTGGTTGTCCATACCCCGTGTGCCGGTGGAAATGGGTATCGGGTGCCCCTGTCACCGCAGGCATGTCAGTGCAAGTTTGATGTCACGGTGGCAGAGGATGGGTCCGCCTCAGCAGGAAAGTACGAGTAGGGCAGCGGATGCCCGTTGCACCGTCCCCGTTGGGACCACCACTCTTTTGTTTGTTTAGAAGTTGAAAATGAAAAAAAATGATTGATCCAAGAAGAAGTTACCTGATTGTCTGTAGTGATTGAACCGGCTGGAGCCGGCACCGTTGTCCCCGTGGGGACTGTTTAAAGTTTATTGGCATGGGAACTATCCATGGACAAGCCCGTGAACTTGCAGGGCACCACAAACGTTAAGTTGCTTGTAAATATGTTGTTTACCGTTACCGTTTTTCGCAATGCCGCCTCCGGAGAGGCAGGTTGGAGGGAGGGCCCTCAGCAGAGCAGGCTAGGGCCCAGCCACCAAGGGAACCGGTGGCTACCCTCTGGAGGGAAGGACAGATCCCGCTCGGGTAACTTGTGCTGGACTGTGGGTCAAGGGGTGCTGCCTGGGCTTTAGGGGCAGCATCAGGGCCAGGTTGCTTGGGTGGGAGAGAGCGGAATCCGTAACCGTAAACCGTTTGTAACATTAAAAGAAATGTGCCTCCCGTCTTGGGAAGAATGATTAAAAATGTATATATGTTGATTTTCCAAATGTTATCTTTTACAGAAAAATAAAACCGGTGTAGGACGGCAGCCCGCGGACGGTCTGCATTTTTCTAAGGGGGAATGTGACGCCCTGGGCAAGCCAGGGGTCACAGGTCACAACACCACCACATCCCACACTCCAGGTAGGCACATCACAGCTAAACTACAAATCCTTGTTGCCTTCCTCCAGAGGCTGATGATTCACACCAGGGGGTGGGCCAGGCGGTTGGCTCCGCCCACCGAGGAGATCACAGCTCTGGAGGCAGGAAGTAACCAGGCAGATTAGCCCAGGCAGGGCTTGAGAACAGTTAGGGAAGTAGAGGAGTTAAGAAAGTGAAAGTGAAAGTAGAAAAGTGGAAAAGGAAGAAAGCAAATGAAGTGACAGTAAAGAAAGCCTGAAGGGTCCAGCTTTGTGTAGGGCCAGATCAGCAAGGTCAGCGACGACGGTGACTGTCTGGAGGGGGACCGTTTGGAAGTTCCTGGAAGGACCCCGTTGGCTGTGTGCACGGTGGTCTGGAGCAGTGTTCCGAAGGACAGTCTGCACCAGGGCAGGGGCCTCTCGGACCCCGGCAAGGCTAGGAGTCGCCAAATTTGCCGAATCCGTCAGTGACGGGGACGCAGATCCCCCAACAACCAAGTCCCGACTGAAGGCAACAGCCCAACCTGAAGCAGAGAGACACCGCCACCGCCACGGCACCAGTTTCTCAGGGCCAGCGCCTGCGGGCAAAGTGTAGAGCTCCTCCGGCCCAGATTGTAGTCGGGGAGCGGGTAACCGGAGGGAATCCACCGCTACCACAAGTCAACCATAGGTGCAAGGAAGAGGGACATCACCGTCACCTACCGGGAGTGCAGGTGCAGCCGTCTGTGGGACCGTCCTACCAGCCGTTTGGTTTACCGTAAGAACTGTGTCACGTCTCAGGCTGAGTGAGTACCACAGTGCCGCAAGGCACAGCGCTGCCCCCGCGTCCCTGCGCCCACCAGGCCCCGCACCTCACAAACCTCCACCGGGCCCCGGGATCACCAACCCCTACCCACGGAGGGGCAACACAACACCTGACTGCTCCGCATCACCATCCCCGGGAGCCCCGTATAGAGCAGCGGTGGTGAAATCACCACAACCGTGGGTGGCGTCACGGACAATAATCATCCCCACACCCAACAACTCCCTTTCACTCACGGGCGAGGAGTGCCGCTCGAGAAACCCCCGGGATCCGGCCTACAGCTCGAGCCACCACTGAGCAGCGCCCGCCAGACCCGAGCAGAAGGGGGTGAGCGTAGTGTGCTGACACCCTCCTCCCCGCCCGCGACATATGCGCTCCATACACAGCGCTGTACAGCATAGGGATAGCACTTTCTATCAGTCCTTTTAAGGGCTCGTACCGGCAGAGTCAGAGCCATAGATGACAGGTCCTGAAAACAGAGACAGCGTCTGTGTAGCTAAGGTCAAGGAATTCCTCGCTGCATTTCCCCATTAGGAGGGAATAGAAAGGCAGGCTTCCATTCCTCTACCCAGAGCCCCACAATCCTGGCACTGTACCCTCCTGTACTCTGCACACTCCAACTCATTATAACTAAGCCATTATACTAGCAAACACTGAGTGTACCTAGTGTCATCCTAAACGTGGCTATTGGACTTCTGTATAGTCCCAGTAGTGCACAGATATTTGCAGCACGTCTGCCTGCATTGCACACTCAAACTCATTATAACTAAGCCATTATACTAGCAAACACTGAGTGTACCTAGTGTCATCCTAAACGTGGCTGTTGGACTTCTGTATAGTCCCAGTAGTGCACAGATATTTGCAGCACGTCTGCCTGCATTGCACACTCAAACTCATTGTTACTAAGCCATTATACTAGCAAACACTGAGGAAACTTAGTGGCATCCTAAACGTGGCTATTGGACTTCTGTATCGTCCCACTAGTGCAAAGATGTTTGCAGCACGTCTGCCTGCATTGCACACTCAAACTCATTGTTACTAAGCCATTATACTAGCAAACACTGAGGAAACTTAGTGGCATCCTAAATGTGGCTATTGGACTTCTGTATAGTCCCACTAGTGCAAAGATATATGCAGCACGTCTGCCTGCATTGCACACTCAAATTCATTGTTACAAAGCCATTATACTAGCAAACACTCAGTGAACCTAGTGGCATCCTAAACGTGGCTATTGGACTTCTGTATAGTCCCACTAGTGCAAAGACATTTTCAGCACGTCTGCCTGCATTGCACACTCAAACTCATTGTTACAAAGCCATTATACTAGCAAACACTCAGTGAACCTAGTGGCATCCTAAACGTGGCTATTGGACTTCTGTATAGTCCCACTAGTGCAAAGATATTTGCAGCACATCTGCCTGCATTGCACACTCAAACTCATTGTTACTAAGCCATTATACTAGCAAACACTCAGTGAACCTAGTGGCATCCTAAACGTGGCTGTTGGACTTCTGTATCGTCCCACTAGTGCAAAGATATTTGCAGCACGTCTGCCTGCATTGCACACTCAAACTCATTGTTACTAAGCCATTATACTAGCAAACACTGAGGAAACTTAGTGGCATCCTAAACGTGGCTATTGGACTTCTGTATAGTCCCACTAGTGCAAAGATATTTGCAGCACGTCTGCCTGCATTGCACACTCAAACTCATTGTTACTAAGCTATTATACTAGCAAACACTGAGGAAACTTAGTGGCATCCTAAACGCGGCTATTGGACTTCTGTATAGTCCCACTAGTGCAAAGATATTTGCAGCACGTCTGCCTGCATTGCACATTCAAACTCATTGTTACTAAGCCATTCTACTAGCATACACTGAGGAAACTTAGTGGCATCCTAAACGTGGCTATTGGACTTCTGTATAGTCCCACTAGTGCAAAGATATTTGCAGCACGTCTGCCTGCATTGCACACTCAAACTCATTGTTACAAAGCCATTATACTAGCAAACACTCAGTGAACCTAGTGGCATCCTAAACGTGGCTATTGGACTTCTGTATAGTCCCACTAGTGCAAAGATATTTGCAGCACGTCTGCCTGCATTGCACACTCAAACTTATTGTTACTAAGCCATTCTACTAGCAAACACGGAGGAAACTTAGTGGCATCCTAAACGTGGCTATTGGACTTCTGTATAGTCCCACTAGTGCAAAGATATTTGCAGCACGTCTGCCTGCATTGCACACTAAAACTCATTGTTACTAAGCCAATATACTAGCAAACACTCAGTGAACCTAGTGGCATCCTAAACGTGGCTGTTGGACTTCTGTATCGTCCCACTAGTGCAAAGATATTTGCAGCACGTCTGCCTGCATTGCGCACTCAAAACTTAGTGGCATCCTAAACGTGGCTATTGGACTTCTGTATAGTCCCACTAGTGCAAAGATATTTGCAGAACGTCTGCCTGCATTGCACACTCAAACTCATTGTTACTAAGCCATTGTACTAGCAAACACTGAGGAAACTTAGTGGCATCCTAAACGTGGCTATTGGACTTCTGTATAGTCCCACTAGTGCAAAGATATTTGCAGCACGTCTGCCTGCATTGCACACTCAAACTCATTGTTACTAAGCCATTATACTAGCAAACACTGAGGAAACTTAGTGGCATCCTAAACGCGGCTATTGGACTTCTGTATAGTCCCACTAGTGCAAAGATATTTGCAGCACGTCTGCCTGCATTGCACACTCAAACTCATTGTTACTAAGCCATTCTACTAGCATACACTGAGGAAACTTAGTGGCATCCTAAACGTGGCTATTGGACTTCTGTATAGTCCCACTAGTGCAAAGATATTTGCAGGAAGTCTGCCTGCATTGCACACTCAAACTCATTGTTACAAAGCCATTATAGTAGCAAACACTCAGTGAATCTAGTGGCATCCTAAACGTGGCTATTGGACTTCTGTATAGTCCCACTAGTGCAAAGATATTTGCAGCACGTCTGCCTGCATTGCACACTCAAACTCATTGTTACTAAGCCATTATACTAGAAAACATGGAGGAAACTTAGTGGCATCCTAAACGTGGCTATTGGACTTCTGTATAGTCCCACTAGTGCAAAGATATTTGCAGCACGTCTGCCTGCATTGCACACTCAAACTCATTGTTACTAAGCCATTTGACTAGCAAACACTGAGGAAACTTAGTGGCATCCTAAACGTGGCTATTGGACTTCTGTATAGTCCCACTAGTGCAAAGATATTTGCAGAACGTCTGCCTGCATTGCACACTAAAACTCATTGTTACTAAGCCAATATATTAGCAAACACTCAGTGAACCTAGTGGCATCCTAAACGTGGCTGTTGGACTTCTGTATCGTCCCACTAGTGCAAAGATATTTGCAGCACGTCTGCCTGCATTGCACACTCAAACTCATTGTTACTAAGCCATTATACTAGCAAACACTGAGGAAACTTAGTGGCATCCTAAACGTGGCTATTGGACTTCTGTATAGTCCCACTAGTGCAAAGATATTTGCAGCACGTCTGCCTGCATTGCACACTCAAACTCATTGTTACTAAGCCATTATACTAGCAAACACTGAGGAAACTTAGTGGCATCCTAAACGTGGCTATTGGACTTCTGTATAGTCCCACTAGTGCAAAGATATTTGCAGCACGTCTGCCTGCATTGCACACTCAAACTCATTGTTACTAAGCCATTTCACTAGCAAACACTGAGGAAACTTAGTGGCATCCTAAACGTGGCTATTGGACTTCTGTATAGTCCCACTAGTGCAAAGATATTTGCAGGACGTCTGCCTGCATTGCACACTCAAACTCATTGTTACTAAGCCATTCTACTAGCAAACACTGAGGAAACTTAGTGGCATCCTAAACGTGGCTATTGGACTTCTATATAGCCCCACTAGTGCAAAGATATTTGCAGCACGTCTGCCTGCATTGCACACTCAAACTCATTGTTACAAAGCCATTATACTGGCAAACACTCAGTGAACCTAGTGGCATCCTAAACGTGGCTATTGGACTTCTGTATAGTCCCACTAGTGCAAAGATATTTGCAGCACGTCTGCCTGCATTGCACACTCAAACTCATTGTTACTAAGCCATTATACTAGCAAACACTCAGTGAACCTAGTGGCATCCTAAACGTGGCTGTTGGACTTCTGTATCGTCCCAGTAGTGCAAAGATATTTGCAGCACGTCTGCCTGCATTGCGCACTCAAACTCATTGTTACTAAGCCATTATACTAGCAAACACTGAGGAAACTTAGTGGCATCCTAAACGTGGCTATTGGACTTCTGAATAGTCCCACTAGTGCAAAGATAATTGCAGCACGTGTGCCTGCATTGCACACTCAAACTCATTGTTACAAAGCCATTATACTAGCAAACACTCAGTGAACCTAGTGGCATCCTAAACGTGGCTGTTGGACTTCTGTATAGTCCCACTAGTGCAAAGATATTTGCAGCACGTCTGCCTGCATTGCACACTCAAACTCATTGTTACAAAGCCATTATACTAGCAAACACTCAGTGAACCAAGTGGCATCCTAAACGTGGCTATTGGACTTCTGTATAGTCCCACTAGTGCAAAGATATTTGCAGCACGTCTGCCTGCATTGCACACTCAAACTCATTGTTACTAAGCCATTATACTAGCAAACACTCAGTGAACCTAGTGGCATCCTAAACGTGGCTGTTGAACTTCTGTATCGTCCCACTAGTGCAAAGATATTTGCAGCACGTCTGCCTGCATTGCACACTCAAACTCATTGTTACTAAGCATTATACTAGCAAACACTGAGGAAACTTAGTGGCATCCTAAATGTAGCTATTGGACTTCTGTATAGTCCCACTAGTGCAAAGATATTTGCAGCACGTCTGCCTGCATTGCACACTCAAACTCATTGTTACTAAGCCATTATACTAGCAAACACTGAGGAAACTTAGTGGCATCCTAAACGTGGCTATTGGACTTCTGTATAGTCCCACTAGTGCAAAGATATTTGCAGGACGTCTGCCTGCATTGCACACTCAAACTCATTGTTACTAAGCCATTATACTAGCAAACACTGAGGAAACTTAGTGGCATCCTAAACGTGGCTATTGGACTTCTGTATAGTCCCACTAGTGCAAAGATATTTGCAGCACGTCTGCCTGCATTGCACACTCAAACTCATTGTTACAAAGCCATTATACTAGCAAACACTCAGTGAACCTAGTGGCATCCTAAATGTGGCTGTTGGACTTCTGTATCGTCCCACTAGTGCAAAGATATTTGCAGCACGTCTGCCTGCATTGCGCACTCAAACTCATTGTTACTAAGCCATTATACTAGCAAACACTGAGGAAACTTAGTGGCATCCTAAACGTGGCTATTGGACTTCTGTATAGTCCCACTAGTGCAAAGATATTTGCAGCACGTGTGCCTGCATTGCACACTCAAACTCATTAATACAAAGCCATTATACTAGCAAACACTCAGTGAACCTAGTGGCATCCTAAACGTGGCTGTTGGACTTCTGTATAGTCCCACTAGTGCAAAGATATTTGCAGCACGTCTGCCTGCATTGCACACTCAAACTCATTGTTACAAAGCCATTATACTAGCAAACACTCAGTGAACCTAGTGGCATCCTAAACGTGGCAATTGGACTTCTGTATAGTCCCACTAGTGCAAAGATTTTGCAGCACGTCTGCCTGCATTGCACACTCAAACTCATTGTTACTAAGCCATTATACTAGCAAACACTCAGTGAACCTAGTGGCATCCTAAACGTGGCTGTTGGACTTCTGTATCGTCCCACTAGTGCAAAGATATTTGCAGCACGTCTGCCTGCATTGCACACTCAAACTCATTGTTACTAAGCATTATACTAGCAAACACTGAGGAAACTTAGTGGCATCCTAAACGTGGCTATTGGACTTCTGTATAGTCCCACTAGTGCAAAGATATTTGCAGCACGTCTGCCTGCATTGCACACTCCAACTCATTGTTACTAAGCCATTATACTAGCAAACACTGAGGAAACTTAGTGGCATCCTAAACGTGGCTATTGGACTTCTGTATAGTCCCACTAGTGCAAAGATATTTGCAGCACGTCTGCCTGCATTGCACACTCAAACTCATCATTGCACACTCAAACTCATTGTTACTAAGCCATTATACTAGCAAACACTGAGGAAACTTAGTGGCATCCTAAACATGGCTATTGGACTTCTGTATAGTCCCACTAGTGCAAAGATATTTGCAGCACGTCTGCCTGCATTGCACACTCAAACTCATTGTTACTAAGCCATTTTACTAGCAAACACTGAGGAAACTTAGTGGCATCCTAAACGTGGCTATTGGACTTCTGTATAGTCCCACTAGTGCAAAGATATTTGCAGCACGTCTGCCTGCATTGCACACTCAAACTCATTGTTACTAAGCCATTATACTAGCAAACACTCAGTGAACCTAGTTGCATCCTAAACGTGGCTGTTGGACTTCTGTATCATCCCACTAGTGCAAAGATATTTGCAGCACGTCTGCCTGCATTGCACACTCAAACTCATTGTTACTAAGCCATTATACTAGCAAACACTGAGGAAACTTAGTGGCATCCTAAACGTGGCTGTTGGACTTCTGTATCATCCCACTAGTGCAAAGATATTTGCAGCACGTCTGCCTGCATTGCACACTCAAACTCATTGTTACTAAGCCATTATACTAGCAAACACTGAGGAAACTTAGTGGCATCCTAAACGTGGCTATTGGACTTCTGTATAGTCCCACTAGTGCAAAGATATTTGCAGCACGTCTGCCTGCATTGCACACTCAAACTCATTGTTACAAAGCCATTATACTAGCAAACACTCAGTGAACCTAGTGGCATCCTAAACGTGGCTGTTGGACTTCTGTATAGTCCCACTAGTGCAAAGATATTTGCAGCACGTCTGCCTGCATTGCACACTCAAACTCATTGTTACAAAGCCATTATACTAGCAAACACTCAGTGAACCTAGTGGCATCCTAAACGTGGCTATTGGACTTCTGTATAGTCCCACTAGTGCAAAGATATTTGCAGCACGTCTGCCTGCATTGCACACTCAAACTCATTGTTACTAAGCCATTATACTAGCAAACACTCAGTGAACCTAATGGCATCCTAAACGTGGCTGTTGGACTTCTGTATCGTCCTACTAGTGCAAAGATATTTGCAGCACGTCTGCCTGCATTGCACACTCAAACTCATTGTTACAAAGCCATTATACTAGCAAACACTGAGGAAACTTAGTGGCATCCTAAACGTGGCTGTTGGACTTCTGTATAGTCCCACTAGTGCAAAGATATTTGCAGCACGTCTGCCTGCATTGCACACTCAAACTCATTGTTACTAAGCCATTATACTAGCAAACACTGAGTAAACTTAGTGGCATACAAGAAGTGGCTGTTGTACTCCATTAGTGCCCCACTGGTGCCAAGCTATGTGCAGCACCTCTGCATGACACCCTCCTGCTCTGTTTTTAATAAGCTATAATGATAGCAAAAAATACTGCAGTTTAGTGGCATACAAAAAATGCCTGTAGAACTCCTTTATTGTGCCACTTGTGCCAAGCAATCTCAAGCACCTCTGCATTCTACCCTCATGCGCATTTTGCTATGCTAATTTTATAGCAAACTCAGGGAATTCCTTGCTGCATTTGATCATTAGGAGGGATAGAAAGTGAGGCTTCTTTTACTGTCCTGGTACCCACAGAACACGGCTACTGTACCCATCTGTCCACTTTTGCCACGCTATTTAATTTGCCCAAAGAGCTGACTCTTTTTCTGCCATCCTAAAATTGTCTGGAATACTAAGTTAGTGTTCCTTTGCTGCCAAGCAAGGTACAACACATGTGTATTCTACACTCCTTTCCATTTCTGGAATGCAATTATTAACTGCAGGTAGTCCAGCCAATCTGTGACGAAGGTGCAGGCATGGATATAATGTAGCCTGCATCCAATGATGGTTCTCTCGATGTCTGACAGCTCAACAATACCATCTGTTTCCACTTCCAAAACAAGTGATGACCTGCCAATCACACTCCCTGTTGCGGGTAAAGGAGTGGAAGTTCAGTGTGAAAAACCATGTGTGACTGCTGTCCCCACAGTCAAAGAGGATGAAGAGCACGCAGATGCACTTGATGGGGCAGGCGGTGGTTGCACAGGCACGCTAGGCCGCATTGTAGCACAGTGAAATTCACATTGCGACTTATGCTTCATTTTAAGTCGTGTACAGGGTGGGCTCCCCAGTATGCAGCAAAACCAGGCAACAGGAAAAGGACTCTAGGCAGTTGGGTTGATAAATGATTGTTTAACTTTACCAAAACAAACAATAAGAACCATGCATACAATTTAAATAATTGAACAATCTATTCTGTTGCCTACTACCTGCTAATCCCTCTGTGTAGCAGTAATTGTGTGTTTGTGCGTGTGTGTGTGTGTGTGCGAACACGACTTACCAGTGGCGAATCACAAGAGCTTCCAAGTTATCTACCTAAACATAGACAAAACACATTACCCCCCTGAATACCCTTGTTAGCTGAAGCCTCACAGATAATGCAGATGATAACAGTGTGAATGCAAACCACACAGCTCTGCAACACAGTCATGGAAATCTTGAAAAGCAACAGTCAATGCAAACATGTGTTGCTGTCCCTCTATGATTTAAACTGTACGTGACAATTTGACAGTGCAGAGGCAGCAAGTCTTATTGTCTATATAGTCGGCCTACCCAGAACAGATATGTGTTTTGCTAATAAAACAAAGTGTTGCGTGCCCGCATTATTGTCTGGGCACAGCCTACCATACCCGGGTACTGTGATGTCCAGTTGCCAGAAATACAGACTTTACGCTCCTCTCACGGTAAACAGTATAGACAGCACCGTAAGAATGTTGGTCTGTGGCACAGGATGCTGCTCACTGACGTTACAGTGCTCATCATCAAAGTACAACACAACTCCCCTCACAATTGAACGAAGTGTTTCCGCGGTGGCTCCTTGCTGTAACACACACCTTTAGCTTTTCCTTCTGTTCATAGACAGCATCTCCAAGTCCACACCCGAAGAGCAATTTTATATTGCTATAATGACCAAAGGCAGATCCAAAAAAACAGCAGCCCCTTGTGTGTAGTCTGCAACAATGCATGCAATGAACAGCAAATAAGCATATTGCGTTGACAGTTGCTAAAGTTGAGCAATACACCTTCACGCTGTCAATTCATATCCATGTGATACTTCATGGAGGAAGTACTCAAAAGTGTGAGTTTTTGCCTTCTACTTACAGATTGTTGACAAATCTTACAGATTCCATGACTTGGGTGATCCTTTGCGATGTCCAAAAATTCACAGGCTAGGAAAGGCTTACAGCCCATGCGACCTGCATAGCCAACACGACTTCTGCTCAGAGTCAAAGTTGTGGTCCAGGATTCAGTTGTTGACGTGCTTCCAGTACTTTGTCTCTGGCCAGGAAGACGCAACGTAACCTCGTCGTCAGTAGCATCCTCCTCCACCTCCTCTGCTGACCTCATCGACTGGCTGACTTTGGTTTGACAGTAAGTGTGGTCTCCAACCTCATCAATAACCCTGTGTGTTTTCATTCCCCTCATCCTGAGTCCTCCGAGACAACCTCTTCCTGCCCTGACCGAATAGTAAAGTTGTCCTTCCAATCAGGTATCTGTGCTCCTCATCATGTTCTCCATTGTCTCCACCAGGAGGATTTACTTTTTGGAAATGAGGGTGTAGATTAGGCTCAGCACCTTCTTCATCGGGGCCTGGATCCCACTCACAAAGCTTCTGGCCATCTGCGCAGATCATTTCCCCTGTCTCATGGAACTTGCTACCTCAACACGTCAGATTATCTGCTACACACGCAAGCTTCAAACTGAATCTGAAAACTCATCTGTTCAGAAATGACTATAACCTTCAATGACACCACCACCATACGTACTTGACGCTCAACCTAAACCACTCCTACTGTCTCCTCCCAAAAATCCTTTAGAATGTAATCCCGCAAGGGCAGGGCCCTCTTCCCTCTGTACCAGTCTGTCTATAGTTACTTGTATATGTATTCTGTATGTAACCCCCTTCTCATGTACAGCACCATGGAATCAATGGTGCTCTATAAATCAATAATAATAAAAATAATAATAACTTCCTTGTCTGTACTCATTGCAGCTTTGGAGCAGACCTCTGATTCCCAGGCTATAGTGCGACTGAACAGCTATTCAAACTCAACCATCTCTGTCACCCCATACTCAGCAGGGCTGGTGGAAACTTGAGAGCTGTTAGGAAGCAAGTGCGATTGGATTGACACCACAGAGGAATGGAGTATTTGGGATCTTGAAATTGGGGTGGAGGAGAGGCCACTTTATGGAGCACTTCAGATCCATTGAAGCAGCTGCTGTTTTGGCCTCATCTACATTTGTTAGCGATGGTCGTGTCCATAAAAAAAGGGACATATCAGATTATCCATGGGAAGAAGTACACCTGTTCTTTTGGATGGTATTTGTTGTTACAAAACGGTGACGCCTTAAACGCAAGCAGCCTGCTGCGGTTTCAATTGCGCCCAGGCATCAGCTGCCATTTAGGCCTGTGCCTCGGGTTGTCCAGCTGGCTGCTTTCTCCTCCACGTCTAAGTGTGGAGAGGCAGCTAGTGCGCATGCGTGTGCCGATTTACCCCAGCCGCAGCCTAACTCCAGTGTTTCGCCTAGTGAGTATGCTCAGCCTGACTGTGCCATTCCTGAGGCTAAATCTTCATTTCGGGCTACAGCGCATGCTCCCACACTTAGTGCGAAAAGCCTCTTTGCACAGGTACTTGCACTCCGTGCCAGGTCTAAGTCCTGTGTTGTGCCTAGACACCATGCTAAAGCTGATAGTCTTTTTTCAGAGACTGTATTTCATGCAACTGACCATGGTCAGGCACTTACTGCATCAGAAACTAGGTCCGGTAATGAACTCTTTGGCCCTGCCCCTGATGTGGGGGGCCCATTTAGACCACAGGGCATCAGGTGTCCTGACGATGTGGCCAGGCCACTCCCAAATGGCTTGCAGAGGCCCGTCCCTATGACTTGTCACCTCATTATTGATGGTCAGACGATGACTGGTGAGGTGTTTGGGTCATGACAGCCATGAGGTCATCATTAAAGTTGCGGTTCCAAATAGGACGCTAGTTATGCCACTCATGACGTATCACTCTGCTTTTGTCTCCAGGAGGTGCATTGTGGTCCACCCTGGTTTGGGGCGGACCCAGGTTATAAAAGGGGCTGGAGACAACAAGGAGGTGCGCAGTCTTCTATTATGCTCCGAAAGAGCACACCTCAATGTGTTGAACCCATTGCGGCTTTAGGCCAGAGGTAGGCAGGGATAGGGCGTCGATGCAGGCCACCACCACAGTTGGTAACGCAGAACGGTTAAGACCAGCTCCTGTCCTACAAGTCCTGCTTGTGCAGCCCAGTGGCATTAACAGGCCTGCTGCTGCTGATGTGCCTGCTGTCCACAGGTGTGGCCCCAATTATTATTATTATTATTATTGTTTATTTATAGAGCACCATTGATTCCATGGTGCTGTACATGAGGGGGTTACATACAGAATACATGTACACGTTACAATAGACAGACTAGCACAGGGGGAAGAGGGCCCTGCCCTTGCGGGCTTACATCCTAAAGGATTTTGGGGAGGAGACAGTAGGTGGGGTGTAGGTGGGGCGGCAGTTCCGCACGGTGGTGGGGCGGCAGCTCCGCACGGTGGTGGGGCGGCAGCTCCGCACGGTGGTGGGGCGGCAGCTCCGCACGGTGGTGGGGCGGCAGCTCCGCACGGTGGTGGGGCGGCAGCTCCGCACGGTGGTGGGGCGGCAGCTCCGCACGGTGGTGGGGCGGCAGCTCCGCACGGTGGTGGGGCGGCAGCTCCGCACGGTGGTGGGGCGGCAGCTCCGCACGGGGGTGGGGCGGCAGCTCCGCACGGTGGTGGGGCGGCAGCTCCGCACGGGGGTGAAGCAGTGAGGTCATTGAAGGTTATAGGCATTTCTGAACAGATGAGTCTTTAGGTTCCGTTTGAAGCTTGCGAGTGTAGTAGATAGTCTGACGTGTTGAGGCAGTGAGTTCCAGGAGACTGGGGATGCTCGGGAGAAGTCTTGGAGTCGGTTGCATGAGGAGCGAATGAGAGAGGAGGATAGAAGGAGATCTTGGGAGGACCGGAGGTTACGTTTTGGAGTGTAGCGAGAGATTAGTTCAGAGATATATGGAGGAGACAGATTATGGATAGCTTTGTAGGTCAGTGTTAGTAATTTGAATTGGATACGGTGGAAGATTGGGAGCCAGTGGAGGGACTTGCAGAGAGGAGAAGCGGGGTGGTATTGAGGAGAGAGGTGGATCAGTCGGGCAGCAGAGTTAAGGATGGACTGGAGAGGGGCGAGTGTGTTAGCAGGGAGACCACAGAGGAGGATGTTGCAGTAGTCGATGCGGGAGATTATGAGGGCGTGCACTAGAATTTTTGTAGATTGGGGATTGAGAAAAGGGCGGATTCTGGAGATATTTTTGAGTTGAAAACGGCAGGAGGTGGTGAGGGATTGGATGTGCGGTATGAAGGACAGGGCAGAGTCGAAGGTCACTCCGAGGCACCGAACTTTGGGTGCTGGGGAGAGCGTGATGTTATTAATTGTAATGGATAGATCAGGTGGAGAGTGCAGGGGAGATGGAGGAAAGATGATCAGTTCAGTTTTGGCCATATTGAGCTTTAGGAAGCGAGAGGAAAAGAAGGAAGATATAGCAGATAGGCACTCTGGGATTCTGGACAGCAGAGATGTGACATCTGGACCAGAGAGGTAGATCTGAGTGTCATCAGCATATAGGTGGTACTGGAAGCCATGGGACTTTATGAGTTGTCCCAGGCCAAATGTATAGATAGAAAAAAGTAAGGGTCCCAGGACAGAGCCTTGAGGGACACCAACAGAGAGAGAACGGGATGAAGAGGTTGTGTGGGAATGGGAGACACTAAAAGTGCGGTTGGAGAGGTATGAAGAGATCCAAGAGAGAGCGAGGTCTCTGACACCAAGGGAAGAGAGGATCTGTAGTAGCAGGGAGTGGTCAACAGTGTCAAAGGCTGAGGATAGGTCTAGAAGTAGGAGTACTGAGAAGTGGTTGTTAGCTTTGGCGGTAAGTAAGTCATTTGTGATTTTAGTCAGGGCAGTTTCAGTGGAATGATGTGGACGGAAGCCGGACTGTAGGTTGTCAAAGAGAGAGTTAGAGGAGAGGTGGGAGGAAAGTTCAGCATGGACATGCTGTTCCAGGAGTTTTGAGGCAAGTGGGAGTAGCGATATGGGTCGATAGCTGGTAGTAGAGGTTGGGTCGAGGGAAGGTTTCTTTAGGATGGGTGCAATGCAATGCACACGGTCAGCGTACTGAATGGCCCCTGTGATATTAACAGGGAGTTCCTGGGCTGGGTGGGTGTGTGGACCCTATGACGCTAACAGGGCTCCCAGTCTCAAGATCCGAGTGGCGTCTAACTTGGTTCAGGCTACTATTAGTTTCATAGCCACACAGCTCTGTATCCTCCACCGAACCTTCCAGTTGCCAACCTCTCCTTTTCCATCTGGGAGCACGGTGTACACTGACTGCTGATGGGGATATATACCTTTCTCTTTCTTTTCTTATTAATTTTCGTTATATAGCGGTAACATAGTATATACCACCTTATCCAAATCTGCCAGTCCCACCGTAATAGATGGTGTTTCTTCATCAAATGTTACTTTTGCTTAACCACCAAACCCACGGACCAAAACTTTTTTCCCCTTTCCAACACACCTGTTCCCCTTTCCACCAGCATCTGTCCTTTTTCAACTCATTTTGTATATGACCAAAAGTGCAACTCTGCAGGGACACCGTACTCAATGCCATCTGAGCACAGCAGCCAGCCCTCGGTCCCTCAGATGTGGACAAGTAAAAGACCATTTCCTCCTATCCATGACAAAGCGTTGAGATTCACTCTGTGCAGCACTGGTGTTTAGTGGAAAAGCAGATCGAAGATTGCGTACCACCTTCTGAAGATACTCCTGTACACGTGCGTCCCTTTCTATGGCAGGAATTATTTCGCCAAATTTTGTCTTGTACCGGGGATCTAACAGTGTGGCAACCCAGTAGTTAGCATTACTTCGAATTCGTACAATCCAAGGGTCATGTTGTAGGTAGGGCAGCAAGAAGACGCTCATGTGTCTTGTGCATCCAGGAGGACCAAGTCCTTGGTGTGTTGGTGGCAGAAAAGTGAGAATCGTGCCTCCTTCCTCTGCCCTCTCCCCCCAACCTCGCACAACCGAAATGTGAGCAAGCTCTCACTCATCTGCTGAGTCTTCCATGCCCATCGCAAGTTTGTCCTCCATTTCTTCATGGCTCCTGCACCTTCCTCAACAATTTTTGCTGATACTATGCGCCCTTGTTAATCCCTATCCCCCACCATAACTGCTGCCTAGGTGCCGCTTACCGTATGGACCTTGTAGATCTTATTATCCCTTCTGCATATGACTCCTCCTGTACTTCCTCACCTTCCTCTTGGACCAATACCTGACTCCGAATAATGCTTACAGTGTGCTCCATCATGTAGATGACCAGAATTGTCACGCTGAGAATGGCATTGCCAGTGCTAAACATCTTTGTCGACATTTGGAAACTGTGTAGAAGGGTGCATAGGTCCTTGATCTGACACCACTCCAGCAGCGTGATCTGCACCACTCAATCAATTTGTAGTCTGGTCCCAATGGGAAGACACCACACCCTTTTTTAGGCCCCTCCTGTCTGCAGACCACTGCCAGACAAAGCTATGAACCTCTTGTTACTGTTACCCCCAGTTCAGTTTTATGAGTTTGTGTGCTTGTTACCTGACTACGTTTCCTGCTTGCTGTTTATGTACCTCGTTGGCCGATCCGCATTTCACCTCTGCTTGTTTTCTGATTAAGTCCTGGCCATCCCATTCTGTTCCTCTTCCTCAATTAATGTTTTTGACCCTGTATGACTACTATTCTCTGGAACTGCAGCCTTCCACAGGTATTGATCAACTTGGGCCCTGTGTAATTCCAAATCACTGTATAGGGGTTAAAGGGTTTCAGGGTTCTGGGTGTCTAGCTTGGTGAGTGGCTTGCCTCTAGCCTATCCTTTACAGCCCATCTGAGTGTGTCGATACAGGCAGGCGTTACACCGTGCCCTCTGCAGAAGGCCATGTAGGCCGGGATAGTGTTTTAAAAATTGCTGGACAACCAGGTTCAACACGTGAGCCATACAAGGCACGTGTGTCACATTGCCCTGAAGAAGGGTCGCAGACTGGTTTGCATCATTGTCGCACCCGACCTTCCCTGACTGCTGGTTGAGTGGAGACGACCATTGATGAAACTCGGTCTCACTCTCCAGAGCTAACAGTCCACAATTCCTCAGCGGTGTCTCACATTTCAACTACATTTCAAAGTAAACATTTGACCGCCTGATGGCCTTGAGCTCTGCTGCCAGCATAGTAAGGAGGTGTGTGGGATTCCTTGGGCGCAGTTACAAGGAAGGGTGGCCTGACCACACAGGGTTTGGGCCGAGGTGGAGGACCCACACGAGGTTGAGGAGGCAGAAGCAGTGGAGGAACTTGTACATACAGAGGAAGGATTGACACACAAGTCGTGGGGACGGCAAGATTTGTACAGCAAACCCTTCTCCATCTCTCACCATAGTTACCCAGTGCCCAGTCAGCAACATGTAACTCCCCTGTCCATGCTTACTGGTCCAAGTATCTGTGTTGAAATGCACCCTGTCACACACAGAGTTTCTCAAGGAATCGGTGAGGTTGTGTGCGACCTACTGTGGTAGAGCGGGCACGCCTTTCTTGGAGAAGGAGTGACGACTGGCCATCGGCTCTTGGGGCACCGCAATGGGAATAAGGTCTCGAAAATCCTCAGTCTCAAAAGGGTGTAAAGGCAGCATTTCTGTTGCCAACAAGTTGCAGATGATGAAACTCCACCTCTTAGGCATGTCATGCCCTTCGAAAATCATGTAAAACACAGCGAGGGGACTCCAACCACAGTCTCCCTCGTTGCCACTAATTGGGCCACACACACCCCACTTGACTGGCATCAGTTGACCCCCCTTTTGAAAAAGAAAAAGATGCTTTGCATGAAGCACTCTCAAAAATACGCGTGCCTTTCCCGTCCCCTGGCTGACCCAGGGGAAGACAAGTCCTCTGAGAGCCATGATTTGTTCATTTTGGTTCTTTTAGAAACACAGCGAGGGGACTCCTACCACAGTCTCCCTCGTTTCCACTAATTGGGCCACACACACCCCACTTGACTGGCATCACTTGATCCCCCTTTTCAAAATGAAACAGATGCTTTGCATGAAGCACTCTCAAAAATACGCGTGCCTTTCCCGTCCCCTGGCTGACCCAGGGGAAGAAAAGTCCTCTGAGAGCCATGACTTGTTCATCTTGGTTCTTTTAGAAACACAGCGAGGGGACTTCAACCACAGTCTCCCTCGTTGCCACTAATTGGGCCACACACACCCCACTTGACTGGCATCATTTGACCCCCCTTTTGAAAAAGAAAAAGATGCTTTGCATGAAGCACTCTCAAAAATACGCGTGCCTTTCCCATCCCCTGGCTGACCCAGGGAAAGACAAGTACTCTGAGAGCCATGATTTGTTCATTTTGGTTATTTTAGAAACACAGTGAGGGGACTCCAACCACAGTCTCCCTCGTTTCCACTAATTGGGCCACACGCACCCCACTTGACTGGCATCACTTGATCCCCCTTTTCAAAATGAAACAGATGCTTTGCATGAAGAACTCTCAAAAATACGTGTGCCTTTCCCGTCCCCTGGCTGACCCAGGGGAAGAAAAGTCCTCTGAGAGCCATGACTTGTTCATCTTGGTTCTTTTAGAAACACAGCAAGGGGACTCCAACCACAGTCTCCCTCGTTTCCACTAATTGGGCCACACACACCCCACGTGACTGGCATCACTTGAGCCCCCTTTTCAAAATGAAACAGATGCTTTGCATGAAGCACTCTCAAAAATACGCGTGCCTTTCCCGTCCCCTGGCTGACCCAGGGGAAGACAAGTCCTCTGAGAGCCATGACTTGTTCATCTTGGTTCTTTTAGAAACACAGCGAGGGGACTCCAACCACAGTCTCCCTTGTTGCCACTAATTGGGCCACACACACCCCACTTGACTGGCATCAGTTGACCCCCCTTTTGAAAAAGAAAAAGATGCTTTGCATGAAGCACTCTCAAAAATACGCGTGCCTTTCTCGTCCTCTGGCTGACCCAGGGGAAGACAAGTCCTCTCAGAGCCATGATTTGTTCATTTTGGTTCTTTTAGAAACACAGCGAGGGGACTCCAACCACTGTCTCCCTCGTTTCCACTAATTGGGCCACACACACCCCACTTGACTGGCATCACTTGATCCCCCTTTTCAAAATGAAACAGATGCTTTGCATGAAGCACTCTCAAAAATACGCGTGCCTTTCCCGTCCCCTGGCTGACCCAGGGGAAGAAAAGTCCTCTGAGAGCCATGACTTGTTCATCTTGGTTCTTTTAGAAACACAGCGAGGGGACTCCAACCACAGTCTCCCTTTTTGCCACTAATTGGGCCACACACACCCCACTTGACTGGCATCACTTGATCCCCCTTTTCAAAATGAAACAGATGCTTTGCATGAAGCACTCTCAAACATACGCGTGCCTTTCCCGTCCCCTGGCTGACCCTGGGGAAGAAAAGTCCTCCGAGAGCCATGACTTGTTCATCTTGGTTCTTTTAGAAACACAGCGAGGGGACTCCAACCACAGTCTCCCTCGCTGCCACTAATTGGGCCACACACACCCCACTTGACTGGCATCACTTGATCCCCTTTTTCAAAATGAAACAGATGCTTTGCATGAAGCACTCTCAAAAATACGCGTGCCTTTCCCGTCCCCTGGCTGACCCAGGGGAAGAAAAGTCCTCTGAGAGCCATGACTTGTTCATCTTGGTTCTTTTAGAAACACAGCGGGGGGACTCCAACCACAGTCTCCCTCGTTTCCTCTAATTGGGCCACACACACCCCACTTGACTGGCATCACTTGATCCCCCTTTTCAAAATGAAACAGATGCTTTGCATGAAGCACGCTCAAAAATACGCGTGCCTTTCCCGTCCCCTGGCTGACCCAGGGGAAGAAAAGTCCTCTGAGAGCCATGACTTGTTCATCTTGGTTCATTTAGAAACACAGCGGGGGGACTCCAACCACAGTCTCCCTCGTTTCCACTAATTGGGCCACACACACCCCACGTGACTGGCATCACTTGATCCTCCTTTTCAAAATGAAACAGATGCTTTGCATGAAGCACTCTCAAAAATACGCGTGCCTTTCCCGTCCCCTGGCTGACCCAGGGGAAGACAAGTCCTCTGAGAGCCATGACTTATTATTCTTGGTTCTTTTAGAAACACAGCAAGGGGACTCCAACCACAGTCTCCCTCGTTTCCACTAATTGGGCTACACACACCCCACGTGACTGGCATCACTTGATCCCCCTTTTCAAAATGAAACAGATGCTTTGCATGAAGCACTCTCAAAAATACGCGTGCCTTTCCCGTCCCCTGGCTGACCCAGGGGAAGACAAGTCCTCTCAGAGCTATGATTTGTTCATTTTGGTTCTTTTAGAAACACAGCGAGGGGACTCCAACCACAGTCTCCCTCGTTTCCACTAATTGGGCCACACACACCCCACTTGACTGGCATCACTTGATCCCCCTTTTCAAAATGAAACAGATGCTTTGCATGAAGCACTCTCAAAAATACGCGTGCCTTTCCCGTCCCCTGGCTGACCCAGGGGAAGACAAGTCCTCTGAGAGCCATGACTTGTTCATCTTGGTTCTTTTAGAAACACAGCGAGGGGACTCCAACCACAGTCTCCCTTTTTGCCACTAATTGGGCCACACACACCCCACTTGACTGGCATCAGTTGACCCCCCTTTTGAAAAAGAAAAATATGCTTTGCATGAAGCACTCTCAAAAATACGCGTGCCTTTCCCGTCCCCTGGCTGACCCAGGGGAAGACAAGTCCTCTGAGAGCCATAATTTGTTCATTTTGGTTCTTTTAGAAACACAGCGAGGGGACTCCTACCACAGTCTCCCTCGTTTCCACTAATTGGGCCACACACACCCCACTTGACTGGCATCACTTGATCACCCTTTTCAAAATGAAACAGATGCTTTGCATGAAGCACTCTCAAAAATACGCGTGCCTTTCCCGTCCCCTGGCTGACCCAGGGGAAGAAAAGTCCTCCGAGAGCCATGACTTGTTCATCTTGGTTCTTTTAGAAACACAGCGAGGGGACTCCAACCACAGTCTCCCTCGCTGCCACTAATTGGGCCACACACACCCCACTTGACTGGCATCACTTGATTCCCTTTTTCAAAATGAAACAGATGCTTTGCATGAAGCACTTTCAAAAATACGCGTGCCTTTCCCGTCCCCTGGCTGACCCAGGGGAAGAAAAGTCCTCTGAGAGCCATGACTTGTTCATCTTGGTTCTTTTAGAAACACAGCGGGGGGCTCCAACCACAGTCTCCCTCGTTTCCACTAATTGGGCCACACACACCCCACTTGACTGGCATCACTTGATCCCCCTTTTCAAAATGAAACAGATGCTTTGCATGAAGCACTCTCAAAAATATGCGTGCCTTTCCCGTCCCCTGGCTGACCCAGGGGAAGACAAGTCCTCTCAGAGCCATGATTTGTTCATTTTGGTTCTTTTAGAAACACAGCGAGGGGACTCCAACCACAGTCTCCCTCGTTTCCACTAATTGGGCCACACACACCCCACTTGACTGGCATCACTTGATCCCCCTTTTCAAAATGAAACAGATGCTTTGCATGAAGCACTCTCAAAAATACGCGTGCCTTTCCCGTCCCCTGGCTGACCCAGGGGAAGAAAAGTCCTCCGAGAGCCATGACTTGTTCATCTTGGTTCTTTTAGAAACACAGCGAGGGGACTCCAACCACAGTCTCCCTCGCTGCCACTAATTGGGCCACACACACCCCACTTGACTGGCATCAGTTGACCCCCCTTTTGAAAAAGAAAAAGATGCTTTGCATGAAGCACTCTCAAAAATACGCGTGCCTTTCCCGTCCCCTGGCTGACCCAGGGGAAGACAAGTCCTCTGAGAGCCATGATTTGTTCATTTTGGTTATTTTAGAAACACAGTGAGGGGACTCCAACCACAGTCTCCCTCGTTTCCACTAATTGGGCCACACGCACCCCCCTTGACTGGCATCACTTGATCCCCTTTTTCAAAATGAAACAGATGCTTTGCATGAAGCACTTTCAAAAATACGCGTGCCTTTCCCGTCCCCTGGCTGACCCAGGGGAAGACAAGTCCTCTCAGAGCCATGATTTGTTCATTTTGGTTCTTTTAGAAACACAGCGAGGGGACTCCAACCACAGTCACCCTCGTTTCCACTAATTGGGCCACACACACCCCACTTGACTGGCATCACTTGATCCCCCTTTTCAAAATGAAACAGATGCTTTGCATGAAGCACTCTCAAAAATACGCGTGCCTTTCCCGTCCCCTGGCTGACCCAGGGGAAGAAAAGTCCTCTGAGAGCCATGACTTGTTCATCTTGGTTCTTTTAGAAACACAGCGGGGGGACTCCAACCACAGTCTCCCTCATTTCCACTAATTGGGCCACACACACCCCACTTGACTGGCATCACTTGATCCCCCTTTTCAAAATGAAACAGATGCTTTGCATGAAGCACTCTCAAAAATACGCGTGCCTTTCCTGTCCCCTGGCTGACCCAGGGGAAGAAAAGTCCTCTGAGAGCCATGACTTGTTCATCTTGGTTCTTTTAGAAGCACAGCGAGGGGACTCCAACCACAGTCTCCCTCGTTTTCACTAATTGGGCCACACACACCCCACTTGACTGGCATCACTTGATCCCCATTTTCAAAATGAAACAGATGCTTTGCATGAAGCACGCTCAAAAATACGCGTGCCTTTCCCGTCCCCTGGATGACCCAGGGGAAGAAAAGTCCTCTGAGAGCCATGACTTCTTCATCTTGGTTCTTTTAGAAACACAGCGAGGGGACTCCAACCACAGTCTCCCTCGTTTCCACTAATTGGGCCACACACACCCCACTTGACTGGCATCACTTGATCCCCCTTTTCAAAATGAAACAGATGCTTTGCATGAAGCACTCTCAAAAATACGCGTGCCTTTCCCGTCCCCTGGCTGACCCAGGAGAAGAAAAGTCCTCTGAGAGCCATGACTTGTTCATCTTGGTTCTTTTAGAAACACAGCGAGGGGACTCCAACCACAGTCTCCCTTGTTGCCACTAATTGGGCCACACACACCCCACTTGACTGGCATCAGTTGACCCCCCTTTTGAAAAAGAAAAAGATGCTTTGCATGAAGCACTCTCAAAAATACGCGTGCCTTTCCCGTCCCCTGGCTGATTCAGGGGAAGACAAGTCCTCTGAGAGCCATGATTTGTTCATTTTGGTTCTTTTAGAAACACAGCAAGGGGACTCCAACCACAGTCTCCCTCGTTTCCACTAATTGGGCCACACACACCCCACTTGACTGACATCACTTAATCCCCCTTTTCAAAATGAAACAGATGCTTTGCATGAAGCACTCTCAAAAATACGCGTGCCTTTCCCGTCCCCTGGCTGACCCAGGAGAAGAAAAGTCCTCTGAGAGCCATGACTTGTTCATCTTGGTTCTTTTAGAAACACAGCGAGGGGACTCCAACCACAGTCTCCCTCGTTTCCACTAATTGGGCCACACACACCCCACTTGACTGGCATCACTTGATCCCCCTTTTCAAAATGAAACAGATGCTTTGCATGAAGCACTCTCAAAAATACGGGTGCCTTTCCCGTCCCCTGGCTGACCCACGGAAGAAAAGTCCTCTGAGAGCCATGACTTGTTCATCTTGGTTCTTTTAGAAACACAGCGAGGGGACTCCAACCACAGTCTCCCTCGTTGCCACTAATTTGGCCACACACACCCCACTTGACTGGCATCAGTTGACCCCCCTTTTGAAAAAGAAACAGATGCTTTGCATGAAGCACTCTCAAAAATACGCGTGCCTTTCCCGTCCCCTGGCTGACCCAGGAGAAGAAAAGTCCTCTGAGAGCCATGACTTGTTCATCTTGGTTCTTTTAGAAACACAGCGAGGGGACTCCAACCACAGTCTTCCTTGTTGCCACTAATTGGGCCACACACACCCCACTTGACTGGCATCAGTTGACCCCCCTTTTGAAAAAGATGCTTTGCATGAAGCACTCTCAAAAATACGCGTGCCTTTCCCGTCCCCTGGCTGATTTAGGGGAAGACAAGTCCTCTGAGAGCCATGATTTGTTCATCTTGGTTCTTTTAGAAACACAGCGAGGGGACTCCTACTACAGTCTCCCTCGTTTCCACTAATTGGGCCACACACCCCACGTGACTGGCATCACTTGATCCCCCTTTTCAAAATGAAACAGATGCTTTGCATGAAGCACTCTCAAAAATGCGCGTGCCTTTCCCGTCCCCTGGCTGACCCAGGGGAAGAAAAGTCCTCTGAGAGCCATGACTTGTTCATCTTGGTTCTTTTAGAAACACAGCGAGGGGACTCCAACCACAGTCTCCCTCGTTGCCACTAATTTGGCCACACACACCCCACTTGACTGGCATCAGTTGACCCCCCTTTTGAAAAAGAAACAGATGCTTTGCATGAAGCACTCTCAAAAATACGCGTGCCTTTCCCGTCCCCTGGCTGACCCAGGAGAAGAAAAGTCCTCTGAGAGCCATGACTTGTTCATCTTGGTTCTTTTAGAAACACAGCGAGGGGACTCCAACCACAGTCTCCCTCGTTTCCACTATTTGGGCCACACACACCCCACGTGACTGGCATCACTGGATCCCCCTTTTCAAAATGAATCAGATGCTTTGCATGAAGCACTCTCAAAAATACGCGTGCCTTTCCCGTCCCCTGGCTGACCCAGGGGAAGACAAGTCCTCTGAGAGCCATGATTTGTTCATTTTGGTTCTTTTAGAAACACAGTGAGGGGACTCCAACCACAGTCTCCCTCGTTTCCACTAATTGGGCCACACACACCCCACTTGACTGGCATCACTTGATCCCCCTTTTCGAAATGAAACAGATGCTTTGCATGAAGCACTCTCAAAAATACGCGTGCCTTTCCCGTCCCCTGGCTGACCCAGGGGAAGAAAAGTCCTCTGAGAGCCATGACTTGTTCATCTTGGTTCTTTTAGAAACACAGCGAGGGGACTCCAACCACAGTCTTCCTTGTTGCCACTAATTGGGCCACACACACCCCACTTGACTGGCATCAGTTGACCCCCCTTTTGAAAAAGATGCTTTGCATGAAGCACTCTCAAAAATACGCGTGCCTTTCCCGTCCCCTGGCTGATTTAGGGGAAGACAAGTCCTCTGAGAGCCATGATTTGTTCATCTTGGTTCTTTTAGAAACACAGCGAGGGGACTCCTACTACAGTCTCCCTCGTTTCCACTAATTGGGCCACACACCCCACGTGACTGGCATCACTTGATCCCCCTTTTCAAAATGAAACAGATGCTTTGCATGAAGCACTCTCAAAAATGCGCGTGCCTTTCCCGTCCCCTGGCTGACCCAGGGGAAGAAAAGTCCTCTGAGAGCCATGACTTGTTCATCTTGGTTCTTTTAGAAACACAGCGAGGGGACTCCAACCACAGTCTCCCTCGTTGCCACTAATTGGGCCACACACACCCCACTTGACTGGCATCAGTTGACCCCCCTTTTGAAAAAGAAACAGAAGCACTCTCAAAAATACGCGTGCCTTTCCCGTCCCCTGGCTGACCCAGGAGAAGAAAAGTCCTCTGAGAGCCATGACTTGTTCATCTTGGTTCTTTTAGAAACACAGCGAGGGGACTCCAACCACAGTCTCCCTCGTTTCCACTATTTGGGCCACACACACCCCACTTGACTGGCATCACTTGATCCCCCTTTTCAAAATGAAACAGATGCTTTGCATGAAGCACTCTCAAAAATATGCGTGCCTTTCCCGTCCCCTGGCTGACCCAGGGGAAGACAAGTCCTCTCAGAGCCATGATTTGTTCATTTTGGTTCTTTTAGAAACACAGCGAGGGGACTCCAACCACAGTCTCCCTCGTTTCCACTAATTGGGCCACACACACCCCACTTGACTGGCATCACTTGATCCCCCTTTTCAAAATGAAACAGATGCTTTGCATGAAGCACTCTCAAAAATACGCGTGCCTTTCCCGTCCCCTGGCTGACCCAGGGGAAGAAAAGTCCTCCGAGAGCCATGACTTGTTCATCTTGGTTCTTTTAGAAACACAGCGAGGGGACTCCAACCACAGTCTCCCTCGCTGCCACTAATTGGGCCACACACACCCCACTTGACTGGCATCAGTTGACCCCCCTTTTGAAAAAGAAAAAGATGCTTTGCATGAAGCACTCTCAAAAATACGCGTGCCTTTCCCGTCCCCTGGCTGACCCAGGGGAAGACAAGTCCTCTGAGAGCCATGATTTGTTCATTTTGGTTATTTTAGAAACACAGTGAGGGGACTCCAACCACAGTCTCCCTCGTTTCCACTAATTGGGCCACACGCACCCCCCTTGACTGGCATCACTTGATCCCCTTTTTCAAAATGAAACAGATGCTTTGCATGAAGCACTTTCAAAAATACGCGTGCCTTTCCCGTCCCCTGGCTGACCCAGGGGAAGAAAAGTCCTCTGAGAGCCATGACTTGTTCATCTTGGTTCTTTTAGAAACACAGCGGGGGGACTCCAACCACAGTCTCCCTCGTTGCCACTAATTGGGCCACACACACCCCACTTGACTGGCATCAGTTGACCCCCCTTTTGAAAAAGAAACAGATGCTTTGCATGAAGCACTCTCAAAAATACGCGTGCCTTTCCCGTCCCCTGGCTGACCCAGGGGAAGAAAAGTCCTCTGAGAGCCATGTGCACATTGTCAGTGGACAGACGCGTGTGCTTATCTGCCAGCAGACCCCCAGCAGCACTGAAGACAGGTTCCGAGAGAACGCTGGCTGCAGGACATGACAAGATCCCCAAGGCGTACATGGCAATCTCAGGCAATTTATCCAGATTGGAAGCCTAAAATGAGCAGGGCTCAAGTTGCACAGTAATGGCATCGATGTTTTCTTGCAAATACTCATATATCTGTGTGTCCTCCTCTTTTTTCTTGTCCAGCTCTTTTGTTTTCGCATGAGTATATGTCCTTGTCACTTTCCCATGTGTTTGTGTTGTGTTGTGAGTTGTTTGTCACCTTTTGGACACCTTTGAGGGTGTTTTCTAGGTGTTTTTATGTGTTTGTGATTGCCTGCCATTGTTTCCTATGCAGTTCGAGTTCGGTTCGTCGAACGTTCGACGAGCCGAACTCGAGCGGGACGTCCGTTCGGCGAACCGACCTCGAGTCGAACCGCGACCGGTTCGCTCATCTCTAAGTGTGACATCTCACAGCAACCTCCTAGCAACTTACCAGCGATCCCTATCGTTGTTGGGATCGCTGGTAAGTTGTTTAGTGTGACTGGACCTTTAGAAGAACTGCTGACAATATTGGTGGTGTTGTAGATAAAAGGGATCATGTGGATTAAGTCGGACCTGCAGGGTTGTTTTGGGGGTTAATAAAGTAGTTTGTCTTTTATTTCAATTAAAGGATTTTTCAGTGTTTGTGTTTATTCACTAACAGATAAGTAATGGGGGGGAGGGTCTCAGACCTTGATAATAAAAATCAGTTCTTAGAAGCCTAAAATCGATGTACATAGAAGAATTTCCCCAAGCTGAATGTTTCATAGTATCTACTGCCTTAAGAAAATATTCACACCACAGTTTTCAATGTAACACCCACAAGTATTTATTTATTTTCTTGGGGTTTTATGTTATATTCCCAACACAAAGTCACAAGTATTTGTGAAATACAAAGGGAAATAATACTTATTTTTCTAAATATTTAAATATTTAAAAAATGTAAACCTGTTAATTGTGACATGCATTTGTATTTAGCCCCCTGTAGTCTGATGCCCCTAAATAAAATCCTGCATGATCAATTGCCTCCCGAAGTCACCTAAGTAGTAAATTGAATCCACCTGTCTTCTCAGTATAACTACAGCTTTTCTATGAAGGGCTCAGAGGTTTGTTTAGAATATTAGGGATAAAACAGCATCATAAAAATCAAGGAACACACCAGACAGGTCAGGAAAGAAATGGACATCATACACAAATGTAAGGCATATAACACGTCAAATCCACCACGACATGGCTGTCCACTTAAACTGACATACCAAGCAAGAAGAGTTAGAGAAGCAGTCAAAAGGTCCATGGTCACTCTGAGGGAGCTGCAGAGAGCCACAGCTCAGGAGGGAGAATCAGTCCAGAGCACAATAATTATGTTTGCATACTACACAAATCTGGACTTTATGGAAAAGTGGCAAGAAGAAAGCCAGTTTTGTAAGCAAGCCATGTGAAGTCCCATTTACAGTATGCAAAAAAAAATCATGTAGGAGACACAGCTAGCAAATAGAAGAAGGTGTGTTCTGTTAAGATTACATCAAAGTAGAAATTTTGGAGCTAAATGCAAATGCTAAGTGTGGTAGAAAATGAATACTACACATCACTCTGAAAATACCATCCTGTGAAATATGGTGATGGCAGCATCATGCTCTGGGGATGATTTTCATCAGCATGGACAGAGAAGCTGGTGAAAGTTGATAGGAAGCTGGCTGGAGCTAAATACAGGGAAATCCTGGAGGGAAACCTATTAGAGGTTTCATAACTTGAGACCCACCAGCAGGATGAGGACCATAAACATACAGATGTACAATGGAATAAGTTAGATCAAACCATATTCATATGTGTGAATGGAAGTCAAAGTCCAGACCCACAGTCATGGCCATAAGTTTTGGCACCCTTAAAATTGTTCCAAAAAATGAATGTTTTCTCTCAGAAAATTGTTGCAATTACGCGTTTTGTTATACCTATGTTTAGTTCCTGTGTGTTTTGCAACAATACAAAAAAATACTGAGAGAAAACACAAATTAAATATAATTTAACAGAAACAAAAAAAAACTAATAGTTCAAATCACCCCCCTTTCGCCACATTGAAAATTAAAGGGTTAAAAAAATTAAAAAGTATACACACATTTGGTATTGCAGCATTCAGAAATACCCGATCTATCAAAATATAAAATCAATCAATCAATCCAATTTGTAAACAGCGTAGCTGCAAAATATTCCAAGCCCCAAAATTAAGGGTTTTTTTCATCACAAATTTTATATGATATATGGTATGTCCCCTGATGAAGAGGTGAAACATGCGTTGGGACTCTGGAGGCCTCACACTGGGGAATAGATAGGTTGGTACCTTATCTTACTACTAAGCACTATGGGCTTACTATATTAGATGACATGGGCATAGTCATTACTAGTATTTATAGCAGATTGATAAGTTGTAATTTATTGTTGCACTGATCTTGTTCAAATAGTTGCATATATTGATTGGACCATAGGTTATGATATATTATTGTGATCTTATCATATTAGGTACACTGGTACTTTCAACATATGCATTGACAGTAGCCTTATTAGTAATTTAGGTGCACTTAGTACAAGTAACTATGTATTACATGATTGTGCGCAATGGATGGCTAGTTTTACTATTGAATTATATATACTATATCTATTAGAGGTTTCTAACTTGCCCTTTTTAAGAGTACATGGTACCATTACATATAATAAAATCTATATTCGGTATGTCTGTAAATTAATGAATGTAATGATTGTGGTAAGGTGATCTGATTTGGACTTCTTTCTTTTTTAATGTTCTCTTAATATTTTATGGTAATTTTGAATTAAATTGAGTTTTACTTACTTGGGTTATTTGCACCATTTTTCTCTTCGGAGACATTAGTAAAAGGCTTCAGATACTAGCCTGAGCATGCCAATATTACATCTCCCCAGTAATCACAAACACTAGAATGTATGTCCGAAACAAGCAAAGTAGATTAACAACTAGGCTATACTTTGACCTAGCTGGCCTTCGCTAACAGGGCAACATGGATGCCGCGATCTGGTTACTGAGGCCTATGCTACGCCATTCAAAGTGTGCACAATGATAGAGAGTCACGGTAACGCTGAGGGGGGGATGTATCAACTCCCGGGGGTTTCTTGATGATTGTCGGTACGCACTTCCTCCAGCAGGGCTGGGGAGAGCTTTTCTTCTAACTCAATTCAGATTTGCCGACCTTGGGAACATCTTCTGCTTTTTATGGTACTCGCTCAACAATGAACAGGGAACTCTCAAGATCCGGCTTGTGGTGTCACTTGCAGTTGGCACTGTACCTCTTCCAAAACCATGGTTCGCAGACTCCACACAGGCAGCATGAATCGCTCTTTCTGCATACAAAGGCTTAACCTATCTTGTCACTGCCCCAAACTCTTTTGTCCCTCCTTTTCTCTTTTCCGCACTTTTTGCTCGAGTTAGCCCAAAAGTTCTCAGATCAGAGGAGAGGCGCCGGCTGAGCCGGCCAGTCCATAGTAAACAGGAAACAGGGGAGCACTGTCTCTTAAAAGCAAAGTGCTTTCTACAATTCGTAGCAGCGAAACCCCCTACACGTATCTCCGGTAGCATGAACTGGCCACAACGTACTGGGCTCTACAACGTACTGGGCACTACAACGTACTGGGCATAACAATGTACTGGGCACTAAAATGATAGATTTCCAATTTTCACAACCAACATTCATTGCTGCCTGTATCTGCAAAACACCCATGGAGTAAAAATTGTCTCTTCACTTGTAGTGAAATTCCTAGAGGAGTATTGTAACGCCCTGTGCTCGGCCGCAGCCGAGCCACTCGGATCTGGGCTCGTTGGTGGGTGGCTCGAGCGCCTCCGGACCCAGGGTCACTTCGCTCTGAAAGGATGCTGGCGCTACGTAGGGGGGTGGTTGGTAGGTGTACGGCCGGAGCCGTGTTTGAGTTCGTGACGCCACCCACGGGATGTGGTGAAGGTGTAGACACCACCGCTGCAGTTACGGGGCACATGGTTATGCAGCAAGATGTTAACCCCTCTGTGGGCAGGGATAATGGCCCCGGGACCCGTTGGGAAGAGCTGGGCAGTGCAGGGCGGTGCGCGGCCGGATAGCACTATGTTGCTCACATTGACACACACAAGTCTCTGGTAAACAAAGTTGATGGTGGTCGGTGCCTGCAGCTGGCTGCATCTGGTCCCCCACCCGGTTCGGTGGTCTTTGCCTTTCTCCTGCACCGTGTAGTGTGTATGTACACTGCCTTCGCTTCAGCGACGAGAGTCCACTCCCCGGCGGTATGTGTGTCGGGAAAGCCCGTTTGCCCGCAGACGCTGGCCCGTGGGATGTCTCTGCCTGTGCGGTGGCTTTCTATCCCCCTCGGTGGGCTGTTGTCTTCAGTCGGGACTTGGGTGGGAAAGGACCTATAGTCCAGACCTCAATCAGTGAATTAACTCAGTTCAGTAGCTTATGGACCTCATTTCAAAGTCTGAGTACCACCCTTTGTGCTCCGGTTTCCAGTCGATTCCCCGGGTCGGTACCAGCGGGCCACTACCCTGACCCGATCCACCACGGTTCCACCTGTCCGTCTTCCCGGCTCCTGCAGGCTAAGGCCACCGTCTGCCTCCTAGTCGAGGTACCAGGGCTACGACCCTGGCACCTGTCAGAATGCTGTAGACCTGCTACACAGGCCCGCTTCCACTCTCTTTCACTCCTGTCACTAATCTGACTACCACTGAACTTCACTCAGCACTGACTGTTTCCTGCCTCAGGCCCTCTGAACTCCTTGGTGGGTGTGGTCAACCACCTGGCCCTGCCCCCCTGGTGTGTCCATTAAGCTCTGAGGGAGGTGACTAAATATTGTTCTTTCCCTCCTGGATATTGCTGTATGGTTAAGCAGTACTGTTCAGCAGAAATTGTGTGACATATTTTAGTGTTAGTTTTTCTAATTTCCCTTTGTCAAAATGTAAAATCCGGGAGGTAAAACTGAATTTTTGTGATAAAAATTTAATTATTTTTTTCTTCACCACCCAATGGTATAAATTTCTGTGACACACATGTGTTGCCAATATGCTCACTGCATCCCTAGACAAATTAAGTGAGGGGTTTAGTTTGTAAGATAGGGTCACTTATGGGTAGATTTTGCTGTTCTGGTACCTTGAGGGCTCTGCAAATGTGACTTCCTCAAACCATTCCAGGAAAATCTTAAGTCAAATATGGTGCTCCTTCCTTTTATGAGCTTTATACTGTGCCTCAAAAGTAGTATTCAACCACATATTGATGTACTCAGGACAAATTGCACAAGAGGTTGTACCATTTATTTTCTCCCATTACTCCTTTTGAAAAATAAAAACTTGGGGCCAAAACAACATTTTAGAAGAAAAAAACTATCATTTTCATAAAATTCAGCCTAGTGTTCAATTCTGTAAATTGCCTGAGAGATAAAACTGTTCACTAATCCCCTAGATGAATTCCTACATATACGTAGCTTCCAAAATTAGGTCACGTTTTGGGATTTCGGCTGTTTTGGCATGTCAGCAGCGTTTCAAATGTGACATGGCATACACAATCTATTTTAGTCAAAAATGCCGCTCCTTCCCTTCTGAGCCGCACCAAGCACCTAAACCAGGGGTCTCAAACTCAGCTGGGTGTATAGGCTGCACATAGAAAAAAAATGGCCGCATTGATTCCAGCACAAAGTGAATTTTTTATTGGCACCATATTTTTTTTCTCTACATCTTTTCGATTTTTCAATCACTGATTTTGAACATTTATTGCTGATTTATTATAACAAATGTACACTATATATATGTACAGTATATACAAACTTTTTTTTATGGTAAAAAAAAAATGTATGCTTTATTTTTTTGTTGCTTACATTTTACCCCATTCTTGTAATTGATATAGTTTTACTATTAGCACCATATAGTAATTTTGGCCAATATCTTTTAGTAATGTACTCCATCCTGTTACGCATTCTGTAGTAATGTACCCATCCTTGTCCACATCCTGTAGTACATTGCCCCATCCTGTAGTAATGTGGCCAACCATGTCCCTTTTACTAATGTGCCCCTGCAGGTCCTCTTCTTGTTCTAATGTACCCTTTTCTGATCCTCTTCTTGTAGCAATGTCCCATCCTGGTCCAATATTGTGCCATTCTACACACACACACACACACACACACACACACACACACACACACATACACACACATACACACACACACACACACTAGCAAAGTCACATCCTGGTTCCCTATTGTGCAACTCTACACACACACACACACACACACCCACACACGCACACATACACACACACACACACCCATCCCTATTAAACGTTTGAAAATTGCAAACTCATCAAACTTTTTGCCAAATTTCCGATATTTTAATAAAATCAAAAAAAATCATCCTAAGTTTACTAATGGAAAAATGCTTGAGTTTCCCTTTGACTTGCACTATACTCTGGTACTCGAGTCGAGCCTGTCCAAGCGTTTGACTTGCTTGTTTCGAGTAACAAGCACCCGAACATGGTAGTGCTGAATGGTAGTGCTGACTCATTACTAATGATAACAGCTTTGCTACACAGACGTATATTTCAGGTAATGCACTTACTGCCTGCAATCCACACCTTTGACCAATAGAAAACATTTGGCATATTACACTGGTCAACATAAAAAAGTCATCTGCAAAGGTAATATGTCTGTTTTATGGAGTTTTATGTGTTGATTCCAAATATATGCTTAGTATTGCTCTATCACATAAAGTTTCTGAGATAGAAGTATTTTTATCACGTTATTTCTGCTTTTGCAATGTATGCTGGGCCACTCATGTGATATGCTCAAGTTGTTCAAATGGCCTTCGTGACTGGTTGAATATGAGGAAAGTGGCTATGCAATTTGCTGTCCCCATGATTTGGAGAGAAAGCAAAAATCATAGTGATGACTGCTACTTTTGTTTTGTCAAACTGAAGGGCTTTTCTACAAAGAACAAACATAAGATTAATTACCCTGAACTGGAATCTGTGATTAGGCCAGTTCCACATGATGGTACCTTGCCAGTTCCTGTACCATCGTTATCTGGATTAGATGAAAACGAAGTAGAATATGAAGACTATGGAGCTGAAGCTACTAGCGAAGACATGGAAACCTCAATTCAAGATGAGTATGTACCTGATGGAACAGCCAGAATGCTTTACTCAACATGAATTAAATTATCTCATCAGAGACCTTTCATTGTCAAAAGATAAAGCTGAACTTCTTGCATTTAGGTTAAAACAGAAGAATCTTCTTCATGATGATGTCAGTATGTTATTACTGAAACAGAAGTAACACTTTAACACAATTTTTCACAGTTGATGGACCAATGGTGTACTATAACAATGTAAATGGTCTCTTTGAAGAACTGAATCAAGAGTATTTTGTTGCAGATTGGAGATTGTTTATTGACTCATCCCAGAGACGTTTGAAAGCAGTGTTGCTTCACAATGGAAATATGAAACCATCAATCCCCATTGCTCACTCATGTCATCTAAAGGAAAGTTATGAAAATCTGTCAGTTGTTTTGGATGCTATACAATATGAGCATTATCACTGGAATATATGTGGAGATTTGAAAGTGATTGGTCTGCTAATGGGAATGCAAGGAGGTTTCACAAAATATTGTTGCTTCTTGTGTTTATGGGACAGTAGAAATACAGTAGAACATTATGTTCATCGTGAATGGGGAGAAATATCTATGCTCCAGGTATAGACAATGTTCAGCATAATCCTTTAGTTGCTCCAACAAAAATCTTTCTTTCTTCACTAAATATAAAGTTGGGATTGATTAAAAACTTTGTGAAAGCCATGGCAATGACAAATTCACAAGGGTTCCAGTACATTTCACAGGAATTCTCCAGCATTTCACCAGCAAAACTGAAGGAAGGGGTATTTGTTAGTCCTTAGATCAGAGAGCTTATAAGAGATGATGTGTTTGAAGGAACTCTAAATGATAAGGAATTGAGATCTTGGAAAAGCTTCAAGTGGATCTGTGAAAATGTCTTAGGAAAAAATAAATCTCCAGAATATGTTGAAGGTGTTGAGGAACTGCTAAATGCATACCAGTGTCTTGGATGTCGCATGTCTCTGAAAATGCCCTTTCTGCATTCATATTTAGATTTCTTCCCTCAAAATCTTGGGTATGAAAGCAATGAACAAGGTGAGCGGTTTCACCAGGACATTAAAGTAATGGAACCCCTCTACCAGGGTTTTTGGAATGATTAAATGATGGCAGATTACTGTTGGATGTTATATAGAGAAAACCCTGAAAAATCGTATCAACGACAGTCTAATGTCAAGAACGTTTTATTTCAACTCTTATTTTGGTTTCTATTTTGCATGTGAAATTATTTTGGTTCAATAAAAACTGTTTTGTAAGGTGAAGATTTTTTTTTTCTGACATGCAGATTGCGGTTTTCTTAATGTCGCAAGTATATTTCTTATACCTTATAATAATAATGCTGCTCCATGGAAACTATATGTACTACAGAAAAATGATATACATTTCTGAAATCAGGACAAAAAGAAGATTCAGAAAAGTACAAAGTCAACTGCAGTGATTACAAAAAATATTTTTTTTAGATCTGTGTTATGAAACGAAAAATCCGGCAAAGATTCACATCGGGTTTCGGTAGTGCTTATGACATGGGCAGCTTACAGATATTGAAAGGTATTATAAATGCAGAGCATTACATACTGTTATAAAAAGAAGACGGGGTGCTACACAATGATAGACATGGACTTATCCCAACTTTTCAAAATATGTTGCTGTTATCAATTTCTAATATTTTTTTTAAGTGAAATGGAAAAATGTTTAACTGTCACTTTCTGATCTGTGTTCTGTTTTGTTGTGAATAAAATACAGTAAGGGGCCCTTTGCACACTACGTGTTATGTCACCGCCGGAGTGTGCTCCCGCAACTTCTGCTCCGAACGCCAGGCGACGCCGTGTTCCTGCCGTGGATGGTGCTGGTTATGGGAGAGGAGTCGATGCCAGCAGCACTGGAGGGCGCTGGGCTGGGTTATCTTGGGAACTGCAGTACCGCTGGCTGACTGTGGGTGGCGTGTGCCTTCCAGCTGAAGTTGCCAGTGTTCAGCTACAGCCAATGGGAAGACACCACACCCTTCTTATTCCCCCTCCTGTCACATGACCACTGCTAGAGATAGTTCTGATTTCCTGGCTCCTGGTCTGCCCTATTCTGTTTTGTGATTCCTGTGTGATGACTTCTGCATGTTTTCTGACTACCCTTCTGCCTGCTGTTTTTCTACCTCGCTGCCCGATCTGGATTTAACCTCTGCTCCGTTTTCTGATTACGTCCTTGTCTGCCAATTCTGTCCTTGTTCTGCTATTCCTGGTTTGACCCTGCCTGACAACTACTCTCATCAGACTGCAGCCTTCCACAGGTAGTGATCTCCAGGGCCCTGTGTATTTCCAAATCCCTGTATAGGGGTTAAAGGGTTTCAGGGTTCTCGGGGTTCCTGCTTGGTGAGTTGCTTCCCTCTAGTCTGTCCATTACATCCCCCCTGAGTGTGTTGATCCAGTCAGGCATTACACTACGACATCGCAGGTGCAATGTCGGTGGGGTCCAATCGAAATTGACGCACTTCCAGCATCGCTCTCGACATCGTAGTGTGTAAATCGTTTTAGCTATGATTACCGAGCGCAAAAGCGTCGGTATCGTATGATCGGTGTAGTGTCGGTCATTTTCATTATTTTGGCTGCTGCGACGGTAAGATGTTGTTCCTCGTTCCTGCGGCAGCACACATCGCTGTGTATGAAGTCGCAGGAGCGAGGAACATTTCCTACCTGCATCCTGTCTGTAATGCGTAAGGAAAAAGGTGGCCAGGATGTTTACGTCCCGCTCATCTCCGCCCCTTTGCTTCTATTGGCCGCCTGCCGTGTGACGTCGCTGTGACGCCACACGACCCGCCCCCTTAGGAAGGAGGTGGGTCGCCGGCCAGAGCGACGTCGCAGGGCAGGTAAGTGCATGTGAAGCTGCCGTAGCGATAATATTGGCTACGGCTGCTATCACAAGATATCGCAGCTGCAACGGGTGTGGGAACTATGGCGCTCGGCATCGCAGCATCGGCTTGCGATGTCGTAGTGTGCAAAGGGCCCCTAAGTCTATAAGAGATTACAAAATCATTGCATTCTTGTTTTATGTTAATTTTTGATAGCGTCACAACTTTTTTGGATTTGGGGTTGTATGTTAAATACAACTGCTGTATATCTAGCAGAAAAAAATAATCTTGCAAGTACAGCATAGACTAGTTTGAGTGTACTGTAGATGCAGCAGTGATGTATGTACAGTTAGGTCCAGAAATATTTGGAGAGTGACACAAGATTTGACATTATAGCTGTTTACAAAACATATTTAAGATACAGTTGTATACTGTATATCCGCTTAAAGTGCAGACTCTCATCTTTAATTTGATGGTATTCACATTCGGGTTTAGGAATTCCAGCTCTTTAATGGTGGATGATTGCAGAATACTTTACATGATGAAAAAAAACCTTCCCAAAATCCACCCAAGCAAAGACGACTTTCCAAGAAGTAGGTGTTTTATTGTCTAAATCTACAATAAAGAGAAGACTTCATGAAAGCAAATACAGAGGGTTCATCATAAGGTGCAAAACATTAATCAGCCTTAAAAATAGAAAGGCCAGATAAGACTTTGTCAAAAAAACTTATAAAGACGTCAGCCCAGTTTTCGAAAACCATGGTATGGACAGATCAAACTAAGATTAGCCTGTACCAGAATGATGGGAAGGGGAAAGTATGGAGAAGGCTTGGAACGGCTTATCATCCAAAGCACCCCACATCCTCTGTAATATGGAGGCAGTGTGATTGATTGCACGACGCTTCACAGTACAGATAGACAACGACCCAAAAACATGCTGTGAAAGATGGAGCTAAGTGGTTTGGTAGGATTATAGTTTGTGGAGAGCAATGAATATACATTATGGATTAGCCATCAGCTGAAATCGGCATGTGAACTGGGGGGCATGTCAGTGAGACATCATATACTGCTCATCACTTACACGCCAAAGTCAGTCACCGGAATCAGAAGAGAATACCCCACACCTGGGAAGCAGAGGAAAGGAGTAGAATTGTTTACTTTTTTGTGTTAAAAAAGCAGCATAATGGGAGACTTATATACCAGGATGACCTGATGATAGGGGATATATACACCAGAATGGGGAACATATATACCAGGTTGGGGGACTGTCACGCTCCCCGGGTCCCCTGCGCTGCCCTCCGGCTCACCTGTCACGCTCCCCGGTTCCTCGGTCCGGTCACCGCCGCTCCCCGCTCTCCTGCGTCCATTGCCGGCGCGTCCCCGGCGTCCTGGTCCCCGCTCCCGGCGCCCGTCGGCTTCTCAGCCCCAGCCCGGCTCTGCTGCTTCCTCCTCCCAGCTTCCTGCTCTGGCTTCTGGCACTCGGGCCGCGCACATGCGCATTAGGGCGCGCGCGCGGTCATTGACCCTTTCTTAAAGGGCCAGCGTCCATTAACAGGAAATGAAGCACACAGGTACAGGGTATAAAGGGGTTTAATGTCCAAGTGGGCGGGGCCTGATCTTCGTGTTTCTCAAGCTAGGAGTCAGGTCTCCTTGTGTTCCTGTGAGATACTCACCTCTCTCTCTTCTAGAGCCGAGCCTGCTTCGCCATCCGGTCCTGCCGAATCCCGAAACCCCGAACGCTGCCTATCTGCCATCCTGACAGTCCGTACCATCTCGGATCCCTGCGGTGACCCGTCATCTCGCTCCAAAGGTTCCGGACCCCGCCTGACATCTTCTCGGCTTCCGAACCTGAGCTCCGTCACCCGGACTACCTTCAGTGACTCCGTGGTCCCAGGGACTTCTCCGTTACACTCTGTGCACGGACTGTTCTGCTGCCTCTAGTGCTCCAGCTACCGGACCCCTTACCATCATCAAGGAGTTCGGCCCAGTGGATCCACCTCCTGGGTCTGCCCGTCCACCTGGCCCTAACAGTAAGATCAGGCCATGGATCCCGCTGAAGCACTAGCAGCCGTACAGGAGGAACTCCAATGCCAGCGTGAGACTCAGACCCGCATGCTGCAATTCATGTCTTCTGTGGACGCCCGCCTGAACACGCTACAAGCGGCAGTTACGTCTTCACCATCCCGGGCTTCCACTAGACAATCCACGGCTCCAGCTCCCGTGGTGACTTCTTCGGATGCTTCCAGACTTCGTTTGGCCTCACCACCCCGGTACGCCGGAGACCCCAAGACCTGCAGGGGATTCATAAACCAATGCTCCCTCCATTTCACGCAGCTGCCGCATTTGTTTGCCTCCGACCAAGCCAAGGTCGCCTTCATCATGTCCCATCTAGAGGGTGAGGCACTGGCGTGGATGAACCCCTTGTGGGAGAAGGGGGATCCTGTGACCACGAACATCCAGGAGTTCCTGCAGGCATTCCGTGGCACCTTTGACGAGCCCGGACGCGCCTCCGCGTCTGCTTCATCTCTTCTCCGGTTACGTCAGGGGACCCTGACGGTGGGTCAATACGCAATCCGGTTTCGCACCTTGGCTTCGGAACTCGGGTGGAACAACGAGGCCCTAACCGCCGCCTTCTGGGAAGGACTCTCTGGGCGAATTAAAGATGAGCTGGCGGGTCGTGACGTACCGTCCACCCTGGATGCCCTGATTACCCTAGCGACTCGAGTGGACATTCGCTTTCAGGAGCGATCCAAGGAAGTGTCCCGTGAGAGACGTCCGGTACGGCATTCCTCTCCTCCGCAGAAGCCCGCCGTACTTCAGTCAACGGCATCTGGGGCCCCCGTCCACGAGCCCATGCAGATCGACCGAGTGCGGCAGTCCGAACAACGTCGAGCCGAGCGGCTCGCCAAGGGCCTCTGCTTTTACTGCGGAGAGGGCACACACCTGCTACGCTCCTGTCCAGAGAGGCCGGGAAACTCCAAAGCCTAGGGTTGGTAGGAGAGGCCACCCTAGGTGCTGGGACTCTCTCAGACCCGGTTACGTGGACTGTGCAAGTAACAACGGTAGAGACGCAGTTCACGGCTGAGGCGTACCTCGATTCTGGGGCCGCAGGCAATTTCATCCAGCAGGCCACGGTGGACAAGTACCAGGTGCCGGTTACTCCACTCGACAAGCCCCTAGTGATTGCCTCTGTGGATGGGAGACTCCTTTCTGACACCATCTCCTGGATCACCAGGCCGGTGGAACTGCGTATCGGTGCCCTGCACACCGAGAACATCGCTCTCTACGTCCTCCCACACATGTCCCATCAAATCTTGCTGGGACTTCCCTGGTTACGGACACACGAACCATCAGTCAGCTGGGGCACTGGTGAAATCACTCGATGGGGTTCTTCGTGCCATGATAAATGTCTGAAGACCATCTAACCCGTCCGACGACCTCCGGTTCCAGAGAACCTACCGGGACTGCCCTCGGCCTATTGGTCCTTCGCGGACGTCTTTGATAAGAAGGAATCTGAGGTACTTCCGCCACATCGTCCTTACGATTGTGCCATCGACCTGCTCCCGGGAACAACACCACCTCGAGGACGGATATATCCATTGTCTCCAGCCGAAACAAGGGCCATGTCTACTTACATCACAGAGAGCCTGGCAAGGGGATTCATTCGGAGATCCTCCTCTCCTGCTGGAGCAGGCTTCTTCTTCGTGAAGAAGAAAGAAGGCGACTTACGCCCATGTATAGACTACCGGGGATTGAACCAAATCACCGTAAAAAAACAAGTACCCTCTGCCGCTCATCCCCGAATTGTTTGACCGGCTTAGAGGAGCTCGTGTGTTCACCAAGTTGGATCTTCGGGGTGCCTACAACCTAGTCCGCATCCGCTCTGGGGACGAATGGAAGACCGCGTTCAATACTCGCGATGGACACTATGAATACTGCGTGATGCCCTTCGGCCTGTGTAACGCACCAGCAGTCTTCCAAGAATTGGTGAACGACGTTTTCCGGGACCTTCTCTACGTCTGTGTGGTGGTATATCTGGATGATATCCTTGTCTTCTCTCCGGACCTCCAGACCCACAGAGAGAACGTGCAGCTGGTTCTACAAAGACTCAGAGAGAATCGTCTGTACGCCAAGTACGAGAAGTGTGTCTTTGAGCAGTCTTCTCTCCCCTTCCTGGGTTACATCATCTCCGATACCGGACTGCAGATGGATCCAAAGAAGGTCTCCTCCATTCTCAACTGGCCTCCTCCTTCTGGACTGAAGGCAATCCAACGCTTTCTGGGATTCGCCAACTATTACCGCCAGTTCATCCCTCACTTCTCTGCACTGACTGCTCCTCTCTCAGCCTTGACCAAGAAGGAGGCTAACCCTAAGGACTGGTCACCGGCGGCCGACGCCGCGTTTGGCTCTCTGAAGCGGGCATTTGCCTCCTCCCCTGTGCTCCACCGTCCGGAATTAAACCGACAGTTCACCTTGGAGGTGGATGCCTCCTCCTCGGGAGCCGGAGCAGTGCTCATGCAGAAGTCCTCCTCCGGGAAGATGGTGACTTGCGGTTTCTTCTCCAAAAGCTTCTCAGCGCCTGAACGCAACTACACCATCGGAGACCGAGAACTATTGGCAGTCAAACTGGCTCTGGAGGAATGGCGCTACCTTCTGGAGGGAGCAGTATACCCCGTGATCATTTACACGGACCACAAGAACCTAGAATACCTGCGGTCCGCTCAGCGACTGAACCCACGGCAAGTCAGGTGGTCCTTGTTCTTTGCCAGGTTCGATTTCCAGCTCCATTTCCGACCCGCGGACAAGAATGTACGCGCTGATGCCTTGTCCAGGTCTTTCATGCCCATGGAGCAGGAGGAGGAGACATCCCAACCCATCATCTGTCCTAGTAAAATCATTCTGGTGGCCCCTGTCACCCTGGCCCAGATACCGCCCGGGAAGACCTATGTCTCTGAGACTGACAGGCAAAAAGTGTTACACTGGGGCCATGCCTCGAAAACAGCCGGTCATGCAGGTCAGAAGAGAACATGGAGTGCGATTGTACGTCATTACTGGTGGCCATCCCTTCGCACGGACGTCGCTGCTTTTGTCTCTGCCTGCTCCTCTTGTGCCAGGAACAAGACGCCCAAACACCTGCCATATGGCCGTCTTCTGCCTCTGCCTATACCCTCAGTTCCGTGGCAACACATTGCGATGGACTTTATTACGGACTTGCCATTGTCCTCCGGACACACAGTCATATGGGTCGTGGTGGATCGGTTCTCTAAAATGGCTCATTTCGTCCCTATGGCTGGACTGCCCTCTGCTCAGGAACTCGCGGACGCCTATATACATCACATCTTCCGCTTGCATGGCTTTCCATCACACATCGTGTCCGACAGAGGAACTCAGTTCACCTCCCGCTTCTGGAGGGCTCTCTGCAAACATCTGGGAGTGACTCTGGACTTTTCTTCAGCCTACCATCCTCAGTCTAATGGCCAAGTGGAAAGGGTCAATCAAATCTTGACCTCCTTCTTACGTCACTACGTTAACGCCCATCACGACGACTGGTCCACGCTTCTTCCATGGGCTGAATTCTCCCATAACCACCACGTCAGTGAGTCCTCCTCCAGCTCTCCCTTCCATGTCGTTTACGGACTTCAGCCCTCTGTTCCATTGCCTGTATCCCCTTCTTCGGATGTCCCTGCTGCTGATGCTGTAGCCCGTGACTTTGCAACCATTTGGGACTCTGTCAAGGCGTCCCTTGGGCGTGCCTCCTTGCTGATGAAGAGACACGCAGACAAGAGACGTCTGGATCCTCCGTGTTTCTCTCCTGGAGATCTAGTCTGGCTTGCTTCCAAGTACGTCCGATTAAAGATACCATCCTACAAGCTGGGTCCTCGCAACATCGGGCCGTTTAAAGTCCTCGGCAAGATCAATGAGGTCTCCTACAAGCTACAGCTCCCGGCCACGATGAGGATACCCAACTCCTTCCACGTCTCCCTGCTCAAGCCGGTTGTCCTTGGTCCCTTCTCCGCTGCTGCCAGTTCGGCTCCTCCTCCAATTGCCGATGATGACATCTATGCGGTAAGAGATATCGTGGCCATGAAGACCGTACGGGGTCGACAGTTCTTCCTGGTGGACTGGGCAGGGTATGGTCCTGAGGATAGGTCCTGGGAGCCTCGGGAGAATGTGGGCACTCCGCTGATCCGTGCCTTCCTGTCCCGGTTGCGGGGAGGGGGGCGTGGGGGGGGTACTGTCACGCTCCCCGGGTCCCCTGCGCTGCCCTCCGGCTCACCTGTCACGCTCCCCGGTTCCTCGGTCCGGTCACCGCCGCTCCCCGCTCTCCTGCGTCCATTGCCGGCGCGTCCCCGGCGTCCTGGTCCCCGCTCCCGGCGCCCGTCGGCTTCTCAGCCCCAGCCCGGCTCTGCTGCTTCCTCCTCCCAGCTTCCTGCTCTGGCTTCTGGCACTCGGGCCGCGCGCATGCGCATTAGGGCGCGCGCGCGGTCATTGACCCTTTCTTAAAGGGCCAGCGTCCATTAACAGGAAATGAAGCACACAGGTACAGGGTATAAAGGGGTTTAATGTCCAAGTGGGCGGGGCCTGATCTTCGTGTTTCTCAAGCTAGGAGTCAGGTCTCCTTGTGTTCCTGTGAGATACTCACCTCTCTCTCTTTTAGAGCCGAGCCTGCTTCGCCATCCGGTCCTGCCGAATCCCGAAACCCCGAACGCTGCCTATCTGCCATCCTGACAGTCCGTACCATCTCGGATCCCTGCGGTGACCCGTCATCTCGCTCCAAAGGTTCCGGACCCCGCCTGACATCTTCTCGGCTTCCGAACCTGAGCTCCGTCACCCGGACTACCTTCAGTGACTCCGTGGTCCCAGGGACTTCTCCGTTACACTCTGTGCACGGACTGTTCTGCTGCCTCTAGTGCTCCAGCTACCGGACCCCTTACCATCATCAAGGAGTTCGGCCCAGTGGATCCACCTCCTGGGTCTGCCCGTCCACCTGGCCCTAACAGGGACATGTATACCAGAATGGGTCCAAGATAGGGATCATATATACCAGGATGGGGACATATATACCAATATGGGGGACATATATACCAGTATGGAGGACATAAACACCAGGAAGGTGGGCATACTGTATACACCTGGAAGGGGCCCAGAATGGGCGACACTAGTACAGAATTGGGGGACATTACCCTCATAACAGTGTCAGCAGCAAATCCCCCATAACAGTGCATTGTGATGACTTCTTTTCTTAAAAATGTTGTTTAATGTTTTCCTCCTCTAAAACCTAGGTGCATCTTATAGTCCAAAAAATACAGTAATAAATTTAACACAACAGTGGGAGTAATGCAAGAGCATAAGACCAAACAACAAAATATGCCTATGTCATGCTAGGTAGGGGAAAGTACCAAGCGAATGGCGAAAGGGAAGGGAAACCCTATGTCTAGGGAAGGGGGAGATGATGACCCCTGATCAAACCTATTACTGGGCTCTGGCTTCCCTCACCAACCTAGATAGGATCTGCACCCATGCACTGAGCTGTATACCCGAACCTTGGTGGACCTGAAGTAGGCCCTAGGTAGGGAACGGATGGGATGAGCCCTTGGTCAATTCTACTAAGCTCTAAAGAAGACACAGGGACAACAAACAAGGTAAAATAACAAATAACTTATCATCAAGAAGATTTAGAGAGAGGGACTGCAAAATCCAACAGTTACTCCAGATGATTGCATGCCGACTGCTTGCACTCAGGATCTATAGGTAGTTAGAGCTATCACCAGCACAGACCAGAAAGAAATGAGGGAATTTAGGGACACAAATGGAAGAGCTTATGGAAACAGCTGAAAGGGTGAGGAATTCAAAAGGGTCCTAAAGGGAAAGGAATGAACCCCAAGCAAAGGAGATACATAAGATACCATATATATCAAGCTGGAATAATAATAAAAGGTCAGGGATCAGTTGCGTATCCAAACTCTGCAACCTTCTATAGCCGGACATCACAGGACTGTCTGTCACTTGTGACACACCCATAACGGCCTAGAAGAAAGATAGCAATTTAGAATTTAGGAAATATAGCTGTGGAGGGGAAAGCGACCCACCACTGTAAAATATATTCAAGATACAGTTGTATAATATACAGTATATGTGCTTAAAGTGCAGACTCTCAGCTTTAATTTGAGGGTATTCCCATCCTATTTTCAGTAAGGGTTTAGGAATTCCAGATCTTTAATATGTAGCTGACGATGGATGATTGCAGAATCCTTTCCATGATCAAAAAAAGTCTATGCAACATCCACCCAAGTAAAGAAGACTTTCCAAGAAGTAGGTGGTTCATTGTCTAAGTTTACCATAAAGAAAAAACTTTATGAAAGTAAATACTGAGGGTTCATCACAAGGTGCAAAACATTAATCAGCATTAAAAATAGAAAGGCCAAATAAGACTTTGTCAAAAAACTTCTAAAGACATCAGCCCAGTTCTGGAAAAGCATACTTTGGACAGATGAAACTAAGATTAGCTTGTATCAGAATGATGGGAAGCAGAAAGTATGGAGAAGGCTTGGAATGGCTCATAATCCAAAGCACATCACATCCTCTGCAATGTGGAGGCACTGATTGCATGGGCATGCATGACTTCCAGTTTCTTGGTCACTAGTGTTTATTGATGATGTGACTGAAGACAGAAGCAGCTGGATGAATTCTGAAGTAAAGCTTCAAACAGCTCACCAGACTCTTGAATATGGGCGCAGTGCCTGGAATCCTGGACCGGTAACCAGGTGAAAACTTGAACCAATGAAAAAATAGTAGATCCAGCTTCCAGTTCACAAAGTTAAAACATGGCTTTATTGAAAACTAATTAAAACCGTAAAAAAATAATAATCAAAGTAGACTAGCTCATTTCAAACAGGTTTACTGCTCTTAATCATGACATCATCAGACATTAACACAACACATTTATATATCCCTACACCCCTTCAGGTGGGGCTCTAAACACCGTCAATTAATCATGAGAATCACTTGCTGGTAACAAAAAAACAACACACATAAAATGCAAAAATTCATAAGTTTCATGGAAGCATATTCAAGAGCAATTTTCCAAAAAATAATAAAACATTTTTTATTATTCTCTCTTTTCCTTCTTCCTTGTTTTCTCTATATAAATTCTTGTAAATGTAGAGGATTTTTTGCTAGGAGGTAAACTTGTCAACTAATTACCTATACTAAGCACTATAAAGAACATAATCCATAATTAATCAGCAACATAGTGAATACACACATATCTCACTTGCAGATAAATGATCTAAATGTTAATAAAAATAGAACAAATCTGTCTTATAATTTAAACCCTTTGGATAGCTAGTCCCCAGCTTGAATATCCAATATTCCCTCTTATATAGCAACTTGATCCAATCATCCCTCTGGGTGGTCTAGTCACCCGCTCAATACCTCTCACAGAAAGAGATGAAATGACCCTCTGATGCTGTTCAACAAAATGTCGCGATAGGCCTCACATAGACCCCTTCACTCCAAGTGGTTGCAGAACTGCATCCCATATATGTTCAGCAATGCAGATTTTAAATTTTCAGGACGTACTGCCCACATAACACAAATTGCAGCTATTGCATACCAGGTGAGTCGTGCTGCAATTCATGTATTGCTTGATATTATATGTGCACATATTATCAAAGTTACCAAATGTGTCCACACATGACAAATGTCGGCATAAATTGTTGGTATATGCAACAGACAAGGACTTCTTTGTATGTGTGATGGAGGACTTTATGCTGATCTAACAGTAGATGACGATGTTATGTAACGTTTCCTTACTCACTGTATTGTAAAAAGTCTTTTGATTTTTCTTCTTGGTTTTGCTTTCTCTTCCTGATGCAATGCTGTATGATTGTGCATATTTTTACCTCATGTTCCAGAAGTAAAGAGCTTGTTATCCCATGTAATCTGCTCTGTGAACTTTCTTCTGCAACTGGGAAGCTACAAGCTGTGCAACATAAATTACATTTATTCTGACCATATTTGAAATTCCCATTGTGACTAGATCGATTTGAAACATTAGTATGGGAGGAATCAAAAAGACTGAGTTAAAGGAGTTTACCAATGGACATGGCCCTACAGGCTGAATGTCTGATGCCTGCCTCCATATTTTCTTGTAACTTATCATCTTGGAAAAGTAATGAAATGTTCTTATTAAAAATATAAACAATTTTAGAATAATCAGTGCTATATGATGTTACAAAAGCAATTCTACTACTTTGTTTAGAATCATTTCGATTACAAATAACATTATTGTCACCCAAAAGGGAAGACCTAGACTTCACACCGGCTATTTTCTGTGACCTGTTCAAACTGGCATTAGTATAGCCTCTTGATAACACAAGTTTCCATCAGGGATTTGAATCCACTTAAGCAATTTATGGACCTCCAAAAAATATCCAGGGCCATTTAGAGAAATTGGAGGATTCAATTATGCGTCTGAAAAAGAAGAAATTTGATCGTGATCTAAAAGATTACAAAGAGGATATGGTCTACACCTGGCATGAGGTATGGAAAAGCACCATACCCCAGTCTATATTTAGATCACTGTCAAATGGTGGCAGACAGCGTTCCTCTTCTAGTAAGGTTAGCTTTAGTTCCTCTGACTCGGAGTTCTCTAATTTTGTCTCCAGTAATGATGAGTTTAGTAGTCCAGTCGGAACACAATCCTATGGGAGATCCCCTCGTTTTCTGGCCCAATTTTGGGGAACAAAAATGACCAGGGCACAGGGCAGGATGGAAGCACAACAAGAAAAAGCATGGCGTTTTATTCCTGCCAGAGAAAGAAGTAAATTCATCTGATGCAGAGGTGGATTCATTCAATGTTTTGAACTTGTCGGCTACAATTATTACAGCATTTTTTCAATGACAGTGATTTTCCTTCTGAGTCTTTACCATCTGTTGCAACATCCTTTGATTCATGCCAACCTTCGGATTTATTATTCGAACATGATGTGTCTGTGAATGTTATTAACCCTACCTTTTCTTTTCAGGAACAGGTTGCTCTCACCACTTTAATGGATTTGGGTAATGCTTCAGATTCTGTTACTTCATGAGATTCCTGAATTTAAAATTTCTAACCCAACTTTCTATCCTAGGCAAGCTCATGTTCCTGCTATGGATTCTTTCCAGCGGGCCATGGAACGTGATTTAACACAATTATTGATATCTGATAGACCAAAGAGCCACAATATTTTTTCCAGGCACAGACGGGCCCTGGTTCAACTCCAAGGTAATTCCAATATTGTCATCCGACCCTAATCAAAGTTAATTTGTGGCGCCCTGGACTACTCAGGTCGTCATAGGGTTCTGCACAATCTTTTTCTCCCCGTGCAGGGCTCAATCCCTCAAGGTTCTGGGTCCGCAACTTGCGGTACTGCCTCCATGCCTCCACCAGCATCCACAAATCCTAGTTACACCTCGCACCACACCTGTCAGGCACACCAGTGAGCTGCTTAAGCTGGGATAGGGCCGCCCACCTAGGGGTCAGACAGAGTGGTGGGAGGGGGGAAGTCAGCGTGGGAGGAAGTGGAGAACAGAGCAGAGCTGACAGGCAGAACAGAAGTAGCTCCCAGTGAGTGAGGAGCTGGGAGTAGCAGCTCCCCAGAGAACAGAAGTAGCCCTCGACCTGTGAGGAGCTCAGAGGAAGCTGGGAGTTGTAGCTCCCAGGGGAAAAGGAGACCAGGTCGCAGACGGTGGTCTGGACCTAGAGGAGTCGGACCCCCGGTCGCAGGGAATTGAGGCTAGGTGCCTGAGACGTGTCTTGGAGGACAGTCAGCAGCCTGAGCCTAATCACCGGTCCGGGACCAAAGGCACGTCGGGGGTACACGGACCCTAGGTCGGGGAGAGGCTTCAAGCAACCTGGCAATTAACCTGCGGAGGACAGGGCCTTTATGGACTGTTCCCACGAAGCTCAGAGATCGGGGGCACTAGCGCAACAAGGGGGATAGGGCTTTCCAAGCAAAGCAGCCCACTCAAATCCCAAGCGTGAGCTCCTGAGAGCAAGCTCTTCTACTTAGCCACAGTGCGGAGCAGCGAAAGCTCCATGCTGACGGGCCACAAAGGACACTCTAAAATACGGTGCCAGGAGGCAGGCCACAGACCACCAGGCAGTACTGCAGGGGACGGGACCCGGACAAGCTCCCCCAAGAGGGCAGCGGCACCCAGAGACTTGGTTTACCACGTTGTCAGCATCTGCTTTCTTGCTGAGTGAGTACCTGATTAACCCCTGCAACCAGCGAGACTGCACTCCCCCTGCACTGCACCCCACCATCCCGAGTCCCAGGGCCTTTCCCTACCCGTGGAGGGTAACGTCATCTGGCTGCCCCACCTCATTGCCCTGGGTACTCCCAATGGCAGTGGCGGTACTCCCTATTACCACACACCACGGGTGGCATCACAAACTATATCTCCCCTGTAAATAGCCCCTTCTTCATTTCAGTGTGGCCCCTAGCCCCTGGGTTTGGAGACCCCCGAGCCACGAGTAATCACCCCCAGATCCAAGTGGTTCGACCGCTGCAGGGGCGGCAAACCTCAAACTTGGATTCATGAACAGGATTCGGACAGGACCCACTAACCTGGGTGATGTGCACCTTGAAATCCGAGCTGCGGTGTTAAACTCCCGTTTCTGCCATTTTCCACCATCTTTGGCACCAAAACACCATCTTCCAGACCAAAAGCGCGCGAAGCTGAAACCCCGCCCTTCGTCCTGAGAGTCTGTCTGGAACCGGAAGTTCCCAGAGTGCCCCAGCGCGAAAAATGAGTGGCTGGCAAAAACCAAGGGGGAACGTGAAGATGGAAGCGTCATAGCACTACCCCCACCAGACCAGGGTAATGCGGATGCAGCGGGCGCTGCTTCGGTTGCAAGAGCGGTGGCACCCGAGGCTGAGGCAGTCGCACCTATCATGCCGATCACCTTACCCTATGTGCCTGGCGCTGCCTGGCTCCTACAATATGATGACCGACCTGATGCATTGCAGGGATTCAAGCGGAAGATCTGCACAGTCCTTGATATGTATGCCCTGACCGGCCGGCAGCGAACTGTGGTACTGTGGTACTCGGTCAGCTGACAGACACCGCTGAGCTGGAAGTGGAAACTTGGACTGATTAGGACCGGACCTCGGTCCCCGCCATATTTAAATGGTTGGGAGCTGTGTTTGAGACCCGCACCATAGCTGAAAATAAGGTTCTACAGCTGCAAACAGCGCCCCAAGACTGCATCAGAGATTATGCCCTGAGACTGCAAGCAGCGCTACGGACTCTGAAACTGATCAACGACATCAGTGAACAGGAGGAGAACAAGATGCTTGTGGAGCATTTCCAACAGGGCCTGGGATCCGTGGAAGATTGTAAGCAAATACGGCTCTGGGCCCTGGAGCATCCTACATTAGACTTTGAAGTCTTGAAAGAACGGGTGATCAAAGCCCAGCAGCCTCCTGAGGCTACTGACTCTCCCCTCCAATCCAATCCTGACAAGCCGGCACCTCTCCTTTACATGTGAAGCCTCCTGCCTTAGCATTGCCAGAACCAACATCTTTGCTAACGCCCGTGGGCGGAGTCAGCAATTTATCTTCACAGGTGCAGCAGCTGAGCAGTGACTTCGCAAGAATCCTAGACGTGATACAGCTCAAGCTAAAGATCTAGCCAGCAGGGAAGATCCAGCTAGCTGACTGCCTGGAGCATGTCCCCTAGATGAGAGGGAGGACCTCGACATACAGAGGACAGAACAGCGACCGATATGGATAGCTTGTTTGCTATAAATGTAATTGTGACGCCCTGGCCGGGCCAGGTAGTCACAAATAGGGCCCCGCATTACACCCTTCCCTCACAGGTAACACACAGCCAACCTTAAAACCCTAGTCACCCCCAAAGGGCTTGATAGACACACCAGGGGGAGGAACCAGGCGGTTGGAAGACACCCACCTAGGAGTTTTAGACAGCCCGGGGCGGGAAAAGTAAGTTTAGTTTAGTGTCAGTGCAGTCTCAGAATGCAGTTAGAGTGGAGGTCAGGCCTGTGTCTGAGGCCTGAAGCAAACTGATAGGTACCAGGGTAGAAGCCCTGGTGCCTTTGGCTAGGAGGCAGATGGCAGTCTCTGTCAGCAGGAGCTGGGAAGACGGCTCGGTGGAACCGAGGTGGACCGGGACAGGGTTGTGGCCTGCCGGTACCGACTCTAGGAACCGACTCGGAAACCGGAGTACAAACTTGGGTACTCAGACCCTGAAGCTAGGCCCAGAAGCTACTGGACTTAGTTAATTAACTGATTGCGGCCAGGACTAGAGGTCCTGTCCCATCCAAAGTCCAGACTGTAGGCAACAGCCCACCGAGGGGGATAAAAGGCCACCACCACGGCTCAAAGATCCCACGGGCCAGCGTCTGCGGGCAAAGGGCTACTTAGGCGACCACAAGATGGGAGCAGACTCCTGAAGTTGCAAGCGCAGGCAGTCCACCATTCAAAACAGGTGCAGGAGAAAGACAGAGACCACCAGCCGGGTAGGGGAACCAGAACGCAGCCGGCTGCGGGCACCGACCACCATCACCTTGGTTTACCAGAGACTCGTCTGTTTTCTAATAGTGAGTACACCAGCACCCTGCGGTCGCCCATCTTCCTCCGTCGCCAAACCCCCAACGGGTCCCAGGGCCACCATCCCTTTCCACGGAGGGGTTAACAACTTACTGCACAACATCTCCCCCGGGTGCCCCGTAACTGCAGCGGTGGTGTCCAATATCACTACACACCATGGGTGGCGTCACGAACTCCGTACAGCTCTGCCCGTACATTAACGTCCCACATCCACCATCCCATCACTACCCCTTTTCATTTGAAGTGACCGTGAGGCCCCAGGGTCCGGAGACCCTCGAGCCACCCACAGAAAGGCCGTATCCGAGCAGCTCAGCTACTGAGAGTGGGACGGTACATAATAAGACTGGCTATTATGCCCGGATCTGTCTTTTAAACGGGCAACCCCTGGGGCCAAGGGCCAATCCCCAGGAATAAACTACCAAGGCCCAGCAAACTGGCGAGAGCGGTATGTGGGCGGGGATGGCCCATTGTTTCCATCACCCTGGATGGGATCCCGACCTCTGCTCTCCTTGATACCGGCTCCCAGGTAACAACTTTTCCTTATGTACTGTATGAAAAGTTCTGGTTAGATGATGAACTCACCCCGCCAGATGACAGCATTACCATCTACGCCGTCAACGGGTTACTAGTGACTCAAATTGGGTTCAAGGAGGTGACCATTAAGGTCGGCTGGGTAGAATTGACAAGGACTCATAGTCGTGCAGAATGACCCTAGTGACCGGAACCCTAAGATCATTTTGGGAACTAATGTCATTGAGAACTGTATGGGGGAAGTGTTGTTTTTACATCAACAGCTATCTGGGACTGCAGGAGCAGGGTGACAGAGGGTCCTGCAAGGAGAGATCCGAGCCCTTCTGCAGCGGCAACAGGTAAATCTATCTGGAGGCGAAATTGGCGGTGTACGGGTAATGGATGTAGCTCCCCTTGTAGTGCCCCCACGGAGTGAGATGATGATATGGTGCAGGGCAGCTGTAGGCTCCCGTGGACAAGATTACCAGGCAGTGGTAGAGCCCTGCCCTCAGAGCATTGGCCCACAGTGTTAACGGCAAGAGGGGGTAGTCGATGTCCGGAAGGGGAGGGTGCCAGTGCGAGTGTTGAATTGCGGGGAAGAGGAGGTTACATTGCCCAGGTATGCCACAATTGCCAAAGTGTCCACAGTAAACACAAATTCCATCCATACAGTGAATTCCCCAAACACATCAGATCAGTCCTCCATTGACAGTTCCCAGGGACAGTTAGAGAAGTGGTGCCAAGAGCTACATGTGGGCACTGACTCTGCACCTCCACATCCCAAGCAAGAGGTCAACAGGGTTGTGCAGGAGTACGAGCAGGTCTTTAGTAAGCATCCACTAGATTTTGGGTGGATAAAAGGGGTACAACACCACATACCCACAGGCGCTCATCCACCCATCAAGGAGAAGTATAGGCCCATACCACCTGCCCATTATCAGTGCGCAAAGGACATGCTGAAAAACATGAAAGAGTCTGTGGTCATCCATGATAGTTGCAGCCCCTGGGCAGCCCCCCTGGTATTGGTACAAAAAGAAAGACGGCACTATGAGGATTTGTGTGGATCGCAGACAAATCAACAAGATCACACACAAAGATGCCTATCCCCTACCCCGAATTGAGGAATCATTAGCTGCCTTTAAGTCTGCCACTTTTTTCTCTACTCTTGATCTTACTAGCGGATACTGGCAAGTGGCTGTTGCTGAGGAAGACCATGAGAAGACTACCTTTGCCACCCCGATGGGATTATGTGAATTCAACAACATGCCATTCAGACCATGCAATGCACCGGGAACATTTCAGAGACTCATGGAGTGCTGCTTGGGTCACTGCAACTTCAAAACTGTCCTGCTTTACCTGGATGACGTCATCGTCATCGTATACTCTAAAACTTATGAGGCACATCTGGAACACCTGGCGGAAGTATTCGAGGCGCTATCTAGGTATGGGATAAAGCTAAAACCATCCAAGTGTCACCTACTAAAGCCTAAAGGCCGCTTTACACGCAACGACATCGCGATTGCGATGTCGTTGGGGTCATAGAATTCGTGACGCACATCCGGCCTCGTCAGTGACGTCGTTGCATGTGACACGTACGAGCGACCGCTAACGAGCAAAAATACTCACCTTATCGTTGCTCGTTGACATGCTGTCCAGATCCCAAATATTGTTGCTGCTACAGGTATGATGTTCTTCGTTCCTGCGTCAGCACACATCGCTATGTGTGACATCGCAGGAACGAGGAACCTCACCTTATCTGCGGCCGCCGACAATGAGGAAGGAAGGAGGTAAGCGGGATGTTACGTCCCGCTCATCTCCGCCCCTCCGCTTCTATTGGGCGGCCACTTACTGAAATCACTGTGACGCCGAATGAACCGCCCCCTTAGAAAGGAGGCGGTTCGCCAGTCACAGCGACGTCGCTAGGCAGGTAAGTAGTGTGATGGGTCCGAGCGATGTTGTGCGCCACGGGCAGCCATTTGCCCGTGATGCACAACCGATGGGGGGCGGGTACGTGACTCGCCCGCCCAGGGCCTTGGGTGACTTGGTGTCGGGCTGGACTAGTCCGGGGTAGACAGCGGTGACGGGGCCCAACTCCGTGACCCTGGTGGAGTCAATTAATATGGCGATATTGGGGGAGATGATGATGGTAACAAAGTTTATATAAGATTCGTGAGGCAACCTGTGGTAATTTGCAGCTATGGAGCCGCAGCTGCTGGAAGGGACCTCTGGGGCTGATGTTATGGCAGCTGAGGTGTTTCTTGCTCTCCACAGGTGGAGCGGGTACCCTGGGGCAACCTTTGGTGCTTGGTAAAGTCTATGGTGTTTGTTGATGTGGTGCAGGATAAAGCAGACGACACAGGACTTGCAGTTAAGATGTTTACTCACTGTTCAGTTTCAATGCTGCAGCTGACCGGTTACCCACGGAATGCCAGGATCCGCTGTCAGGGACCTCCGCCGATCCCGGATAGTTCAAGGGCGGTGCACCCCTCAAAGTGTCCTGTCTGGCTGTCTCACTAGCGCAACACTGCACTTGGCTGTCCTGCGCCTCCACTACCGAGCCTGTCCAAGAGTAGCGGACCTAAGTCGTATCTTGCTTCCCTTTGTAGGTGGTCTGTGGCAGGTTGTGGCCTTGGGCACCTGCAACGATCTCCCAGGCCTTCGGTTTCACTAAAAGTAATGTCTGTCTTCTTTCAGTCTAGGGATCGTCCCTGTTTTGCAGCCGGATCCCTCCACCCGGTATTCTAGTGGAACAGGGCCACAGGACGTTCGTACTTCCGTGGCACCCTGGAATCCCTTCAATCGGTGTCACCTGGGCCTAACAAGACCCCAGGATCTCCACCAGGAACCTCCTTCTGTCTCTGTCTTTTCTGTCTACTTTCTTTTCCTGACAGCCCACCTCCTCACTCCTCTACTCCTTCTCTCTGACTCCTCCCACACCCTTCCCTGGTAGGCTCCACCCCTCATGGACCAGTGAATGGGACTTAAGGACCCATAACCAGGTATACTGGTTGCTACTCTCAGCATTAATAGAGTGCCTGCCTTAAACCCTGACCCGGTGTGTGACCTACCAATTGGTGTGTGCAGGTTTTGTCTGTGAACCGGTAGATGACCCCATTCCTACCCGGGATGTGATACCACACCTCTGGGTGAGGTGCAGTACCTCTGTGGCGACGGAAGTCTCAGGGGAGCCACACTCCCCCACAGCAAATCTCAGCATGTCCGCGGGCTGAAACAAAAATACAATGGTATTAACTGCATAATTTTTAAAATGCTATAATAACAGGTTAACAATCAACTTTTCATCCCTTTATGGGAGGCACGTTTCTTAAACGTTGCTTAACATTTAAACAATTTTTAGAGTCTTTGATGCACTTTACTGTTCAGATACATAACTTCTTTTGTGGAGTACATTCCACCTTAATTCTGGTAGGGAGCACAACCGGTGCAACTATTTACAAGGTGGAGTCCTGGCCACGCCTAGTCCAGCGGCCCACATGTCCATTATTTATATTACTCTAAGAAAAAGAAACACTTTATCTAAATTCCGGCCCCTAAAGTCCGGTGGACCAGTTGTCCATTCTTATCAACCATAAACAGTAGGGGTATGGGGCATCTTCAAAAAGAACAGGGGGTAGAGGTTACTACAATAAGGGAAGGGACTTCTTCAAAAAGAACATGGGCACTGAGAGGGGCTATTTACATTCAGATGGATTGTACATTAGATACGGGGGTCCCATTCTGGCACGGCTCCAGGCAGTAAGTAAGCCGCTGACAGACGGGTTTGGGTCCCCTGGGAACTTGTGCTGGTGGCTCTACCAGGGCTGCGTCCTCCCGGTGAACATGAACGTCTAAGACGTACCATCCCCTGGTGCCCCTCAGACAGATATACTCTACCCGGTCTCCAATCTGGATGTCGCGTCCCGGGTGGCCCCATTGCAGATGCTCTTCAATGTCTTTCCTGGACACGAAAACGTTCTTGCCCAGCCCTGGTTCCCGGATGAACCCCCATCCTCTCTCCAGGCTGAAGTCCATGATGCGGTCTCTCCTGACTGGGCCATGGGTAGCTTTTCTGGCCTTCCGCATCTTTTCCTTTGCGGCCAGATTGGCAGCCTCTTTCTTGGCGTGCTGCGCCTACCGATGTTCCCTCTCTAGGTGGAACTGGGCCAGTTGCCATTCGCAAACAATGGTCGTTGCGGCCCGGGTCATGACCGGCTCCAGTGGGACGGCCAGCCCACGGTCGCGGACCGGTGTTGCGTCCCAGTCCACCCAGGATGAGATGGCGTTGGATGCACAGGCAGGAGGGCTAGGTAGAGGCCCCACTAGGTAGTCTGGACTCTGCCAGGTGGAAGTGGCATCTCCCTTACAGGGTTCCTCGGCAGCGACCGGAAGCTCGCAGGGTGCGGTGGTGCCAGGCACGCGTGCAGGAGGACTGGGCAGGGGCCCCGCGAGGTAATCCGGACTCTGCCAGGCGGGGGTGGCATCTTCCTTACCCGGCTCCGCAGCGGTGGCCGGAGACTCTCGGCCCTCAGTGACGCAGGACGCCATCTGGATTTCAGGTACGCGTCCCGGTTCAGCCACTCCTCCTATGGTCATTCGTTGCTCGGCTTCCACCTCGAGCCTCCATAACCGGTGGGCCAGCTGCTCCGTCTCCTCCAGTAGGAGGTTCAGGCCGGGGTCCGGTCCCTTCTCCCATGCCTCTCCCGGTGTACTGAAAAGAGAGAGCTCCGCCATAACGCCTTTGCAGCCTTCCCGGTTGATGCTCGTGTCTGCCACTCCCGAGCGTTCACCGCCAAAGCTCGGCTTTACCCTTCTCCACTCTGGAGGCAGGGTTGGGGGACGTACCAATGGTTGGCGCCAGGCCGGCACCCAGCCCATTAAGGGTGGCATTCCTCCGCCCACTATCAAGTACATTTTGGCAACTTCTTCTTCCTCTAGATAGCAGTATTAACTGTCAGACAGTCAATTTGTTAGCGCGCCATTTTCAACACTCCACAGAGCAAAGAGTGGGCGGGGCTTATTTTCGTGCTCTTTTTCGGGCATGCCCCCTTTCTTCCTGCGCGCGGCAGATTAAATGTTGGCGTCAGTTTCTACACAAATGAACAGTCTTTTAAACACAATTCTTTAAGGCACACGTCACCCGTATTAACAGGTCTTTTTCACATCCTGTTCGTGACGCCAAAAATGACTCGCCCGCCCAGGGCCTTGGGTGACTCAGTGTCGGGCCGGACTAGTCTGGTGTAGTCAGCTGTGTCTCTGTCTTTTCTGTCTGCTGTCCTTTCCTGACAACCCACCTCCTCACTCCTCTACTCCTTCTCTCTGACTCCTCCCACACCCTTCCCTGGTAGGCTCCACCCCGCATGGACCAGTGAATGGGACTTAAGGACCCATAACCAGGTATACTGGTCGCTACTCTCAGTATTAATGGAGTGCCTGCCTTAAACCCTGACCCGGTGTGTGACCTACCAATTGGTGTGTGCAGGTTTTGTCTGTGAACCGGTAGATGACCCCATTCTTACCCGGGATGGGATACCACACCTCTGGGTGAGGTGCAGTACCTCTGTGGCAACGGAAACCTCAGGGGCACCACACTCGCACACTAGTGATATCGCTAGCGAGGTCGCAGCGTGTAAAGCGGCCTTAGGCGGGCATTACACGTTGTGACATCGCTACCGATATATCTTCGGGGTCACGTCATTAGTGACGCACATCCGACGCCGGTAGCGACATAGCAATGTGTAAATCGTAGGTGCGATGATGAACGAGCGCAAAAGCGTAAAAATCGCTGATCTGTGTCACATTGTTCATTTCCATAATGTCGTTACAGCGGCAGATACGATATTGTTTGTCGTTCCTGCAGCACCACACACTGCTGTGTAAAACCGCAGGAACGACAAACATCTCCTTACCTGCATCCACCGGCATTGCAGAAGGAAGAAGGTGGGCGGGATGTTATGTCCCGCTCATCTCCGCCCCTCCGTTTCTGTTGGCCGGCCGCTTAGTGACGTCATGGTGACGTCGCTGTGACGCCGAACGCACCTCCCCTTGAAGGAGGGATTGTTCGGTGGTCACAGCGACGTCGCCGACCAGGTATGTGCGTGTGAAGCTGCCGTAGCGATAATGTTCGCTACAGCAGTAAGCACCAGATATCGCATGTACGACAGGGGCGGGTGCTATCGCGCTCGACATCGCTAGCAATTGCTAGCAATGTCGCAGCGTGTAAAGCCCGCCTTAAGGTCCACTATCTGGGACATGTGGTCAGCGCTGAGGGCGTGGCACCGGATCTTGAGAAGATCACGGCCATCCAGTACTGGCCAAGGCCCAATACTGTCAGAGAAGTGCGGCAGTTCCTGGTCCTGATGGGGTACTACCGTAGGTTCGTAAAAGGCTACACCAAGATGGCGGCTCCCTTACAAGATCCCCTGGTGGGGCAACCAAAGCATGGCAAGCCCTCTGGCCCTCCATTCAAGTGGGGTGAGGCACAAGAAGATTCCTTCAGGCAGATGAAGTCAGGTCTGACAGGGGATGAGATCCTCGCATATCCCGACTACGGTCTCCCATTTGTGCTGTACACGGATTCCAGCAACGTGGGTTTTGGAGCTGTCCTGTCCCAGGTGCAGCAGGGCAAAGAGAAGGTGATTGCGTATGCCAGCAAGAAGCTGCGGCCTACCGAACAGTTCTTTCACCGAATAGTTCTTTCAAGTTGGAGTTCTTGGCACTCGTATAGGCCATAACCGAGAGATTTAAGCACTACCTGGCCTCCACAAAATTTACTGTGTACACGGATAATAATCCGTTGACCCACCTGTACCAAACTGTACTATTGAAAATGAGATTTTCATGGTTGTGGGCGGGATAGGCCCAAGCACATGCTGCATTCTATGCAGCATGTGCTTGGGCCTATCCCGCCCACAACCATGAATTAGTCATGGAGACGAGACTGAAAAGCACCAGGTACGTGCTGTGCTGTCCTATTTTTGCATATGTGAGGCCGCATGGCACACTTTAAATAAAAATATTGTAGTGTAGGACTGCCTCAAGAGATTTGCCGTGATGTGGCGAGGTAGCTCGAAAAATTGCATTTTTTTGCCAAAAATCTCATTTTTCAATAGTACAGTTTGGAATGTTGGTACTGTGCACACTTTGCAAAACACAATATTTTGAGTAGAGGTTGTTTGCATGGGTATCCCGATCAAGTCCTCACCGATCAAGGTCCAGCGTTTGAGGCTGAAATCTTCAAGGAATTCTGCAGCCTGTATGGGTGTAAGAAGATACGTACTATGCCCTACCATGCTCAAACAAATGGGATGTGCGAAAAGATGAACCATGTAGTTATCAACTTGCTGAAGACTCTTTCACTTGAGGAACGGAATCAGTGGCCTGTAAAAATGCCAGATCTCGTTGACATCTGCAATAACATTCCTGTGGGATCCACCAAATGTGCACTCGCTTACCTGATGAGAGCCAGACCTGGGAGACTCCCAGTGGACTTAGAGATGGAGATCAAACTGCCTGAAGCTTATTCACCCGATGCGGATTGGGACTCACGTCGCCAGATCCAGTGTAAGCAGATTCAAGAGTATGTTGAAGAGAATTTGAATGAGAGTAGAAAGAAACAAGAAAGGAACTTCAACAAGCAGGCAAAAGCAACCCCTTTCTCACTAGGCGAGATGGTACTGAAGAGGAAGAGAAAGTTGCACAATTTGGATGACCAATGAGAGAAGGAACCTTACGTGGTGCAACCATCTAACTTTGACAACCAGAAAACTTGCCTCATCAGTAAGGATCAGGGAAGAACCACGTCTACTATCTCCCGGGATCACGTAAAGAAGTGTTCAGAGCCCTTAAGAGTTGCAGATGAACCCCAGACCCAAACTCAAACAGTGGAAAGAAAGAAGAGGATGATCCGTACCATTCTAGGTGATTTCCCAGAGAACTGGCCCATGCAAAACGGAGCAGTGATAGTCCCTGAGTTAATATTCCAACAACCCGTGGAGTAACCAGAACAGGAAAGGCGTACTGACCCTGCACCCCCCTCAACACATAGAGTAGTGCCCGTGCCCTTGCCACGAACACGTAGAGTCCTACCAGCTACACCTGCCACTGAGGGTGAGGGACCTGAAGGGGTCTTTGCCACCGCTGAGGGGGAAGAAGAGGGTCAGGAGTTGAGGAGGTCAACCAGGGTTAACTTTGGTCAACCCCCACTGATATATAGGGAGTAATGGTAGCGGTACCAGGCTATCCAAAGTTAATATGTTAATACTGTGTTTTCTTTTATTGTTTTTCTTACTTTATTTTCCTGAAAAATATAATAAGTAAAATTTTGAAAATGCTGCTAATGTTTTGAAAAAATGAAAATGTTCATCATCCGGGAAAGTCACCTGATTTTCTGCCAAATTATTTAAGGTTAAATATGGACCATGGCTGCGGGACTGGCAGCGGCCAGCACGAACTTGTGCTTTTTGTATATAGTTGTGCCTAGTGCGCCCACCAGAGTCGTCTTTTATGCCTCTAGGACTTCAACCCTGTCAAGGAACCAAGTAGAAAGCGGCAGGCTTCAGGTCGTTTGGGTGGCGGGTTGAAGGGAGAGGGACAGTGGGAATGGACTGTCGAAGGAAGGTGCTGCAGTGGAGTAGGCTGAGCACCGACTACCGCTACAACCAGTAGCGTTCCCAGGGTTCTACCAATAAAAATGAACTCTAAGAGTTTTAAATGTAACGTTTAAGTAATGTGCCTCCCCTGTGAGGAAAGAGAAATTGTTCATTGAACTTGATACAAGTAAAATATATCTTTGTACCGTGTTAGCCAGTAGAGATAAAAAAATTGTTCAAAAGAACTGAGAGTCCTCAGTGGTTGATACCTTTTAATGGGTAACTGAAAAGATGGTAATAATTGCAAGCTTTCGAGACTACTCAGGTCTCTTCATCAGGCATGGTATAACACAAAATCTGAAGAGTCACATATTTATACACAACAGGACTTAGAATAGAGCAGTAAAAAAAAAAAACAAAAAAAAAACAAGTTATATAATATTATATAACTTGTTTTTTGTTTTTTACTGCACTATTCTAAGTCCTGTTGTGTATAAATATGTGACTCTTCAGATTTTGTGTTATACCATGCCTGATGAAGAGACCCTGAGTAGTCTCGAAAGCTTGCAATTATTACCATCTTTTCAGTTAGCCATTAAAAGGTATCAACCACTGAGGACTCTCAGTTCTTTTAAACAATTTCATTGAACTTGATATCTTTATCCTTTTCTTTTCAGTTACAAAATAAACCTCTGGATGTCCTGTAGCTCGGGGACGAGCTACATTTAACCAAGGGGGAATGTGAAGCCCTGGACTAGTCAGGTCATCACAGGGTTCTGCACAATCTTTCTCTTCCCGTGTAGGGCTCAACCCCCCATGGTTCTGGGTCCCCATCTTGTGGTACTGCCTCCATCAGCATCCACAAATCCTAGTTACACCTCGCACCACACCTGTCAGGCACACCAGTGGGCTGCTTAAGCTGGTATAGGACCGCCCACCTAGGAGTCAGACAGAGTGGTGGGAGGGGGGAAGTCAGCGAGGGAGGAAGTGGAGAACAGAGCAGAGGTGACAGGCAGAACAGAAGTAGCTCCCAGTGAGTGAGGAGCTGGGAGTAGCAGCTCCACAGAGAACAGAAGTAGCCCTAGAGCTGTGAGGAGCTCAGAGGAAGCTGGGAGTTATAGCACCAAGGGGAAAAGGAGACTAGGTCGCAAACAGTGGTCTGGACCTAAAGGAGTCGGACCCCTGGTCACAGGGGATTGAGGCTAGGTGCCTGGACCTGTCTTAGAGGACGGTCAGCAGCCTGAGCCTAATCACCGGTCCGGGACCGAAGGCACATTGGGGTACACGGACCCTAGGTCGGGGAGAGGCTTTAACCTACCCGGCAATTAACCTGTGGGGGACAGGGCCTTTATGAACTGTTCCAATGAAGCTCAGAGATCAGGGGCACTAGCGCAATGAGGGGGATAAGGTTTTCCAAGCAAAGCAGCCAACTGAAATCCCAAGCGTGAGCTCCTGAGAGCAAGCTCTTCTACTTAGCCACAGTGGGGAGCTCCAAGCTGACGGGCCACAAAGGACACTCTAAAATACGGTGCCAGGAGGCAGGCCACAGACCACCAGGCAGTACTGCAGGGGACGGGACCCGGACAAGCTCCTCCAAGAAGGCAGCAGCACCCAGAGACTTGGTTTACCACGTTGTCAGCGTCTGCTTTCTTGCTGAGTGAGTACCTGATTAACCCCTGCAACCAGCGAACCTGCGCTCCCCCTGCACTGCACCCCACCATCCCAAGTCCCGGGGCTTTCCCTATCCGTGGAGGATAACGTCATCTGGTTGCTCCACTCCATCACCCCAGGTACTCCCCATGGCAGCGGCGGTACTCCCTATTACCGCACACCACGTGTGGCATGACGAATTATATCTCCCCTGTAAATAGCCCCTTCTTCATTTGAGTGTAGCCGCTAGCCCCCGGGTCCGGAGACCCTCGAGCCACGAGTATTCATCCTCGGATCCGAGCGGTTCGACCGCATTTCTCAGAACATAATGCTCCGTCAAACTCCACTGCACCCAAAAGCATCTCAAAGTCTGGCTGGTGACGGCTCACGCAGCCTTTATCTATGCCCTAATTCTTTAAGATGCCTGGACTGTTGTTTTAAATAAGCACCTGTACCTTGCGTCAACCCCACCTCACCCCATTGTATGAGTCCTTGTGTTCCATTGTAGATTCTTATTAGCAGGGTTGTCAATATTTTTGCTTTCATTATTGTATTTTCTCTAACTGTTACTTATGAATGTTTGTATAATAACCTCTGAAATTGTAAAGCGCTGCGGAATATCTTGGTGCCATAAAGATAAAGATTATTATTATTATAGTTTTTAATCCTTCTGGAAAATTAGAGGCCCGCAACTGCAGAGCCACTAGCATAATGACATCAGGTGGCGCCAGTGGCTCTCTGCTCCGCAATGCAATAAATTTCAATTGGCTGTGCAGCCAAGGAATATATTGCTGGTCCTATTGGGCTTCTCTCCTCTGCGGGCCCCTTTACGGCCGCATTCCTTGTGATCATGATAGTTACACCCCTGTCTTTTAAATAGTATTAGTCAATGGTATACTGAAGGTTTTTGCTAGTTTCAATGTCACATGGAGAAAGTTTAGGGAAAAGCTGACATTATCTTCCAAACAACTTAACAAAACTACCAGGTTGCTGTAAATTACCTTCAATTTCCTTTCCTCAATGAGGGATTTGTAATATGTGGCTTCTGACTAACCCTTAAGTACAACTGCAGAGGCTCCGCTCAATCCAGAATTGTGTCAGACACCACTCACTGAAAGTATTTTACTTGCTGTTTCTGGAAGTGATGTGGCTCTGGTTAATACACAGCCTGAGGACGAGAAGCCACACACACACGTTTCCATGGGATATGTCATTGTGTAAATCTTATTTCCACTATTTTATTGTATTATTTTCTGAGTCTGGAATTGTAAAAATACTGTGTGTCACCCAAAAACATTTATCAGAGGATTGCTGCGCACTGATTTGCTAGCAAAATAGAAAAGAATCTAGTAGGGGAAGGAAAAGGTTTCAGACTATCAATGTGACATCTGCTAGAATACTTCTGCAGGCATTTCTGTAGGATCTTTAGGATTTTAATCTGCTTCAGTTGGTAGTTTGCACAAAATATTACCTCTCTTTCTGAAAAGACCTGCCAGAGCAATTAGTGCATCTACATACACTGGGTATATATCACAGGATGTGACACAGTAACTTGGAATGGGGGTGCCTAGACGGGCCCTAAGGGTAGAGGCCCTAAGCTGCCCCTTATTCCAGAGGTACTTCAGGTGGTGAAGAGGTCTGGACCACCAGCATAGCCCTGACTTCTGATCAGCCCAGGTCTAATAACCCCTCTCCACCACTCCAGGGAGGGCTTGGACAGGACTGATAAAAAATAAAAAAGACAATATGTTCTGAGGGAGAAATAAAGTACAGGGAGAAAATAAACAAACAATGAGAATATTTCTACAGCACACCAAATAGCACTCAGCAGTTCACCAATAGCTAGATTACAATGACGGTATCGCTAGAGCTATAATCGGACATTGAGGAATGGGTTCCACCATCTTTTAAAGGGCGGAAGCGGCAGTGATAAGTCTTCATAACCTGTGAGCCTAGCAGCAATGCAAAGGCCAGCAGGAATTAACTTCTGCTAGACCAATTATCAGTGAGCACAAAACAGGTCGATTCATGTGTAGCACCCAGGGGGCAGGGGAATGTCAAGTACGGGGTGTCTCATACCTGCGTTACTCGTCACCGGGCTGGTGTGATGATCTGGGATGTCGGGGTGGCCTACCCAGCTTCGTTCCCCGAGGTGTACACCAATGAGGAGGGAAGATGATGGGAGTAGTAGTTGGATGAATGTTGTGACGCCACCTGTGGTATTCGACCAGGGATTTAGCCACCTCTACTGTCGCTGTCTTCCGGTGCGGATGGTAGTAGCAGCCTGAGATGGTATTTCTTCTCACAGGTGCAGCGGGCCCCAGGGAGGATGATAAGAGGAGTAGTGATGGCGTTTGACGTTGAGGCGCATGGCGGCGGTGTCAGTAATAAAGAATTTGAGTCTGCTGCTGAGGTTCCAGGTATCTTTACTCACAGTTCGTGCCTCCTCGCCCAGGTAATACCAGTCACTTGCTGTAATGGGCTTTGTCGACCCCAGGTAAGTTAGGAGAAGTCACCGGTGTTGACAAGAAGAAGAAAGTCCCTTGTCAGAGTTGTCCTTGTAGCGGTGAGGAATCTGGGCTGAGCGGTACACCCCCAGCCCCAGGTCCTGTGCAGAGAAGAAAGAAGTGCTGTTGTGTCCCAAAACTGATGTTCCGGGTAGACTGACCAGTGATTGTGTGTGTTTGCTCCTCTTCTACCCCAAGTGGAACTCGTCCTCCAGGTGGTTGTCCTAGTGACCGGGGAATCCCCATGCTTTGTGATGGCCAACCCCCTGCCTACCCTAGCACAGCTCTCAGAGAGAAGGCTCCTAAGCTATATGTAAAGTGTGAATGTGGAACACCGGTGATTAAACCCCTCTTTACCTCAAGACAAATACTGCAACTTGAATGAGCTGCAATACTCTGTGGCGACTCAAACCTCAGGGGCACCACACCTGGCTCTGACTAAGCAACTCAGAAGCACCACATGACATGTCAGACTCTGCAGTGTGAACAGGGTCAGAAGTTGCCATGACAACCTGTGAGTATAGAGCAGAACACCGCATGACAGTACCTCTCCCTCTACAAGGGGCCTCTGGACCCTCACAACCCTCTGGACCAGGTTTCTCAGGATGACAGCGATAAAAAGACCTAACCAGGTGCTCCACATGGATATCCAATGCTAGTACCTTAGTTCTCTCCTCAGGACCTTAACCCTGCCAGTGCACCAGATACTGCAGAGAATGACAAACGACCCGGGAATCAATAATTCTTACTTAAAACTCAAAAGAACCATCCATCAAAACCGGGGGTGGAGGGGCAGGAAAGGGGGTTCCCAAGCCCACAAACTGCTTCAATAGCAATTATAGAAACATTGTGGATTTTATATACAGCAGGTAAGGCCAAACGGAATGGAAGGCCAACTGTTGTGAATGTCATCCGAGTGGGTGCTGGTGTGGAGTTCCCTCTGGTGGTCAGGAATGGTAATGAAGCTGTGTCTGAATCTGTGATGCAGACAGTTGTTGGAGTTAATTGGGAATCCAGGAAATCCTATTACAAATCAGCCTAGTGTATTTAGGAGAGCATTTTCTGCTTGGCAGATGCCGGTGATAATATTTTCCTGCCTGCTTCTGAAGATGTCTGAGAGTTTTCCCTTCAGTTTCTCCCATTTCTTCTGTGCCTGAATCTACTCCAGATAAATCTTCTAGTTTATGTGCTTAATTGGTGAGATTGCACTTAAGATTGTTTCTGCTTATTTCATTTGGTTCTGTGTTTGGTTTCTTCTATGTGAGAATCTGTCTTTCTGTTTCTGTGAGCAGGGCAGTTCCTCCAGCAAGAAAGGGAGCTTGCTCCCTGTTCATGTTTGGATTATTTGCACTTTAGACTATTATTTGTTCTGTGATTTTGTTACTTCCCATTATATCTGCAGCTCTGTTTAAAGTGTCTGGCAAAAGAGTACCTGATATAGTGGGGAAGAGACCGTGTGGTCTTAGTATTTTTTTTTCCTATCAGGAGTTTGGTATTTTTTGCAGGGTTTTTTGCTGGCCGCTATCAGTTATCTGTCCTGTCCTAAAGTATCTAGTAAGTCGGGCCTCACCTTTGCTAATCTATATTTTCTATATGTGTATTGTGATTTCTTACATCATCGTTGTTGCATGTTGGGGGCTTGCTATTTCTTTGGGGACTGCTCCGATGCAAGTTGGGATTCCTCATTTCAATCTTTGAGGTGTAGCAAGTTTCTCGGGCAGTGACGAGGTGTCTATGTGTGTTAGGAACATCCCACTGCTACTTCTATTCTGATAGATAGGGGATTGTGGACAGCTTAGTTTTGAACTACTCCTGTGGTTTTGTTTTTTCCTGATTAATGGGATTTTGTGTGATCGTCCACGGTTACCAGATCATAACAGCCAACGGATTGATGATAGCAGATATTCTGAAAGGACCAATTAAACAAGGTCCTAACTTAATTTAAGGTATATTAAGCTTGATTTTCTTAGTGAATAATCACACCCAATCATTCACGCACAGGTCAGAACCAGGAACAAGTCCACAGTAAGCCACACACTTATACCTAGAAACCATGCTGAATAAGTACTGCTGAACTTTTCTCCATGTAGACGATAATGATGACCCTAACTGGTCGTCTTCAGGTACCCCGGAAGAGTGACCTTTGTGCAAAGTACAGAATTGAGGATGTTGACCATAGACAAAGAAGAAGAGAAACACACCAGAGGTCTCATGACGTTGGTTATTAATAGCAAACTATGCTAGAGGGAGGAACGAGGACCACTCCAAAATAGCGCAAATACTGCTCCAGGTTCTCATTCGTGCTCTCTGTTTGCCCATTAGACTGTGAATGGAAAGCCGATGAGTGAGACAATTTAACCCCCATGCGACAGCAGAATGCCCTTCAAAAATTAGTAATAAGTTGAGTGCCCCTATCAGAGACAATGTCAGACCAGATTCCATGGAGTCTGACAATCTCACATATAAAAACCTGAGCTAACGTCTTTGCATTAGGTAAACATAGCAAGGCAATAAAATGTGTCATTTTGGAAAAACTGTCAACCACAACAAAAATAACCATATTAGCAGCAGGAGGCAGATCTGTAATGAAATCCATGGAAATATCAGTCCAAGGTTTGCTAGGTACACTTAGCGGCAGCAGACACCCAGACAGATGAGAGCGTGATCAAATGCATAGGTAGTACAAGCGGACACATAGGAAACTACTTCCCTCTGGATTTTGGGCCACCAAAACGATGCCATAGGAGATCCAGTGGTGCCCTTCACTTCAGGGTGGCCCACCAGGACAGAAGAATGATGCTCCCACAAAATCTTAAGGCGAAGATTCAGGGGAACAAATGACCTATTAGCTGGAACCTCCAATGGTGCTGTTGGGGGAGACCTCTGGATCTTTCTCAGGGTCTCAGAGGTGGATTCCAAATCAGAACTGCGCAGATGAATCAGGAGAAATGACCACACAGAGACATGTCTCTAACCGGGAGAAGTTCAATGCTCTTCTGACCTCTGTATTCAAAACATAGCATATATATACAGCTTACTCAGTACATCCACGGTATCTATTAATCAACCAGCTAGCTGGGCATAGTTCATTCCTTGTTTGAACAACATTCTTTAGTAAAACATTTTAGGTGTGTCTAGGCATAGACGAGAGTCTATGAATGGAAAAATGTCAGTTACTTATTCTCTTCTATTCATGAATGTCAGTTATTTATTTGAAACTACAGATAAGCATTCTTCTATGAATAGAAGAATGCTAGTTACCTATCTGAAACCACAGATACGTATCTCTTCTATTCATGAATGTCAGTTACTTATTTATGTACTAAAACTTATTCTACTTAGCCCTAAGCATAATTTGTTTTGGTTATACATTCCGTTAATATTTCAATTAGGTATATGTGGAGAAGCAATACATAAAACATTCAAAGGACAGATCATCTTATTATTATACTGAACAAACGATTCATAGCCTAAGCCTTCACAGGGCTTCTTCCTGGACCTCAACAATCTCAGACTCAACCTCAGTACTGAGTGCCAACACCACCACTCTTTTCTGCAGTATAGGCACCGGTTCCTCTCATGGTTCCCTGTTATGATTCAGTGACCGAGGAGGATCAAAACATGCGGAATCACAAAAAGGTAACAGAGTGGCTGGAAACTTAACGGACTGCAGACCTAATCCTGACACACAACTAACAGTAGCCGTGAGGCATGCCTATGATGACCTGAAAGGCGCTTTGCTAACTCGAGATACAGGAGATTTGTATAGTCCATAATAACAGTGACAGATGAAAGGCCCCATCCAAGAAGTGTCTTTCTTCCTCAAATGCCAATTTGATGGTGAGCAATTCCTTATTACGTGTAGCGCCCGATCCCGGTTCCAGTGCGGTATCCCCACACGTCCTCGCTCCCAGGTCCCTGCAGGGACGCCCTTCCTCACACCTGCCCAGTCGCAGCTTAGTATTCCCTCATAAAGTCACCTGTTTCCTTATAGGTATTTAAAACTACATCCCCTTACAGGAGGCGCCTGAGCAACGTTGCCTATTAGTGCGTTGCTAGTTCTCAGGTTCCTGTGCACTACTGCGTCTAATCCTGCTATTGTGTCCTAGTAGCAGTCCTGTGCTTCTAATCTGTCTCGTCCTAGAGCCTGCTCTCTACTACAACCTCTGTGCTGTCATGTCTGAGCCACTACCTCCATGCTGCCACGTCTGAGCCACCACCTCCGTGCTGCCACGTCTGAGCCACTACCTCCGTGCTGCCACGTCTGAGCCACTACCTCTGTGCTGCCACATCTGAAGCACTACCTCTGTGCTTCCACATCTAAACCACCACCTCTGTGCTGTTACGTCTGAGCCACCACCTCTGTGCTGTCAAGTCCGAGTTACCATCTCCATGCTGCCACATCCGAGCACACCAGCACCAGACATTAAGAGACTATGCCAGTCCGTAAGAACCGATTACCATTGTTTTCTGGAATTCGTGCATTTAGGCCCAGACAGCTCCTGTACAATGGATCGCTTACTGGTTGCTCCTTCCGGGGAGTCCGGTGTACAGCCCAGTGGGTCCACTCGAAGACGCTTGTCACCCATCGGCGACCGTAACATTACCTATGTCATAACTACATTCGTCTAGCAACAACTTATTAGAAAAGAAGGCACATGGGCAAAGTTTACCAACTGATGGACCCTGAGACAAAACAGCCCCCATTCCTACCTCAGATGTGTCAGTTGCCATAGTGAAGGGAAGTGACACATCGGGATGTATAAGTACCGGTGCTGACACAAAACATTTTTTCAGACAGTCAAACTGTTGCACAGCACAGCTTCTAGCTTCCCACTTGCAGAAAAAAGTTAACAGAGCACGGGATAGCAAACTCTTTACTTCTGGAAGAACATGAGGTACTGATGAGCACAGTCATACAGTATTGCATCAGAAAGAGAAAGGTAAACCAAGAAGAAAACGAAAGACTTTTTACAGTACAATGAGTAAGGAAACAACATCAACAACATCGCCATCTACTGTCAGATCAGCACAAAGTCCTCCTTCACACAAACAAATAAGTCCTTGTCTGTTGCATATACCAACACCCTTTCTCAACAGTAAGGCCTTATTCAGTTAAGCCTAATTTCTTCATTAGTCTCTGATGTCTTTCAGCATTCAGTGCCTTTTTGAAAATATCTGCTGTCATATCTTCAGTTGGACAATATTCTAGTTTCAGGATTCCTTGTTCCTGGTGATCCCTCAAGAAATGATACTTCACATCAATGTGCTTAGTTCTTGGGTTAACTCTTTCCATCTGAGCAAGAAGAAATCCTTGATTGTCCTCATTTAATTTTGTTCGTTCCAATTGTGGTTGTCCTAGGTCTGTTAGCAATTGCCTTAACCATGCAAATTCTTGGCTCACATGTGCTGCTGTAACATATTCTGCTTCTGTTGACGACAGCGTTACTATAGATTGCTTTTTACTAGTCCAACTAATTGGTCCACCTGGGAGAAAGAAAAGATAGCCACTGGTAGATTTTCTGTCAGTTGTATTTCCAGCCCAATCTGCTTCAACGCATCCAGTTGAAGTGCATTTACCACATGTAGGTAGTTTCAGTTTAACGTTGCTAGTTCCTTACAAATAATGTATTACTCTCTTCACAGCATTCCAATCCTTTCTATTTGGTTTGACACTTTTCTACTCAGAATTCCTACTGCTGGTGCAATGTCTGGCTTTGTAACAGTTGCTAGATACAGTAATTTTCCCATTGCTGTTCTGTACTCTTCATTATTTGGTAACAAATTTTGCTCGCTATTCATCTCTTTAAGATACCTGGTTTCCATTGGAGACTTTACTGTTTTTGCATCCTTCAATCCAAATGTTTCGATTATGTCTTGAATCATGTAATTTTGATTACGTAGGAAACTTCCATCTCCTTCTCTTTCTATCTGTATTCCTAGGTACTGTTTCACATTTCTCAAGTCTTTGATCTCAAAATATTGATTCAGAATTCTTTTTCAAAACAAACTAAAATATCATCAACATACAGTATATGAGTACATAGATCCATCTGTCCATCAGTCTTTTTGTGTATAGGCAAGGATCAGCTTTGCTTCTTTGAAATTTTTAATTTGTGAGCACTTCTGTGATTTTATCATTCCATGCTTTAGCAGCTTGTTTTAAACCGTATATACTTTTCTGTAGTTTACAAACCATCTTCGGGTTACTTTTATCTTTGAATCCTGTAGATTGTTCCATGTAAATATCTTCTGTTAAATCTGCATACAAAAATGCTGTCTTTACGTCCAGATGCTTCAACTCCATTTGTTTCATTGCTGCAACTGCAAACAAAGTTCTTATTGTAGTATGTTTGACAACTGGAGCAAATGTTTCATCATGTTTTATCATAGTCTTCTCCATATTTTTTAGAATAACCTTTAGCTATGAGTAGAGTTGAGCGATGTTCAATTCGAACGGTTCACCAATTTCAAATTTGAGTGATTTTGGGCAGTGTTCGACGAACTCGAACGATTTGCTACAAGTTCGGCAGTTCGAGTTACCGTTTGATAATGGTTCGATCAGCAAAAGCGTGGCCTTTCACAGTAAGGCTATGTGCGCACATAGCGTATCTGCATGCTTCTGCGTCCCCAGCACAATCCTCTCTCTTTCCTACTCACCGATCACGGGCGCGGCGCTGCACGGCTGTCACAAAGCTCCGGCGGCTTTTCCTCTTTTGAAAATGGCTGCCGCTTCATTACTCAATCTGGTATTTCCTGCTTTCCTCGCCCACCGACGCCTATGATTGGTTGCAGTCAGACCCACGATGAGTGACAGCTGTCTCACTGCAACCAATCACAGCCACCGGTGGGCAGGTCTATATCGTGCAGTAAAATAAATAAATAGTAATAAAAAAAAAAACTGCGGTTCCTCCCAATTTTGATACCAGCCAGGATAAAGCCACACGGCTGGAGGCTGGTATTGTCAGGATGGGGAGCGCCACTTTATGGGGAGCCCACCACCCTAACAATATCAGCAGGCAGCCTCCCGGAATTGCCGCATCCATTAGATGCGACAGTTCCGGGACTCTACCCAGCTCATCCTGAATAGCCTTGGAGCGGTGGCAATCGGGGTAATAAGGGGTTAATCATGGCAGGCGTCTCCCCGAGATACCTTCCATGATTAACCTGTAAGTGAAAGTAAATAAACACACACAACGAAAAATCCTTTATTTGAAATAAAAGACAAAAAAACCCCTCTTTCACCATTTTATTAAAATCCCCAAATACCCCTCCAGGTCCG